>NW_009954099.1:65220-65795 GCF_000747805.2 Chaetura pelagica | reverse complement strand
CTGGTAAGGAAGGGGAGCCAGCAGCATCTCCAGCAGTGTCTTGAAAGATGCAGTGGATTATCCACCTTTCCCATCCCCAGCCCTTCATGGTGCTCTCACCTGCCACATCCTCCACCACCCTGTTCCCAGCCAAGGGACCTTGCTGAAGACCTTTAATATGCGAGAGAGACAAAATTGTTATGCTTCCCCCTGTGCCATGCATGCAAAAAGGTGCTTTAGCAAACAAGGGAAAAAAAAAAAATCAACCCTGTATCTAAGGGAATGGGAGCTGGGAAAACCTGCAGTGTGTCTGGGAAGGAGTGCCAAAATGATTCATGAATGGAACGGTATTCCCATGGGAAGCAGGGGTCTGCTGGTGGTAGAGGGCCTGCCCTGCTTCCCTGACTCCCTTAGACTTGTTAAGCTCGATATCTATCAGGCTTATTAGTTTTAAATCTCCTGAGGCTTTTTCCACTGCAGCAGAGGGAGGAGGATCCTGGTGGGGAGGGGGGTGGACGAGGTGCAGCAGCAGCAGCAAGGCCAGGAGCGCGTTGTGCCCCGTCCTCACCCGTTGCCCGCGGGCCCGGCTGGGGCTC
>NW_009954099.1:61645-63808 GCF_000747805.2 Chaetura pelagica | reverse complement strand
AGGGGGAGCCGAGGTGGGGGGGAACCTGGCTGAAAGGGTTACTGCCAAACACAAACAAAAACAATATGCAAATGAGCCGCTTGCAACAGGTAGCCTTAATCAGATGCTGTCAGATGAATTCAGCATCTCTCCGATTGTCGCCTGCACTAGCCTCCCGTTCGGAAGCCCTCATCTGCTCCAGATGTGGTTTAATTTACTGCGACTTGGCTAATTACTGTAATTAAGGATTAATTACTGTTAATTACTTTCACATAAACTCAACGCCAGTCAAAGAGCGGAGCCTTATGAAGCCTGCCACAACAGCGAACACAAGCACGGCAGCCTGGGTGGGCCTGCCAGGTCCTCGGGGCAATCCTGAGCTGGTACCCACTGCCCAGCCAACCCCTGGTCCCTGCCCTTGCCCCGTGGGGTCACCCCCTTCCCAGCCTCCCGGGGCTGGTGGGCATGTGTGGCAGGGCTCCAGATGGCATCCAGCGAGCCAGCCACTGTTATTATTGTTAATAATTAGATAGAGCAGGGATTTGCTGTGCGAACCCTGGTTAGGAAGGGGAGCCAGCAGCATCTCCAGCAGTGTCTTGAAAGATGCAGTGGATTATCCACCTTTCCCATCCCCAGCCCTTCATGGTGCTCTCACCTGCCACATCCTCCACCACCCTGTTCCCAGCCAAGGGACCTTGCTGAAGACCTTTAATATGCGAGAGAGACAAAATTGTTATGCTTCCCCCTGTGCCATGCATGCAAAAAGGTGCTTTAGCAAACAAGGGGAAAAAAAAAAATCAACCCTGTATCTAAGGGAATGGGAGCTGGGAAAACCTGCAGTGTGTCTGGGAAGGAGTGCCAAAATGATTCATGAATGGAACGGTATTCCCATGGGAAGCAGGGGTCTGCTGGTGGTAGAGGGCCTGCCCTGCTTCCCTGACTCCCTTAGACTTGTTAAGCTCGATATCTATCAGGCTTATTAGTTTTAAATCTCCTGAGGCTTTTTCCACTGCAGCAGAGGGAGGAGGATCCTGGTGGGGAGGGGGGTGGACGAGGTGCAGCAGCAGCAGCAAGGCCAGGAGCGCGTTGTGCCCCGTCCTCACCCGTTGCCCGCGGCCCTGCCTGGGTCTCGTGGCCGCGTGCGTAATATGAAGGCAGGATGGGGAGAGAAAAATCGGCATGATTAGATGGGTATTGTTCTATTAGATCTCTGCCTGCTTGCTGTTGTGTCTCAGCATTTGAAGATGAAACATATTCATTTAGCTCCCAGGATGAATGGTTTTAATAAGGGGAGCAAGATGAGGTGGGGTAGTCCTGATGACTTCAGAGACCCATCAACTCTCCCCCTAAGGCCATTTCGGTGATGACATGGGCCACACGACCATTAACGCCGCAATCAGGACAAGTTTTCCGTGTCCCTGTGAATCCTTCAGCTGTGAAGAGCGTGTTGTGGAGCCCAGGAGGAGATGTGTATCAGCAGTAATCGGATTGAGCCTGGGAGGAGGGCAGGCAGGGGGTGAAGCAGGGGCTCCCAGGATGCAATTCCTGGGGGAAGGCAAGGGAGAGCAGGGAAGCAGCCTGGCTGCCCAGGAGGCAAGTTGCTGGACTGCCACCTTCCCTGCATCCTGACACCCAGCTGATGCCATCCTGCATGGGAGCTGAGCCCTTGCAGCACTCATTAGGTATTTCCACACCATCCGGTCCCTCTCTCTGTCTTCCCACCCAACCTCGGCTGCTTCGCTGCCATCCGCCTCCAGGCTGTCCCTGGCCTGCTTAAGCCCTAAATCACGACAATTCCCGTTATTAGGAGCATCTCTAGGGGCAGGGGAAGGGACACCACGCTGCTGCCGGTGTCCACGCGGCCTGGCCGTGCCGGTTTGGAGCTGGGGCTGCGCGGCGGGGAGCGCTCGGCGAGCGCCACGGGGAAGCCAAGCGGCGCTCCGGCTGTCAGCTCCGCTCAGCCCGGCTGTCAGGCCTGGGGATGAGGAGGGCCTCATTGCTTTAATTGACACCTTCCCCTCTCATCCCACGCTCGGCCATCCCAGCCTCATCCTTCCTTTCATCTCTCTTCTCCTCCCCGGGAGGAGGCGGGATGCAGCCCAGCCCTCCTCTTTGCCCCTGTGCCCCTGGACGCAAAGCTGGGAGAGAAGTGGTTGAGACCGAGGGCCGGACCAGGCTGGGTGC
>NW_009954099.1:52514-61321 GCF_000747805.2 Chaetura pelagica | reverse complement strand
CTCCTCCCCGGGAGGAGGCGGGATGCAGCCCAGCCCTCCTCTTTGCCCCTGTGCCCCTGGACGCAAAGCTGGGAGAGAAGTGGTTGAGACCGAGGGCCGGACCAGGCTGGGTTCAGGAGCATGGTTGGCATCCCTCCTGTGATGGTTTTGTGTGCGCTGATCTTCCTGGACCCTGGAGCATCCCATGGGGATTTCCTTGCCCCTGTCCTTTTCCGAGGCACAGCAGAAATGTCTCGTGGCAGCGCTCCTGCGTAATTGCTGCCTACAGAAGGACCAGAGCCTGAAGGCCCATAGGATTTCTGGTCATGCCTTGCTGTTTTGGAGGCATCTCTCTGTGCTTGTCAGTGAGGAGTGGGAGCTGGTTGCTCAGCGCAGCATGTACTGGCTGTGCTGCCAGGGCCTGTAAGGCCCAAAGGGGAGGATAAAAGGTGAGGGCCGGAGGATCTGACAGGATGGCTTCATCTTCCCCAGTCATCTCTGATGCAAATAGTGCCTGGCAAGTCAGGGTGTCCTACTGAAAGCCAGGACAGTCTGCTGCTTTCTGGGCCTGGAGTGAGGACGGATGGGCATGGGGTGCCAGTAGCTTGGGGCTAATGCCCCTTTCCTGGAGGGGGCAGCGAAGGCATCTTATGTCCCTCCCAAATGAGTGTGAAGCAGCAGAGCTTGGGTTTGGGGAACTGTGGGTGCAGGCTGTGACTCGACCTGAACAGAGCCAGGGCTTCCTCTAGAAGATCCCATCCCAGGAGCTCCAGATGCAATGAGTGCATTCACCTCTGGGAAAATGGAGGCACATTATGGCCAGGGCTGGTACTCAGGTGAGCTGTGATGGCAGCCACCACTGCCCAGCGTGAGACAGAGACTACTTGCCCGTCCTGTCCCACAGCCTGACCTTGACTGTTCCTTGCAGTGCCCCATGGCTTGCCTGCTCCAGCTGGCAGGCAGGCTCCATAGTTGGTCTTTCCCTTGGATGGAGCCCTCAGAAGGCTTTGCTGCAACCGTAACTGGTTCTGCAAGGCCCGAGTCTCTTCTCCTTGCCTGTGACTTCTGGGAACATGCCATGCAAATAAAATCTAGCTGCCCCCCTGCCTTTCCTCGCTCGGGGGTCCTGTGAACCGAGTTACCTCCAGTTTTCAACCCAGGCGGCCTGCACAGGCAGCAGGGAGAGGTCTCCTGCGGACTGTGCCGTCTTAGCTCACTGTTTATTTTAAAATTGGGAGCCTTTTGATGTCTGCCTTTGCAGCTTGTATTCTGCCAGGAGGCTCAGAGCGGCTTGTGTAATTAGCCCAGAAAAATGCTGCTTTCATGTGGGTCGGGGGACCCAAGGGGAGGAGAGTTTTCCAAGGGCTTTGTTCTGCTGTGGAGAAATGTTGTTTGGGGTTTGGTGGGTTTCGACAGAGCTCTTCTCGCCCTTCCCTTTTTCTCCTACTGTGGGGTGGAGTGTGGGGCTTTGGCAGGGAAAGCACACGTGGCAAGCTGCTGCTCTGTGGGAGACGGGCCATTCGGTGCTGGGCTGGGGTTTTGGGTACGTGCAGAAGATTGAGCAAGGGATCAGGCAGAGCCACGCTCCAGCTGGCCCAGGGGAAGAGTCAAACAACTCAGATACTGTGGGATTGCTTCCCCCGGCTTCAGCTTTTTTTACTTATTTGCCCTGAAAAGCATCCAAGGCACTGGTCTCCCAAGCCCTGTTGGTCCCTGCCTGCAGGTGCTGCTGCCTGCACAAGTGCACACAGAGGGCTGTGAAGCAGACCAGAGCCATCCCTTGCTGGTGGTGGGGCTGTGATTTTGGTTGGCTCTAAAGCTGGTGATTTTTCCACCAGTCAGTCATGGTCAAGGACATCAGGTCTGTGTTTGCTTTCCTGACAAGACTGTGAGAGGAGTGGTGCTTGCACTGTGACTCCAGGCATCCTTTCTTGCACCAGGCGTTTGTGAAAGCACAGGGCCCGTTGGTTTGCCTCTGAGTGCCAGGCTTCAGTTTCTGCCTTGCCTTTTACCTGCTGTCCCCTCTGCCTGGAAATCAGCAGTGGCAGGTTGGCTGGCTGGGAGAGGGTTTTGCAGCAGGGGGGATCCAAGGTGCTGGCAGCTGTGTCCCTGCCTGCATGGCAGTTATCCATATCCTTGCCTGCTGCTCCACTTGTCTCTCTGGCACCTGAGGCGCCGAGGCTTTTCCAGCAAAGCAGTTTTCATTCCCAGTTGTTGGTGGGCACAGTCTGGGTGCCTTTCCTCCCCCTGCCTTTGCCCCTCTGGGCACATGGGACATTTGCAAATAGGACATCTGCTTTTCTTCAGCTTTTTGGTGGGAGTAGAGCAGTGCCAACCTCACTGGACCACTGCATCCACCAAGCCTTTTAGCTTCATGCATCATCGTGGATGGTCCTGGATCACCACAAGAAGCATCTTCCTGCAGCTGCTGCTGCCCTGGAGGTGCTTTTGCCCCTTTCCTGTCTTTTTAAGGGGGGCAGATGCATTGCTTTTCACATCTTACCCAGGACCCATCCAAGCCCTCCTAGTTGCAGCGGGGCCAGCAAAGAGAAGCCAGAGATGCTTGGTAGAGATGTCCTTCTGCCCCTGGGAGGTGGATGTGTAGGCAAACTGGTTTCCAGGATCCTAGAGACTCGGCTCAGGAACATTATCTTTGTCAAGGTGAGGGTGAAGGGGTGCTCTGATCTTCCCTGTGCAGCATGATGGCCCCATCCTGAAAGCAGCGAGAGTCACAGAGCAGTTTAGAAATGGAGCAGCGAATTTGTTTTATTTTTTAACTCTGCTTTTTTTCCCCAGAGACTTTAAAACCTCCCCCAACAAATAACGCCAACCCACCCAACAAACCCTAAGCCAACAGATAATTGCATTTCTCCCCAGACCAGAGCTAGCTGCTGTGGACACCAGCAGAGGTCTGGCTTTCTCCCTGTTATGTATCTCTTGCCTGAAGACCATGTGCCATCTTCCTGCCTAGAAGGGAGCCGTGGGGCCTCCCAGGGGAGCCCCTTCCTCTTCCCAGGTCTGATTCCTTCAGCTTTTGCCTGGGGGTTGAACGGATGCGACAGAGCCCCCCGCACGTGGGACGCGGGTCCCCAGCGCCTGCACGTGCCGTGTGTGTGCACATCTGGGGTGTGGGTTCTGCACACGAGTGTGGTGTTCAGACCACATTAATGAGCATCCAGGAGAGTGGGGAAAAATGGATCATTCATGGTTACGATCTGGCTGCTGTCAAAATACGGTGTTATTTTGACGGTTGCTTTGTCTTTGCTCTCCAAGCAATATGAAGGTAGTTTCTTAGCAACAAAACTGTGTTCGCAAACAACACCAGTGAAAAAACAACCCCCCAGAAGAAGAGGAGGTGGCCTTGAGAGCATCGCCTCCCGTGTGTCCCCTGGCTATGCCTCATCCATAAATCAGGTGGAGAATGTCCTACCAGTCAGCAGGCACTGGCCCATGGTGATAGTGCTGCCCTGGTCCCCTCTAGGGTGGGATGCTTGGTATATAATCCCTGTCTCTTATGCAAGTGGGTAAACTGAGGCAGCTGGGGAGGGTGTCATGAGGCCTTAGGTGACATGGGAGGCTTTGAGCTTCTGCTGGGTGATGCTTGCCACATGGTGGCTGGCAGACGCTGTCTTGGACCTTTCTTGGCTCAGGTCTTCTCCAGGGTCTTGTCCCTGCATCTCAGATGGATTCCAGAAGGAGGGTGGGAGAGAGAGCTGCCTGCAGATTATTTTGGCACAGGTTTCTCCGTGCAATTTGGAGCGTCTTTCCTTTGAAGGCGGCGCTGGGCCTAGTGTCTGTGCTGACGTTGGAGTCCACGAGAGCAAGTGGTTCCTCCAGCCAAGTATCTGCCAGGCTGTGTCGGGAGAACTTTTATCATTTCTGTCACAGACATCACAACTCGCTTGTCTTACCATACATCTTCCTAAATGTGACAGAATATTCAGCTGTTATTAATTGAATACTCTCTAATTTAACTGCTTAGCAGGAGAGAGAGCGACTGGTTGTCTCAGCATGGAGAGCTGCCATCGGGTGTGCTGGAGATTTTGGGATGCAGAGGGGTGATTTGGGGAATAAAATGGGGTTTTTGAGCTTGTTGGTATGGGGAGCCCCTCCCTGCATGGGCCTGATCCCAATTCTCATCCTGCCAGAGAAGTGCTTCAGCATCTTCTGTGGCTCCTGGCCCTGGGGCATGTAGCTGAGCCCAGATTGGAGGTGCTGAGGACTTCACTGTCTCTCCATCCCACCCCAGCACTACTGTCTGGGGGTGAAGGGAAAGGGAGACCCTGGGAATATGGCCAGGAGCCAATGATGTTCCCTGGGTGTGCAGAAGGGAAGGGTGGTTTAGACTGGTTTGTTATGGCCTCCATCCAGGTGACACCTGGAGGTGACACCTGCAGTGGGTAAATCCCTTCTTCTCTGCTGAGCTGCTGAAAGCAAAGCTCAGCCCCTTTGGTGGGCTCCTTGCCTGAAGTGCCATGTCCATTGTGTCCTTGCCATTCCCTGAGTCCCTGGCAGATCCCAGTTATGGCTCCTTGTCTTCCTTCTCCTACATGTCCACCTCCAGAAGCTCCAGAGACATCCCATGTGCAGACTGCTTGTTACCATAGGGTTGCTGAGAAGCTTGGTCTCTCAGAGGACACAGGAGTCAGCCCTCCTCACTGTCACCTGTGTGTCAGTGTGGTGGGGGGACTGTCCTCTCCAGCCACCCCAATCCTGTGTCCACTTGCACGCGTGCTGGTGTCTCTCTGCTGCTCTCCCAGAAAGTTCAAACCCAGAGTCAAGTTTACTGTTTCTATCTCGTTTATTTTAAGTATAGTTTTACACTTTATTATATGCTGTGACATCTTAAATGGAGCCTGTCACTCCATCTTGACTACTGCTAGGGGCTACAGCCACTTACTGTGTCAGGCTTTTTGGCAGCCCTGATTAACGATATCAAAACGAATGGATCCCAGCTCCGGCACAAGCACAAAAATCAAGGGCTGATTTGCATATTCAAATTGTACCTGGCATCACAAGGCTGCAGTTCATGTTGGTTTTGCACTGACACGCCCCATGGATGCACATCCGTGCAGCCAGACTTCTCAGTGTACAGGACCTGTACATGTTGGTGAGGTTCATCCTTACCTACATCTGATTATTTGGTATCTTCAGCCAAAAGGAAGAAGCCTTGCTCTTTTTTCCCCTGAGTTTTTTCATCTCCCTGGACAATATATCAATTAGAATAGCTGACTTTTTATATTTTAATTTTTTTTCCTCTCGAACCTGTTGGGGTATGTTGCAGAATTACCGATGTAAACATGGTGGGTTTTTTTTTTCCCTGAAAGTAACATTTTGTTAGGTTAATTAATGCACTGGAAAAACAAACTTTCTGTTCTTCCAGTCCAATCTCCACTTACAAGTCAGGTTTTTGTAACCCTGTCATTAAAATGCGAGGTAGCCTACAGTAATTTGAATATTTCATTCCGCCGGCTGCTAATGCACTCTGCATTACAGATGGTACTTGCTCCATCCTTCTGGACTGGGTTCAATTATAAATGAAAGTAGGGAGCTGAGATTTGTCTTTTTGTCTCTGCTTAGTTGGAATAACACAATAAAGCTTGATGGGTAGGAATTCCTCAAGCTGCCTCCTCTTCGCCTGCGACATCTCCCGTGTAGCTTTCTCCTCTCCAGAGTGGATCCCACTTGCCTTTCAAGTCAAGCCCAGAGTATTTGTGTTGGCAATGGTGGAGGTTTTCACGGCTCATTTTTGGCTCAGATGTGTTGTATCCCCTTTTCAAAGGCACTCAATTCAGTCCTCCTCTTTCTCTCTGTTTATTTGCCACTCTGCATCCCCTTTTTCATCCCAGGCAGCGAGCGGTGGTAGGAGAAACCTGCTGGGCTTTCATGATGGTGGAGACACTGCTGGGATGGTGGGGACGCATTCCCCTCCTGATTCGTCTCTTTCTAAGCAGGGACAGGGACAACAACCTGGTCCTCAGCTGGGAAGGAGTGGTGGGGATGCAGAGCAGCCCTCCTCCATCCTAGGGTTGCTGCCCTGAGCTCTTCTCAAGGCCTCTGGGAATAACAGGGCCCCTGAAGATCCAAAGAAAACATTTACCTCGCTTTGTGATTAACAAAAAGGGGGGTTGCAAACCTATAGCCCAGCTGCACGGGGGCTGTATATTACATACAGATGCCTTTTGCAAGCTCCTTCCCCAGTCCCTGGCCGGTAAAAGCAATATTGCCGAGGGAGTCAGAGGAGGTGAGGGCAGGGCTTTCAATTTGGTTTTACATTTACAAGGACCAGATGGCCTCACTGGAGATGATCTTTGATCTGGGACGCAGCCGGAGGCGGGCAAAGATTTTTTTCCTTTAATTTTTTTTTTTTTTTTTCTTGCTCCTTTTTTAATCTCTCTGTATGGCAGGGGGGCCTCTCTGGCAGAAGCGTGGGGTGAGGGCTCTGTGGCTGGCTGGCTGGCTGGCTGGCCAGTGCATGATGGAGCTGGGTGTCAGCACCCCTGTCCCTGAGGGTGCTGGTGAATTGTGTAGATGGGTGGACTTGGTAGTAAAAGCCCCTCCCAGGGTTGTCCAGGGTACAAGGCAGAGCTGGATCCCGTTCCACCATAGCCCAGCAGCACAGAAACCTGTGCTACCAACCTCTTGTATGGAATAGAATTAAACACACGCAAGCACCTCGAAACAGGCCACTAATTTATCCTTTTTTATTACTTTTCCCTGTTTTCTCTGGTGTCTTGCACCCTTCCAGCAGCACAGAGGGGTAGGGGCTCTCTCTCCTCCCCTCTTGTCTTGCCAATTTTAGGTTTCTTTTTTCCCCCCACATGTTTTGAATGGAGCGGGAGTGAAGGCAGCTGATCCTATTTCACAAGAGCTTGGACTCTTGCAGCACTCTCCCTCCTGTCCAAACAGATCGTTTACAGAAGGGGCCTCTATTTAAAGAAGGAACTGAACGTTCAGAGCTGTTTTCTGGCCTTAAAATGCTGCAGACCGGCTGTTGCTTTTCAAAGAGTCAGGCTTTGTCTGGTGGGCTGGAGGACCAGGTCTGATGTTGGGCTCAGCAGGTCAGCACAGTGGTGTGAGGCACAGAGCATCGTGCAAAAAATGTGCTTATTTATTTGCCTGAGATCATTGAATCCCAGCGAAGTTGGGTTCAAGATGCTGTATCTTAGCTGAGGGAGTTTGATGGACTGTCTGGGCTTGGGCAAACTTGGCCTCTCTGTGGTGCTATGGGTGGGACAAGCTTGGAAACCAAGCAAATGGAAGAGGAACATTCAGATAGACTTTTTTGTGGTCTATGGATATATCTCGTAGAGAGAAAGACCTTGTATGTTAGGCAAGTCTACAAGGAGTTAGAGGAACAATTGATGCTGGAGAGCTGTGGTACTTCAAAAACACATGGGGTGATGTGTATCGGCTCAAGGGAGGCTGACTCTGGTCCTGTCATCTAAGTGACATCTGTAACACTGAAGTCACCTGAAATGGTCTCAGTAAAGGCCTGAAGTTGTCCAGTGGCTGATTTGTTGCATCTAAATGCTGGCTACACCATTTAGCAGGGGTGCAGTTTCTGAAGCTTTTAGTTCATAGAATCGTAGAATCATAGAATCTTAGGGGCTGGAAGGGACCTCGAGAGATCATCTAGTCCAACCCCCCTGCCAGAGCAGGGTCACCTAGAGTACATCACACAGGAACTCATCCAGGTGGGTTTTGAATGTCTCCAGTGAGGGAGACTCCACAACCTCCCTGGGCAGTCTGTTCCAGTGCTCTGTCACTCTCACAGTAAAAAAATTTTTTCGGATATTCACCTTGAACCTCCTATGCTCCAATTTACACCCATTACCCCTTGTCCTATCACTGGTCATCACTGAGAAAAGCCTAACTCCGTCCCCCTGACACTCACCCCTTACATATTTGTAAACATTGATGAGGTCACCCCTCAGTCTCCTTTTCTCCAAGCTAAAGAGACCCAGCTCCCTCAGCCTTTCCTCATAAGGGAGATGTTCCACTCCCTTAATCATCTTCGTAGCTCTGCACTGGACTCTTTCGAGCAGTTCCCTGTCCTTCTTGAACTGAGGGGCCCAGAACTGGACACAATACTCCAGATGTGGCCTCACCAATGCAGAATAGAGGGGGAGGAGAACCTCTCTTGACCTACTAACCACACCCTTTCTAATGCACCCCAGGATGCCATTGGCCTTGGCCACAAGGGCACATTGCTGGCTCATGGTCATCCTCCTGTCTACCAGGACCCCCAGGTCTCTTTCACCTACACTACTCTCCAGCAGTTCAGCCCCCAACCTGTACTGGGACATGGTGTTGTTCTTCCCCAAATGTAAAACTCTGCACTTCCCCTTGTTCCCCTTGTTGAATTTCATCAGGTTTCTCCCCGCCCAACTCTCCAACCTATCTAAGTCTCTCTGAATGGCAGCACAGCCTTCTGGTGTGTCAGCCACTCCTCCCAGCTTAGTGTCATCAGCAAACTTAGCAAAATTAGGTAGGCTTGCTTCTTGTGCTTTGGAATTGACCTGTCCTCCTAGGCATCTAACTTACTTTCAGTTCACTTTTTTCGAGGAGAAGGCTTTGAATCACCTGGTACCATAGCTGGGGGAGAGGTTGACAGGGAGAGGGGTGACTTCTAAGGCAGCTGGAACTGAAATCCCTGTCTCTGGGGAAGAGCAGCATCCTTCTATTATGAAGCAGAGACTCTAGGCCATGGCTGACCTGAGAAAAAACGGTCACTGGTGCTTCATAGTTGCTTCTTCCTTTTCTTTTGCTTCCTTCTTGTCAGGATGTACAGAAAAAAAAGGATATACTGTTAATGCAGCCACCTT
>NW_009954099.1:45708-52461 GCF_000747805.2 Chaetura pelagica | reverse complement strand
CTTGCCTTGGATCAGAAGGTCACTGATGAAAAAGAGAACATGGTTTTGGGCAGAGAACGTGCCAATAAGCAGGAGGCTGGGAGGTCCCTTGGCAGTGGAGGGAGAGGACATGGCCCCAGGGTGCTTTGCAATGGGAGACTGTTACAAGTCTGTCCCCAGCTTTTGGTAGACATCTGTCGTGGGGCTGCACTACCCCATTTGTGAGAGAGAAAGGGAGGGAAAACCCAGTGTATTTCCTGTGATGGCTTGGCTCTGAGACCTGGAGCTTTGGAAAATCTGTATTGCACAAAGCCCCAAATCTGTCCCATGGCAAAGCCATGGACATGGTGACAGTTACAGTGTTCTCACCCATGTGATGGGCAGTGTGCAGCTTCAGGTTATTTAAAAAACCTGAGACCTGAGTGTGACGTGGCCATCTAATGAGCCAGCTTTTCGTGAATGAAGTCTCACGAGCCATCTTTTTTGAAGGATAGCAGAAGGAAATCTGAAATGCAGCTTTTCAGCTTGGGCTCTTGCCAGTCTTCTCACCTATGACTTTCTTGCCCTGGCTGCTTTGTGTGTGGAGCAACCGTTCGCAGGCTCTGCGTGTCCAGGGGAGATGACCTTTCCAAGAGAGGAGCAAGCTGGGAAGGCAGCTTCCTTCTGGGGAAAAGCCTCTCTTCCTTTGTTCTCAGATTTCAGGGCTTGGCCTGGGGCAGTCGAAATGGGACCCTTGTCCTCAGAGGGGCTCTGGAGGCCCCGGCTTCTCATTAGCAGATTCAGCTCATTCAAAGGACCCATTTCTTTTCAGCAAGGAGAATTCATATGCAAAGCACTGCGCTGGAGCAGGAGGCAGATCCCAGCCCAACTGCTGTTCAGAGATGGGGAGCTTTATGGCTGGACCTGTCCTGGGAGCAATCTTGTCTTTTGTTTGCTGATTTGTTCCTGCAGGGCTTAGGGAGCCCCACATCCACTCCATGCTCCAGGCTGGGATGTGGCTCCAGGTGTTACCAACACCAGGTCCGAGCCATCTCATCTCCTGGGGTGGCAATAATTGCTTGCTCGTCCTTTAGTGACAATTTACTGCCTTGCTGCTGTGGAGGGGACTCTGGTCCCATCACCTAAACTCCATTAGGAGAAGGTGAGGTCCTGGTACAGCAGGTGCTGCTGTTGGAGAGACCAAGGCAGAGCTTTATGTTTAACCACCCTATTCTTCTCATCACAATAGCAATACTCTGATTCTTTTGCCCTATATCGTGATCTAGGGTAGGGGCATGTGGCATGTTTGTATTATCCTTCTCCCCTCTGCTGCCTATAATGCTGATTTACCATCCCAGACACTGGCTTTTTCCCTATGGCAGATGATGCTGCTCCCCTGAGCCAGCCCAGTCCGTGGTCAATCAGCTGGGTTACATCTTCTGCTCAAATCTGGCCCAGCAGCAGAGCAGCACTGAGTCTTGCCCTGCTTTTCTTCATCTCCTGTGGCTGCTTCCCCAAGCAGCTCGAGGTCAGTCCTGGTCCTCATCTTTTGCCTGCAGCAGGGGCTGGGAAGGGATGGAGGAGGGTGGGATGTTGGAGACTGGGTGGCCACAGTCTCTCCCTTATGGTGCAGCAGGAGAATTGCAGACGTGCTGGGCTTGCCTATGCAGATAAGGGATTGATTAGGCTTCACAGCTGTAGCTGGAGCCTGCTAATCCTGCCCTGCTTAGGAAGGGGAAAACTGCTTCCTGAGATAAGCTCCAGCCTGCTTCAGCATCGGTCCCCCATGTCTGCCTGCTTTGTGGTCAGATCATGAGCCTGGTCTAGGGATTTGTGGGGTGCTCAGTGTGATGGGGAGGGAGCCAATGTGATGCCAAAATGTATCCGTTCTCTTCCAAGGGAAGAGAGTCAATAAGATAGCGTCAAACTCCACACCTGGAGTTTGGTGGTTGGTTGTTTGTGGAGTGTTATTTGGGGCAGTGAAGTTGATTTGCTTACTTAGCTGAAGTTGTGAGGGTTTGCTGCTCTGTGGGATGTGGGAAAGGTGGCCTTTGAAGCCGCTGTAACTGGGAGGGGAGGAGATGCTTTGTCCACTGTTGACTTTGTTTGCCTTGGTTTTTAATATTTACAAGCATTTCAAGCTTTCTGTTGCTGAACTGCCTCTCTTCAGTGACCTGCTTGTGGTGAAGCTCTGGCTTCTCAGTGCTACCTGTCCCCAGATTTCAGATGTGAAAATTACAGCTGAGAGTTTTGCTGCCAAAGCTGATGGGAGTTGACCACCAGCCTGCAGAGGAGCATCCATGAGTAGACCCGACTTGTGGCATCAGGACTGTACAGAGAAAAATATAACATATTTAAATTTGATCTGCAATTCTTCATTTGGCCACAGGGTAGCAATAACTGGGCATGTGGAGAAGGGGTCAAAAGTTTCCAGTTACTTGCCATGAGCTAAAGTGGCCAGCAGGATGCAGGGAAGGACCGTGTTCATTCAGCTTCCCTGGGAGTCACATTTCTTGGGGAATCTGGTTTTCAATGCTAACTGCCACATTGTGCCTTACTTATGTGGAAGGGGCTATTTTAGATCATTTTCCAGTTGGGGGGGGCAGGGGCAGGAGGAGAATTTTATTCTTTTTTTCCACTGCAATATGTTAGTGATAATTTTCCAGAACTTTTGAGCATTTTGCTGCCAGATCCTTGCTCTTTATGGCAACGCAGTTGGGATTTGGGTTGGGGTTAGGAGAAAACTGGTGCAGATTCTTGGCCAGTACTATGAAATATGTGTATCTCTTGTGCAGCTTCCATGGCACATGCAAGCTGCATCTCCTGAAGTGATGGAGATCTTCTTCTGGGAGCTGAGAAACTTCTTGGCATGTGATAAATTCCTCTTTCTCATTCCCCATACCCCAAAATCATGGTTTCAGGGTTATTTAGACTTTTTTCTTTGGGTTGGATTCAGCAAATAAGGTGGATGTTTTCACCGCAGCAAGATGAGAAGTTTGTTATTTTTTAAGAAGCAGTTTTGTAGTTTTTAAATTTACCTTAATTTTTATTTAAAAAAGAAAAGGGAGAGGGAAAATGATAACATGAAAGAGATTTCATTTGTTTCAGGAAACGTTTTTGACTGATCTGAATTTGGGTTGCAATACAGGTTTCCAAAATTGGTTGTGGGTAGGAGGGTGCTGGGGTAAGTGCCACTGCCCTGAGCATCTGATGCTGCTGCTTTTGGTCATGGCTGGGTCTCCTGTCGGGCTTGTTAGCCATGGCTGGAGTTGGCCTTTGGGACTAGATGGACCATTACTCTAAACTGATGTGACTCAGATCTCTGTGGAAGGACATAACCTGCCTCAGTTTTGTATGCTTTGTGGATTGAAGGAACACTTCTCCACCTTTCAAAACATCTCTCACAAAACTGTTTTAAGTGCTTTGTTTCAAAACAGCCCTGATGGACACTCCTGTGCTGGGAGAAGTGGTGGGTCTCTGAGTGTCCAGACTGGCTTTGCAGTGCTACAAGCATCTCTTCTGCTGGGATTTTTTATTTGATGGCTTCAGACTGTGAAAATTCATTACAAAAATGGCCCATCAGTTTCACAGTGTTCCTCCTTTTTCTGGGAAATAAATAAATAAATAAATGCACAAAAAAATCCATTTTGCCAGCTGAATTTTTCCATGCCTGATCTCACAGCAGCCTGTTTTGGAAAATCTAAGCAAAATCTGTTCATCTAGTTGTAAGTTTTGGAAAGGTTGGTGCAAGGAGGGGAACTTTCATGTCAATTGTAAGATTAAAAAAAAGAAGCCAACTTTTTTTAATTCCAGGTTCCTCAAAGGGTGTGTGTTGCTGTATTTAGAAAATCTAGTTTTCATTTATCTTGAAAATAGCTATTTGTGTTTTGATGTTGATTTTCTCAGTGGCTTCATGTAAACATGGTGAATATATCCAACTAGGTTTAAATATCCTGTGATTACTCATCAGTGAAATGTTCCATCTTGGTTGCCAAGATTGTTGATAGCCATTTGACATGGACACCATAGGCTTTGCTGAGAAGACATTTACATTGCTGTCTGTTGTGTGAACTGTTGGATGGGTGGTGTGAAGAACCAGGCAGAGGTGCTTCAGCATCTTTCACAAAACTCTGACAGTTTTATGTATTTCTTCTGAACACAGGGTATAGAAGGTGACTTTATGTTTAAAGAGAAGACCCCCAAGCCACTGGAGTTTCCCTTGTGTCTGGGATTTGCTGTTGCAGAAGAAAGGAGGCTGCAAATATACTTGCATAGGAAAAAAACAGGAGTTGAGGTTGAGGATTTGGGGCTTTTCTGCACAAAAAAAGCTTGAGAAGAGCAACTCAAGCCCATGCCATTGTGGATCAGCCATGGAAGTAAACCCTAAGTTGGTTGTGATTTCACATGTGAGTATGAGGAGGATGGAGACAGGCAGCCAGAAGCCACTTAATGTGTAACTGTCCTCAAATGTGAGGCAGATGGGCTTATTTTTGTACCAGGTTTAGTGCTGTTCATCCTCAGTGTTCACAAATGTAGACTCAGGCTCCAGGGAATATCGAGATCAGCTTAAAATAACATGATCAGTTACTGGTTTATTAGCAGGGGCATTTGCTGGCACCGTGTCTGTCCCTCTGTTTGCTGGCTGGTGTTTTAGACCTGGAGGTATAAAAACGAATGTTTAAAGAAAACTGGGGAGCTCATGAGACATCTGAAGCAGGTTCTCCATGAGTAAATATTGCAGGTGGTGGTTGAATTGCAAAAGGTTGGAAGAGGCCTGATTTTCCACATGTTTCAAAGCCTGACTGTGGGTCTGTCCAGGAGTCTTGAGATTCTCAAGGAAGAGCTCCAGTGCCTTCATTGTCTGTACAACAAGGGCACCCACCAGGGCAGGAGAGCATTTAGACAACATGTTCATCTGATAAGTGGGTGAAGTGTCTGTGTTTTGGTAGCAGATGAGTGTCTTGCTGGGGAAGGAGGCATCTCACCTGGCTTGTAGCTGTGAGAGAGGACAGTGAGACCTGCCAGCAGTGCTCCACCAGCCAATTGCCACTCTGGGCATCTCTGGTTTCCCCATGGGAAAGTCATGATGAAAGGCAGTTCCTGGCCCAGTGGCCGTGGCAGAGGAGTTGTCCCTCTCTTTTGAAACTCTGTTGTTGGGTGGGTTGTCCCCCCTGCCAGTACATCTTAGGCACAGTGGAGGCAGGAAAGAAAACCCTTCTGAAAATCACAACCTAATTACTCCCATCTGCTCCGGCACTGCTTCCCATTTCTGCCTGCCAGGAAGCCTGTCTCTGATGCTAAGTAGCACATTATTTTCGATAAGTTGCAATCATTTACTTGAAATCTCCTTCTCCTTTAAAATGTCCCCCTGGAAAGGCAATTCAGCAAGTTGGGAAAGGGCAGAAACAGCCACAGGAAAACCCACCCCGAAGCAGCCCAGCTTGGGCAGGAGGGCAGCGCTCCTCACTAAAACCACACAGCAGGTTTTCTTCTGGGGTGGGTTTGTTTGAATGTCCAGCCACTGGGACCAGTCCTTGGCTGGTGGTGTCAGCAAATGCAGCTGGAGAGCAACAGCCAGCTCCTGGAGTTGGAGGGGATCTTAACCAGGTAGACACAGCAAATTTTGTGGGACTGTTGTTTTTTGAGTGCTGAAGTCTTTGCTGAAGGCAGAGAGTTGAGGAATGTTGGTCCTGTGCAGCAGAGCCCTCTGGGAGCAGCTGTGCTGGCTCTGGGGACTTCTTTCATCATCACAACCTGGGTTGGCTTCATGTTGTCCTCTGCATCTCCTTCCTCCAAGATGTTCCCATTGCATCCCTGTAGAGGCTGTTTCCAACTGCTCCATGTTGCCTTAGCTTCCTCCAGTGTCTTCTGCTTGGTCGTCAGCTTCCACTCCAGAAGTCCTGGCCAGAACCTAACTGGGCATGAGCACACACCCAAGAGGGGGCACGAGGATGAAAAGTGGTGGGGAATGCTGTCCCACCACAGCCTACATCCCCTTGTGAGTGGATATATCCCATGCTGGAAGTCTGGCCAGGAGAGGCCCCTGCTTCCTACTTCAGCTTGAGGACACTCTGCAGTAGGATAAATTGCCCTTTCTAGAAGACAGGTAGAGCTTGGAGGTTTGAACATCCTTTTCTGCTGTTGCTGCTGAGCCACAGTGTCCTACTAAGCTGCTGCCATAATCCCCACCATGTTTGATTGCCTTTGTGTTGTTCTGGCTATGTTTCCTGTGTGGCTGGAAAGGGTAGAGAGCAAAGAGCTGCTAAGCTGAAGTGTTTTGGAGTGACCTTGGTGGAGAAGAGAGGTGGCTGTGTGCTCAGCTCCTGTGCTGAGCTGGCTCCTCAAGTCAGGAAAATGGAGTAAATAAGGGAGGGGATGGTGGCATGAAGGACCAGGTGGAGCCTGGTACCCACCTTTGTGGGTTTCTTAAGTGTCTTCACAGCTCCGGATCATCCCTAGGGTGCAGTCCATTTTGAAGGCACGTGCCAGCAGTGTATCTCACCATGGAAACTCAATACAGTTTCCATCCTCCAACCCTGAATCGTAGGGCAGGCAAAGAACTGGGGAGCTACCGTTGGCTTTGTTCCCTTGCCCTGGAGAATCCCCATGTCCTGTGCTGCAGCCACACCACTGAGCCAGCCCGGGACTCCAGTCATGACCTCTGCTGTGACTCCTTGCTCGGGAGGAAAAAGGAACGAGTGTGTGAGCTGGGAGCCATTTCCCAGCTGCTGGAACGGGTCTCCATGACCCTGGTGGTGTCGGTGACCGGACCGCAGGCTGGTGGCTCAGCAGTCC
>NW_009954099.1:25595-45682 GCF_000747805.2 Chaetura pelagica | reverse complement strand
TAAAGCCACGGGGCAGACACGCTCCTCAGGTCCCCTCCATGGTCACCCAGGGAGAGTTTTGCAGCGGGGACAAAGCACGTGGCTTGGCTTTTCAAAGACACCCATATATATATATATATATATTTGTATGTGTATTTATATATAAAGCAGCATTTTGAGGCAGTGGGGGACCATGGCAAGGGCCGAGCCCCCTCTAGTGGCACTCGCCGTGGCTCTGGGGGCTGCCGAGCCAGCAGGAAAGCGGCCAAGGACAGAAAGTCTTGCATGAATTTTCCTCCCCCCGGCTGCCAGTCTTTATCTTTCTTTTTGTTCTTCCTATTTTATTTTTTCCCCTCCTCTGTTTCATCAGGAGCAGCAAATGGCAGGTCCTGGAGATGCCAGGGCTTGGGTGGGAGCAGATCTGCAGCCCCCCACTCTGGGTGGCTCCTGGACCACCAAGGATCATTTTCCTTCATTCATTTCATTTTAATTGGGTGGGGAGAGGTGGGAGCCTGCTGAGAGTGGGGCCCTTTTGCGATGGGCTGCCCAGACACTGCTCACCCCAATCCCCCCAGCCAGTGGAACGGGGGGTGACGGGAGCATTTTGGAGAGTCGGAGCTGCTAGGGAGCCTGACATCCTGGCAGGAGGTGTGTTTGGAGCCTTGGACAGCACCGGAAAGATAAAACAGGAGCTTTTAAATAATCATTTTGTCTTCTCCTTGGCTGAGCGCAGCCTTCCAGGGATAAATAGGCAGCATCAGTTCTGCTCAGACACGCTGCCCTTTCCATTAATTTGCTCTCCAGCGTTACTCCGAGTGGGCAGCCAAGCCCAGGCCACCTCCACACGCTCCCTGGTTGGGTTCAGGTCTCAGGGACACGGGCAGGACACGGGGGATCCACACACACCCAGCAGGTGCTGGGCTGCGCATCTTGCACGCTTAGAAAGCTCAGGCCTTTTCATTGGGAAGCAGCTTTCCAAACATCAACTAATTAATCACTCGTGCCTACCTGTCAGGTCAATGATTCCTGAGACTTCTAATCTAAAAATATTTCCCTTTTGAAATTCAGATGCACCTGTTTTGGCAACTCTGCTTTTGATTTGTTTATTTGGGGATTTTTAATTTATTTTGGTTTTTTTTGAACTGTGTTGTTTTCCATTTGTGTTTGGGCTTTTGATGTGCTTTCATTTAGCAGTTTCTTTTTATTTTTTTTCTCCTGGAAGAATGGGAGTTTATCCTTTTTCCTTTCTTCTTTTCATAGCAAGTTTGTCTCTTGCCTGCAGCCTGTCACCTCCCCATGTCCCTCTTCTCTTTTTAAGGATTTTGGCTGTCTCAGGGCTCAGCAGCTGGCACCCAGCTCCTAATTGGGCACTGTGCCCTCCTCCCTCCATATAGAAACAATCTTCCCTGGTGTGGAATTATTTATTATTAGCTCATCTCACTGTCAAATTTACTGTTGTTTGGCTTTTTTCTGTCTTTTTTTTCTTTCCCCACGTGTTTGTGCTTTTCAAACACACACATATATATATATATATATATATTTGTATGTGTATTTATATATAAAGCAGCATTTTGAGGCAGTGGGGGACCATGGCAAGGGCCGAGCCCCCTCTAGTGGCACTCGCCGTGGCTCTGGGGGCTGCCAAGCCAGCAGGAAAGCGGCCAAGGACAGAAAGTCTTGCATGAATTTTCCTCCCCCCGGCTGCCAGTCTTTATCTTTCTTTTTGTTCTTCCTATTTTATTTTTTCCCCTCCTCTGTTTCATCAGGAGCAGCAAATGGCAGGTCCTGGAGATGCCAGGGCTTGGGTGGGAGCAGATCTGCAGCCCCCCACTCTGGGTGGCTCCTGGAAGGAAAGCGGCCAAGGACAGAAAGTCTTGCATGAATTTTCCTCCCCCCGGCTGCCAGTCTTTATCTTTCTTTTTGTTCTTCCTATTTTATTTTTTCCCCTCCTCTGTTTCATCAGGAGCAGCAAATGGCAGGTCCTGGAGATGCCAGGGCTTGGGTGGGAGCAGATCTGCAGCCCCCCACTCTGGGTGGCTCCTGGACCACCAAGGATCATTTTCCTTCATTCATTTCATTTTAATTGGGTGGGGAGAGGTGGGAGCCTGCTGAGAGTGGGGACCTTTTGCGATGGGCTGCCCAGACACTGCTCACCCCAATCCCCCCAGCCAGTGGAACGGGGGGTGACGGGAGCATTTTGGAGAGTCGGAGCTGCTAGGGAGCCTGACATCCTGGTAGGAGGTGTGTTTGGAGCCTTGGACAGCACCGGAAAGATAAAACAGGAGCTTTTAAATAATCATTTTGTCTTCTCCTTGGCTGAGCGCAGCCTTCCAGGGATAAATAGGCAGCATCAGTTCTGCTCAGACACGCTGCCCTTTCCATTAATTTGCTCTCCAGCGTTACTCCGAGTGGGCAGCCAAGCCCAGGCCACCTCCACACGCTCCCTGGTTGGGTTCAGGTCTCAGGGACACAGGCAGGACACGGGGGATCCACACACACCCAGCAGGTGCTGGGCTGCGCATCTTGCACGCTTAGAAAGCTCAGGCCTTTTCATTGGGAAGCAGCTTTCCAAACATCAACTAATTAATCACTCGTGCCTACCTGTCAGGTCAATGATTCCTGAGACTTCTAATCTAAAAATATTTCCCTTTTGAAATTCAGATGCACCTGTTTTGGCAACTCTGCTTTTGATTTGTTTATTTGGGGATTTTTAATTTATTTTGGTTTTTTTTGAACTGTGTTGTTTTCCATTTGTGTTTGGGCTTTTGATGTGCTTTCATTTAGCAGTTTCTTTTTATTTTTTTTCTCCTGGAAGAATGGGAGTTTATCCTTTTTCCTTTCTTCTTTTCATAGCAAGTTTGTCTCTTGCCTGCAGCCTGTCACCTCCCCATGTCCCTCTTCTCTTTTTAAGGATTTTGGCTGTCTCAGGGCTCAGCAGCTGGCACCCAGCTCCTAATTGGGCACTGTGCCCTCCTCCCTCCATATAGAAACAATCTTCCCTGGTGTGGAATTATTTATTATTAGCTCATCTCACTGTCAAATTTACTGTTGTTTGGCTTTTTTCTGTCTTTTTTTTCTTTCCCCCTGACCTTCCCATCTCTCTTGACAGTGAATGTTTTAATCACAAAAATGCCAATAAATGCTAGAGTCCTGAAAATAATCAATTCAGTAGAGTTTGAGGCTTTAAAAAAAAAGCTCTTTTTAGCATTAGCCAAACCCTCTCAATAGGGTCTTTTACTTCAGTTTTGTACTGGTAATAGCTATATCCTTTTCTAACTTATTTCAGAGTGAGGAAGAACATAGTCTGTGGTATTTTAGCTGCTGTAGTTTTACGTCTTATTACAAACTGATTTTGGACTTTCTTTCTGAAATGACAGGAAACAACACTCATTCTTGTTTGTGCTGCAGATTCAAGGGGGGGTACAAATTCACCTCAGGCGTAAGCAGGCACAGCTTTATTAAAATCCACACAGTGTTACTCAGCTCTGGATGTGCACAAGTGTGTGTGTTTTACAAAGTACTTTTTGCTCATGTGCCAGACAAGACAGGGAAATGCATTCCATTCCTCTTAGGAAGTGCCTCTTTTGATCACTCATCAAGGATTTATTTTATTTAATTTCCAGCTGTGCACTTAGGAATCTCGGGTGATGCTTCTGTGTTCAAACACAGACCATGGGGGGACACACAAGGGGCACAAAGGGCATCTCCATCCTTCAGACCTGGGACATGCTTCTAGGTCAGCCTAGTTCAGAGCAGCCAGGATGCTCCCATGTGTTTTTTCTCAGAAAGCCCATGAAGGAGGATGACTTTTACTTGAAGCAATAATTGAGATGAGGAGTACAAAGAGAGGAGGAAAATTCTCTCCTTGGCAAGTCAGTCCAGGAGGATTGATTTATTGTCACCCCTTTTCTTAACACGGTTTAGACTTTACTGAAATTATCAGATTCTTAAGAAAAGATGTTTTTCAAAGACTAAAATGTATTTTGTACAGGTTTTTGCTTTTTTTTTTTTTACCCTGGGTGGGTAAAAGCATGGCCTTGCAAGCCCTTTCCATCTGTATTTAAAGATGGGGCAACTGAGGCACAATCAGCTCTGGGCTCCTTGCTTCTTCCTCTGTTATCTGGGATTGCTGGCTGATGCAGACGGTGCAGGATCGGGCTGTAAATTCCTTGTTGGGTGACATGAGAGGACCCCAGAGTGAGCTTAGGATAGACACTCCTGACTTCCCATCCCCTGCTTGAATCCAGATGTGGTCTCTGTCACTTCTGGCAGCAAGAATGGGTACATTTATTGGGTTTTTCCTTGGTGCTGCTTAGCAGTTTTGCTGCACACTGGAACACAGACTGTGGCTTTCTGTGTTACCTCTGCAGTGGGCTCTGTGCTGGTTCTGCCCTCCTTCTTCCCTGCAGGAAGGAGGGGGTCAGGCAGGGAAGGGAACAGGGAGCTGGGATGTCCCAGTCACTGCTGCTGGTCTGGACAGCTGAGGAACTGTGCTTGGTGACAAACACTTGGAGCACAACTGCCTCTCAGGGTACACTTGGGAAGGGAAGAAAAGCCCTGTTGGATGAGGATTAAGCCATGCTGGTCCAGCCTGCAATGAGCACCCCATTTTGGATGAGCATCCCCTTCCTCGAGTTAAGCCCTGGGCACAACTCAGGCTTCACCTCTCCCCTTTTTGTCTCCTGCAGTGCTGAGCATCCGGGGAGCACAGGAAGAGGAGCCCACGGACCCCCAGCTGATGAGGTTAGACAACATGCTCCTGGCTGAGGGGGTAGCAGGCCCCGAGAAAGGAGGTGGCTCGGCCGCCGCCGCTGCCGCCGCCGCCGCATCAGGAGGAGCCGGCTCCGACAACTCGGTGGAGCATTCCGACTACAGAGCCAAACTCTCCCAGATCCGACAGATCTACCACACGGAGCTGGAGAAATATGAGCAGGTAACAGGCTCCTTCGCGGCGGAGGGCAGGGCTGCCCAGGGAAAGTGGGAGCAGGAGCCAGGGCGGCCGGGAGAGCTGCTGCCGGCATCGCAGCCTGCATGTACAGAGCCTGGATCGCTGCTGACATCTATTGTTAGGAGCAAATGCAAACTGGTGCTTGGTGTTGGACTGCAAACGTGCTTTTTTAGGGTTGGGAGGGCTGGGTTTGAGTGCTGGGGTGTGCCACAAGAATAGGCTCGGCATGGGTTGCCCCTTTGATTTTCACTTTTCACTCGTCCCCTTCATATCTTGCCAAAAATTTGCCCTATGAAGGGAAAATCCTCTTTGAGCTGCTGGCCTCGGTGCAGGCAGTTTTCCAAGGAAGGCTTGAGTCAAAATCTTCCTCAAATATTTTTTCTGTGTGAAGAGTTCCTTATCCAGGGGAAAAAAAAAAAAAAAAAAAGTAGCTTTTTTTTCTTGAGGAAAATAATTCTGAAAAATAAAACTATTTGGGTCATGAATGCAGCTATTGGTAACACTGACAATTGCACGAAAAGCTTCTTAGGCCAAGGCTCAAAAACAGTTTCTTTCAAGTGCTTCCAGATGTTTTGCAGACCTCTCTCTGCTGCTATGCAGCTTGCCCTTGTGATGAATGTGGTCTCAACCCCAAGGCTGTGGTTTATGGAGTAAGAAAGCATCCCTCCTTTTTGGGTGCAGGCAGGGCCAGGGGGGTTTCAGGTCTGTGGTTTAACGCCATCTCTGCCCATGCCTTGGGGCTATGAGCGGCTGCCAGTGCCAGGGTCTGTACAGACAAGCCAGCCTGGCCCCCATTTTACTCAGCTAACTGATTGTATGGTGGGGTTGGGGGCACTTCTTGCCCCTTCAGGTGCCACACTGACCAAGGTGAAGCTGCCAGTCGGCAACTTCAGACCTGCACCCTGGAGTGGTGTGAAGCTACTTCAGATGCATGCTCCAATGTTGGACCTGAAGTCAGGGTGGCCAGGCAGGGCTCTGGTGTTGGAGAAGCCAAGTGTGGTCACAATATGAAAGGCATTTTGCAGGGTGTTAGAGGAAGAGGGGTGGCAGGGCAGAGGGAGCTGACAGGAAGCAGGTTGGACAGATGACCTTGGGTGGCTGTGCTCAGCCCTTGCTGTCAGTCCCCAAGGCATGGATGTGGGGGGGTATGGCGTGAGAGAGCCTCAGTCCTATCACATGGGTAGAAGTGGAGAGCATGTCAAGGCTTGTCTTTTAGCCCCCAGGCCAAAGAGAGAGACCCCATGTCCTCTGTCACCCAGTCCTGAGGAGACAGCGTGAAGGGCAGAGGACCCCTCTCCAAGGGCACAGCAAAGCACAGGCTTCAGGGAAGGACCTGTTCCTTCCCCCCCTTTTGGGAGGTTTTTTATTTGTTTCCTTTTCTGTTTTTGTTTCTGGATCAGTTTTGGTCCCCAAAGGCACACACAGGAGAGAGGAGCCTTCACACCAGCCCCGTGGGGTGAGATGGGCCACCACATCTTTCCTTCTCCCACCCCACAGAGGGGGTTGTTTTTACCACAGAGTTGCTTTGCAAGTGGCTGTGCCAGGCCATGTCTCCATCACTCGCAGTCCTGCAAAGCCAGGGCTTGAGGTTTCTCAGCCTCCACCCCCCTCTCTCCAGCCCCATTCCTGGTGGCTGGGGGGAGCTTTTCACGGAGCCTGGCTGCTGCTGTCACAGCACTCGCCGGCAATTTTGCCTTTAATGCTCTTTATTTCACGCCAAGAGGAGACGAGCTGAAATTGCTCAGGCGTCTGGGAGCAAAGAGGCGGCTGGCTGAGAGCTCTTGTAGCCAGCACTCACCCCGGGAGATGGGAGCTGTCAGCTGAAGCTGGTGATGGGCAATTGGAGGGGCTCTGATGTCCTTGGGGACATCTGTGTCATGGGTCTGAGCTGTGGGTGGGAATTCAGCACCTCCTGGACCAGTCATGGGCAGGCCCTGGGGATGATGATTAGAGGGGGAGAAACTGCTGGAGGAGCTTAGAATGATGGGGTGGGAGATAGTGAGTCAAGCCCATGTCACCAGTCCACAAAACCATTGTTGCTTTCCCCTGCTAGCTTCTTGTTCCCTATCCTGGGGTGGGATCTGGGGACACTGTCCCCAGAGCAGCTGCCTGTGTTCTAGAAGCATTGATGGTTTCTTGACCTACTAGTGTCTTAAGTGCTGTTCTCAACCTGTTTTTTGGAGCTTGGGTCCCAGACTAGTTTGGGGAATTGGAGGATTCTGTCGTGCCCATGAGGTTCTCATGGGTGTGGAGGAGAGGGCAATGCAGCAGCCTTCATCCAGCCTCAAAATCCCTCCCTTCTCCCCCCACCTCCTTCCTGCCCCATCCTCGCAGCATGGCACGGGGGCAGCAGGAGCAGCCAGACAGTGCTGTGCCAGCAGCAAACTAATTGGGATTCTCACCTGCTTGCCCTGACTTGTCAGGGTTCCTGCTTCACTCAGCCTTTAATTATGATCATTATTTACTTCTTACCAGATGTGGTAAGAGCAGAGCAGAGCCCTGTCTCGGGGAGCTGCTTCTGTGAAGCACAAGGGTCTCTGCAGGACACAGGTGCTGGGTTGCAGCTGGGCCAGCAGGTCAGAAGGTTCATGGTCCTCCTCGGATACATCTGTAGCTCCTCCCGTTCCAAACAGAAAAGCAGTGGCTGAAACTTCATGCTTTCCAGCAGTCATAGGGCTTCACCTGCACCTGCTCCATCCGTGATCCCTGAGAGCAAAGAAACTGACTCCTGCCTTTCTCATCATGTTTGCTGGGAGTCTCTCATGCCTTCTGCTTGGCAGATGAGGGAAATTTATCTCTCTCCCACGTACCAGCAGGGTCTTGCTCTTGGTTTGCCCTAGAAAGCCCCAGCCATTGAGGCCTCCACTGGCAACTCCTTCTGGAGCAGCGTTGCCTCTGCACTGTCCTTGACACCCACGAATGACCTTCCGATCCTGGGGTTTCTTTTGCTTTTCTTGCCATCCCAGGCGTGCAACGAATTCACCACCCACGTGATGAACCTGCTGCGTGAGCAGAGCCGGACCCGGCCTATCTCACCCAAGGAGATAGAGCGGATGGTGAGCATCATCCACCGCAAGTTCAGCTCCATCCAGATGCAGCTGAAGCAAAGCACGTGTGAAGCTGTCATGATCTTGCGCTCCCGGTTTCTGGACGCACGGTAAGTTCGTGCCCTGAACTTTTCTCCCCACCCACTGTGCAATGTTGCTCAGACCTGGAAGAGGTGTTTTGAGGTTCTGGAGTAAATGCAGGTTCCATCTGAAGGGTAGATGTCTCCTGGCCTTGAGCTGCAGGAGCTATTTATCTTCCTTCTCCTTAGTTGTCTGTGGCTCAGCAAGGGAGTGGACAGTAATACAATACATCCAGCCTCAGACTCAGAGAGGGTACCAGCTGTACCTTGAGAATTGCACATGCTCTTTTTGCCCCAGCAGAAGGAAATTCTGTGGCATATTTCAGCAAACCTCTTTGGTGACAATTTGCTCTTCAGCTGGGGTTGAAAGCTAGTCCTCCAGCCCATCCTGTTCCCTCTAGGTTCCTATTCTTTTCCTTCTGTTTCTATTGTCCCAGATTTTCAATTTGCTGTAGAATTATTTCGCTCCCCCAGCTGGCTGTGGCTCAGGCTTTAGCTTGAGAGGAGAGGCAGCTACACCATGGGTAGAAGGTGGTAGCAGAGAGGTAGTACCCAGCTGTAAATGGAACAAACTTTGAGGATCTATCCATTGCTGCTCTCTCAGCCTGGAGCTTGGCAGAGTAGCAGCGATGCCTTAAATTTTAAGACTTGTCCGTGAGCCAGAGGACACTGTGATAATTTGAGAAGGAGACTTAACGTGCCTCGGAAGATGCTGAGAGGAGTCACTAGCAAGGTACAGATGAGAAGCGTCCTGGCTGGGACTCTGTGGTACTTTGTGCTTCCAGGAATGGGGAAAGGAGGGGGGGAAGTGGGGAAAGTCAGAGTATCTAAAACTACATTCCAGTTTCTGGATTCCTGGCACTGATTCCCTTTCCTTTTCCTTCTGTTTTTCCCTCTTTTTTCATGCTAAGGCGGAAGAGACGAAACTTCAACAAGCAGGCCACGGAAATCCTGAACGAGTATTTCTATTCCCATCTCAGCAACCCTTACCCCAGTGAGGAAGCCAAAGAAGAGCTAGCCAAGAAATGTGGCATCACAGTCTCGCAGGTGAGAGAGCCCCAGAAATACATCCCAAGTGGCTACTGCTAACAGGCAACCTCAGTGTGGTGAAGGGCACTCCAGACCTCAGTCAAGTCAGTAATGTCTCAATGTTGAGCTTTTAATTACTTGATGAGTTTAGCTCAAGTTAGTGTAAGAGGATGGGAGAGCAGGCTGCAGACTTGCAGATTGAAGCCGTGGGTGGAAAAGGAGAGCTTGGGAGAGGATTTAGAAGGGATGAAGACTTCATGGAGCGATGGCTGTGTGTGTGCAGCCAAGGTGTTAATAGCACAGAACTGATGTGGCATGACCCACAGAGGCCAAGTCTTCTCTTCAGGGAATTAGCATTGAACTGGCTTGCACTAGGAGCTTGTTTGAGCTGAAAGTCCATTCTGCAAGCCAAGGGACTTGAAGGCAGTAGGAAGACTTGTGCGGATTTTGCTCAGTAAGGTAGAAAGGACAAGATCCTGGTGGGAAGGGTTTGATTCAGTCAGGCTAATGGCTATAGCTTGTGCTCAAGGAGGGTGGGCTTTCTCAGGGTCATTTCTCTGTCATTACTCTTGTGCTGCGGAACATGACATCTCCCTGACTTGCTTATCCCTCAAAGAGAGGTGGTCAATAAAGACAAATTGAATTATTTCCATACATTCAAGGCAGACGTGTAGTTCCTGGAGCGTGTAACTCTGACCTGGGAGCTGCTGGGATTTGTGAGGAGTGCAGCCAGTCCTCGAAGTGTTCAACCATACTGTTTCCTCTCTTTTTGGAGCAAGAAGCATGGAGCAAGCCTGTCTCTATGGCCTCTGGTAACCTTGTCCTCTTGTGAGCTTAACACTTCCTTTAAGATCCCTTTGCATTCCCCATCTTGGGCCGCTTCCCAGCCCCAGGCACATGCTTGTTCGTTGCTTGGGTAAACTGAAGACAGCAGTAGCATCTGGTGTCCTTGTGAGAGCGTGTCTGCCTTCAACAGGAGCAACAGCATCCAAGGGGTAGGTGTCGTCACCATGTCGAACGCCTGCTGAGCGACTCCAATGGCATCCCCTGGGTTAAAAGACCCAAATGTTGATTCTTCCTAGAGTTACCTACAAGAGACAGCACATATTGGCTTAAGTAAAACTACAGCTGTCCTGGTGCTTCCCCTCTCACTTCTAATTCATCTGTTCGCACTTACAACTTCTCCCTCGCAAAGAGAAAATGCCCAGGAGAAATGCTGCACTTAGGATATTTTTTGACCACGCTGTATCAAAGCTGCATTGTGCCTGTCTCCAGGATCTCCCTCCCTTCTTCAGTCACAGGAGGCAGAAACAAACACAGATCCAAGTCTCAGTTTTTGCTGAGGCTAGGTGGGAACATGGGACAGCATCAGTTTGTGCAAGTCTGAACTGCAAGGCTGATTGGGGTGGGCAAGTTCTTAACTTGAGAGGTTTTAAGTTGAAGATGGATTGTGGTGGCTGTTTATCCCCACTTCCTTTGCTGTGGCCCTCAGAGTTTGCCCAGCAGCCCCAGCATGTGAAGCCAGAAGAACTGTTGTAGAAAGATAACCAAGTGGGAAGATCATGGAGTAGCACATTGTCATTCATGAGAAAGTCGGACCAAGAAGTGGGATGGAGCTCCTTGCAAACGGCGCCTGCTCCTGGGGGCGTCCAAGTATTTGCTCTCACATCTGGGCTGGATGTTGATCTGAGTTTTGCCTTTTGCCTCCCAGGAGCCTCCACAGGTTTTATTTCCTTTGTTGGTTCTGCAGGAGCGTCGCGTTGGATACGTGCCGTTCAATAGCAGGTGAATTGGTGGCTGAAGCCACGTCTGTGTAGAAACTGCTGAATGCTCTAGGAGGACTGCAGACACAAAGCTTCATAGGAATAAAAGCATAGGGGCTTCAGTTATCAACACCCAAGCCAAAACAATCTCCCTAAGATGAGAAAAAATGATGAACTTTCCAGGATGAACATCCAGTATTGTCTTCTGTCTTGGTTCCTGGGCAGTCCATTTGCAAGCACTGATGTATGTGCTCACCAGCAAGCAAAGGAGAATGTCCCAGGAGTCCCACCAAAGATGTTGATCTGCTAGCTCAAGATTGCAGCTCCAAGCAATTCTAGGAGTGTTGGAGCTCTTCTGGCTGAGTTGTAGCATCCCCTGGCATTTGCACATCCTCTTTATAGTGATGAGCTTTCTCAAACAAGGTTAGTAACAGCTGGAAGTTGCCTTCTGCTTAGAGACATGCATAAAGGAAATAATTTCCCTGGTTTTCTGCCTTCAGTGTTTGTCAAAGAAGCAGCTGAGAGCTGCTTCCCAAACTCTAGGCTGAATATTTCCTACGTCTTCTGGAATTGTTCACTGCAACATAGTGGCTACAAGTAAAGAGGTTCAGCAGCAGCAGGGTACTGAGTGGGATTGAGTTCATGGTGGTACCCTGACATTTTCCTTGGAGAAGCAGCTCTGCCTGGATATCACAGCCTGAATTCACAGACTTCATTTTCCTATCGCTGTGCTGAATCTCTGACATGCAAACTTTGGGGTATTTATCCAGACACCTGGCAGATTGTCCCACCAGTGTTTCTTCCAAGCGTTGATCCCAGGATATTGTGCTGATAGCCTGTTCAGATCAGCTGCTCAAACCTCTCTTGGGGCTTTCTGAGGTTCCTGCTGCAGGCACAGGGAAACAGCTTTCACCAGGTCTCGCATGAGCAGAGCTGCACTGCTTCATTCTGCCTTCAGATCTGGCCCATCATTTTCAGTCACCAACATGACTTCTGAAGTTCAGCCTGCTTCTTTATTTTTTTCAAATCAATCCACCAACCTCATCCAGCATACTTCCAGGCACTTAAAGACACAGCAGACCTATAGTGGTCTTTGGGCAAACACAATAAAAACATCTCCTCCCCCTTTCCAAAGGACACGCCTGTTCTCTGGGGCCCAGGTCTTGCAAGCCCCTTGCTGCCTCTCCAGCCTTCCCCTGGAGCTCCTGGTTTGTATAGTGGCTCGTGCTCATGCCAAACCTCACAAAGCCAAGTTCAGCTAGATGAGGAATATACACTTCTGGTGTTTTACACTGATAGCACTCAGGTGGATCAAAAGCAGAGTGTCAGTAACATCAAAAAAAACCTTGTCAGGCAGGGCTGACTAAATTTGTTGAGTGTTCTCCCTGAAAGTCACACTGGCCTCTCCAAAGGGAGGAGAAGGGGCATCTGGGAATCAGGGCGTCTGTCCCTGTCAAAGAGACATCGAGGAGGAGGCAAATGAAAAGTTCCAAAATGATACATACTCATTTTCAGGTTGTGCAATTTCAGAGTCATTTGACTTTCTTGCGTTTTTTTTAAACCCATCTGATGCCTTTGTGGGGTGGGTCTGGTGGTTTCTGTGGACATCCCATCCATAGAGGAACCAGACACATCCACACAAGCACAGCCCTCCCAAGGGGATCCCACCACTTCTCCTGGGCTAGGTGTGGCACACACAGGTAGAAGGTGTTTCCTTCCACAGCTGGGAAAACAGGGTTGAAGAAAAGAATATGCACTGCTAAACCTGAACTAATCCACCTTCCTCATGCAGCCGCGCTCGCCAGAGCTGAAACGTTAACGTCTCTGTCTTCTCTTAAACTCACTCTAGGTATCAAACTGGTTTGGAAATAAGAGAATCCGGTACAAGAAGAACATAGGTAAATTTCAAGAGGAAGCCAATATTTATGCTGCCAAAACGGCTGTCACGGCTACCAATGTGTCAGCCCATGGAAGCCAGGCTAACTCACCCTCAACTCCCAATTCAGCTGGTTAGTTTTTGTTTTGTTTTTTTTTTATTTTGGGTCATTAGTGTTTGGTTTTTTGCTTGTTGTTCCCTCTCCCCCCCTCCCTTCCCTCTAATCTCTCTCTTGTTTTCTCCTTTTGGTTATTTCAATTTTAATTTTCTAGTTGTGGTTGGGTCACTTGTGGTGTTTAAAAAAAAAAGAGACACGGGTTCAGTTTTGGGGTTGTGTTGTGGGAGGTACTTTATTTTCTTTGCTTTTTTTTCTTATTCTCTTCTCTCCTTTTTTTTTCTCTTCCCCTTCCTGGTTCTGTTTTTCATTGGAAAAGCAATGTGATCAAAACTTGGGACTTGTGATGGTGCCGTGTTGGGGGTTGTATACATGGATGGTAAACACAAAACCAGAAAAATTATCTGGAAAAAGATTGCTGGGATTGCTTGAACCCTGGGGGGAGAAAAAAAATATTTTAAAAAGTGTTTTCTTAATAGCTCTGTTGTGTTGGGTCTGAAAGCATGAGTGGCCCTAATGGATATAACCCAACATTTCTGGGATGTCCTAACTCATGCCATTTTGGGGATGGTTTTGGGTGTGTTTTTATTGTTTGATTTTCTTTCTGTTGTGGTTACCTTTGATTGCTTACATGGCAATGTCTGGATCACCTGCAACAGTGTGCCCTGTGTGAAGTTTATTTTCCCTTTGTGTCAGTGCAATCCAGGGAAATCTCCATGGGTTGTTCCCTTACCTTTCCCTGATTCCTGCCCATTTGCTGTGGTTTTCATTTGTTTGTTTTGAGGGTCAAAGGCACAAAGTGCTTTGCTCAGATTTCAACTCCTCTGCTAGAGAATGATGCTTTAGTTCATGCCATGGTATCTGCCACCAGGACATCCAACCCAAAAATGATCTTGGGCTGTGGTTGGCTGGTTGTTCTCCACTCCCATGAGTGATGGAAAAAAGAGATTTGTTTAAAAGGAGGGAAAAAAAGTGAATTTTGTTATCCATGCAAATATTTGTGTGCCTGTTTTCTTTTTAGAGGTGGGAGGGAGAGTGAGATGTGCCAGTGTTGTGCATTTGAGCTCAAGTGTCTGCTCATGGTGCCCTTTCACCAGGGTGTGATGCTTCCTGTTATCAGGTAGGCTAATCAGAGGATGAAAATTATGAGGAACAAAGAAGATGGTGTGCAGCAGGAGAAGCTGGACATTGAATAGACCACCAGTGGTGCCCCATGCAAGTGCTGTTGCTATCAGGACATGCTTCTATAGTGAACAAAACCCTCCTGTGACAGGTATAAGAGGAATCACACCCCAGAAGCGCCCACATCTCGAGGATTTGAGTGGAAAGTGGAGAACCAGGGATCAAACAAGGGGAGAAAGCCATGACATGAGTCTTGGGCTGATGTCCCAAACCAGCCCTGCAGCAGGAAGGCAGAGGCAGCCATTACCCATGAGCTAACGTGGTCAACAGTGGTTGATGACTCTGTGCTGGGGAGCTCTGCCACACCTTGCAGGGACTCGTGCAGGTGACTTGCACAGAAACAAGTGATAGAAGGATCATTCAGTTGGGCAGTAGAGAGAAGTCCCTACACACAACCCCTTGATTTCCAGAGGGAGGTGTTGCTTGTTGGGGATCTGCCCTCCCATGACCACCTGCAGCAGAAATGTTACAGCTTTTGGTTGCAGGTCAGAAATCTGCTGGGAGGCATCTCTCCCACCTCCTCCTGGCCCAGGGATGCCTGTGATGAGAGGTGTGCAGCCTGATCTGGCTCAGCTGAGGTGCTCACAGGACTCAGGTGGATGCAACAGAGTTCTGCAGGAACAGATGGTTTGCAGGAATTTGCTTTTTTTTCTCCTTTCCCTTCCATCATTTTAACTACTGAAGATTTAGCTTCAGTTTTGAAAATGTCATATTTTCCAAACAGCTCACTCAAAATATCTGGGTGGGTGGAATCTTTTGATGTTAAAGCCCTCAAGCCTGGAGTACAGAGAGGAGAGTTGCCTGTGTTGAGGGAGGGAGCTGCTTCCTGTGGTGCTGTCCTGCAGTCCATATTAGCTCGGACCAAAAAGTCACAACTTTCCTTCTTTTCCTCTTTCTTCAACTGGAGGCAGATCCAAAGGTCTACAATAGCAAGGAAAGAGCTTCAAGTTGCTTGGAAGAGTCTGTGTCTGGCCCACATGTAGTAGAACAGGCAGTTCCCCAGTGTCTGCCCAGTTAAATCGTGCTCTGGTGCAAGGCTGCTTCTTTGCCTTCCCCACAGGCAGTAACACGGCTGTTTCAAAGATAAATTGGCTGGTACTCTGCAGTAAACAGCAAAGATAATCCCTGGATAACACTACACTTTCAAGGAAGGACAAACAGTCTTGTTATTAACGTGTAAGACTTGAGCTCCTGGGTCCTCTTTCTAACTCACTTGTTTGTGCTCCAGAAGCATCGACCTCTTTTCACATGCCTCATGTGGTGGCAGAGCTAAAGCAGCACGTCAGCTTGAGGGGAGCTCATGGGCCATGGAGATCCTTCTGCTAGAAGCAAAGTGTTTCTAACCTGACCCAGATCCCACCACCCTCTCTGTATGCTGCAGCAGTGACAGAGCAGTGGGGAAGCCCTGTTGTCAGCAATGCTATAGTCTCTGGGTCAGCTTGCTGAGACACTGGGTTTGGATGTCCTTGTAGTCCTTTCCTGAGAAGATAAGTGGAAGGACCTCAGGATTTTATCTCCAACAGTTGTACTGTAGATTGAAATGTCCCCAGCTGAGCCATGTTGATATAACAGCTCAGCCAAGCATCCCTGCATTGTCACATTGTGGAGCAAAGACATGTCCTGAGGACATCTGAAGTTGGGTCACCTCCCTTACTTCAAGGTGCCCTGGCAGCAAGAACCTGTACATCCTAGGACTGAAATAGCTGTCTGTGAAAGGTTTGGATGGTGGTGTCAAGGTCCATGAGCCATCCAGATGTGCTGAATTGCCCTGGGAGGAATGTCAAAGTGGATGGAGGTGAAGAGCTAATGATGATGCCTGTCCTTTTATGTTGTGGACTTTTTTTCCATTTTCAGATCACTGGCTGAGGAAGGAGCCTGAACAAAGGTTGGATTTGCAGGGAATTTTTAGGACCTTCTAGTTTAAATACATTATAGGCCATGTGGGAAGGGAAGAGAGTAGGCAGAGGACTGGTCATGAGAAAGAAGTGACCAGCAATGTAGTCCCTGGAATGCCATGATATTAGAAGAGGAGGTGGAACTGGATGCAGTGGGACCTGGGACAGGAGCTAAATTCATTTCTGCTGTGGCTGTGCAGGCCCATCTGTTCTCTGCATTGGTGCCCATGTTACTGGAGATCAGTGAATGGCTACAGTCAGTCAGAGAGATTGGCCACACATTGACAAGGGCAAAGATTGCATCTGTCTAACCATCTGGCACGTTCAAAGTAGGGTCCCACATCCTCAGTCACCCAGGCCTGAATGTCAAACACCTTTTCATCCTGAATACGCACAGTTGGGCTTTATCAGCCAGATGTTCAAATAAACTGAGATGTCTGGCTCATTTGGGCTAACAACTCCCCATCCTCACGTTGATTGCCTGGACAATCTCAGCACAAAAACCACATGGCAAATGAAATCTATTTTATGTGGTCAGACCCTGTTGCCAACCAGAGCCCTCAAGGGCCACACACAGGTGATAACGTTCAGTGAAATCTTCCATGCAGAGCAGCCAAAGTTGTCCTGAGCTGTTTTGTTCCTGATCACCTTTTTGTTTTGTAAAATCTTCTTGCTAAGCTGCTGATGGAGGGGATTGTGCTGCCTGGAAATGTACTTCATCAGGCACAGGCCTAGCTTGCAGCAGAGGGGCTGTTCTGATCATGGTCTCACTGTCTTGAGTGTTGGTTGACAATGAAAAAGAACCCATGTCCTGCTGGATCATCCCAGGCTTTTAGACCTGCTGTCAAACTCAGTGGCTTTGTCTCCACTGGAAATGGAGACTGTGAAAACATTAGAGAAGTTATAGAGACACTGGAGAAGCAGTACTCTGAAGAGCTGGAGAAGTGGTGCAAGAAATACCAGCAGTCAAAGTTGTGAGGATTTTTTAATTGCAGGCAAGCATGACTTGGGTTTTGCTCATCGGGAATGTTGGGATGGAACAGATGTCTTTGCAGGCATTTCACCCAGTCATAAGATCTGAGCACCACAGCTTGTTTCAGCTTTTCCACTGTTCTTTCTGAAGTTGCTGTTGCCTTGATACAAGCTCAACACAAAGGAATAGTGGTGATAGGTCTTGGCTTTGATAAGCTTAGCTTGAAGGAGCAGCACTGTTTCACACTACTGCAAGTCTTGAAAAGTGTTGTTTTTCTCGTGGTTTTTGGTTTGTTTGGTTTTCGTCTACACGTAATAACATCAAGGGACTTCCATGCCAAGATAAGAGTTCTTCCCTCCTGGATTCACAGGCTCAAAGGCAGGTGTTACCTCTTCATTCTTGAGGAGCCCCAGCTCAAATTATGACCACTAAAACCTTTGCTGTGTTTACAGTGCAGCCTTTCAGAGGGACAGCTGAGGTTTATAATTGAGCCTCCTCTAGTGGATGAATTTCACTTGCATTCCTGGATCTTGTCTCCATGGAGTATACCAGGGTGTTCATTTTCAGGGCTCGTCCTGTTCCTGCCCCCCTCACTCACCCCAGTGCATCAGCCCCTCTCAGCCATATCTCTGAGTCTTTGGGCCCTGCTGATTTTCATACCTGGCCAGTAGGTAGGCAGCAGAGTGCTGAAGCAGCAGAGCAGCAGCGCAAAGGCCTCTCTGCAATTACTCCTCACATCCAGATGCATCCATAGATGCAGGGCCATTGGTATGTGCATATTTATCTTTGCATCTACAACAGCAGCAAGACATATTTACCGTTTAGATATGCACATATATTGTAAAAATACCCTGTGCCAATAGCAGTGTATATCTTCTAAGTGACATCTCCAGCGCTCCTCATGATTTCCAAGACACCCGTGCTCTTCAGAACTAGAGTTTGTGGCTGTTTGTTTATTTTTATTTCCTCCCTTACAGTCTCAATTTTATGGCCAGGTTTGTTAAGTTTCAATAAAATATCAGTTAAGTTTATGGCATTTTTATTTGTTATTGTTGTTACAATTTTCTTTCCGTAGGAGAAGGTGGGATGAAATGTTGCTCTGCTGGGGGCAGAGCAGTAACGGTGCCAGGTGCTTAGGGGTTCCTGAGTCGTCTTCCCAGCTCTGCCACTGGTGATTTGTCTGATCTCAAAAGGTTTCTGCTCACCTTAGAGGAACAGGAGAATATTCTGTGCTTCTTGTGAGCAGTAGCTGCAAAGTCTTTTGGTTCCCAGCCACTGTGGGGGTATGAAGCCATGTTGCTGCCCTGTCCTTCTAGGCCAGTGGGCAAAGCAATCATTCAGAAACCCCGTGGGAAGCATCTTTCTGTATGTGAGAAATGCCCATCTTTGTGCTTAAAGTTGAGCAGTGTCAGGGTGGGCTGTCCTCAGTCTGCCAGCCTGTTTCCCTAGGTTTTTTGCCTTTGAAAGAGCAAGTAACATACGAGAGGTTGTGAAGTGACAGGAGCCCTTTGTCAGCTGAGCAGAGGAGGTGATGGTTACAGCTGCCTGCTGACTAGTCCTGGTTATATTACTCAGGGCAGTGGGATTGCTCTCTGGAACAGGTTGGGCACAGTTGACAGTGAACACAGACAATGAGCTATTCCCGGCTCTGCTCTTTTCAGGCACTGGTGGGAGGGTCCTGATCCAAGATTCACTGTGCTCAAGATGAGTCTCTTGACTGACTTGAGCATTGTATCTAGCAGTGATGGTTTCTGCCTTCCTTCATTTATGTGGATTGCCAACACCTGACAAAAGAGCCAGTTGCAGAAAGCTGCAGAGAACATGAAGTCTCTAGCACAGACCACCCACTTGCTCCCTTCTTGGAGGTGGCTGCCTTCAGGGGATCCTCCTTGGTCCACTGGGGTCTGTCCAGTGCTTTTTCCCCCTCCAGCAAAGGGAAGGGGAATTGCCAGGTGTTTCTCAGAGCGTACGCATGAGGCATAGTTGGGCAACTCCACCAGGACTGTGGTTGCCAGTCTTCGAAGTTGGAAGTGGCAGTGGAGATGATGAGTGTGTATTTGGGGTTGGAGCTGAAGGCGTAGCTGACCTGGGCCCCTCGAGTCTCTCCTTTCCAAGGCTAACGTCATGTATATAACCAACCCTTGCACGTTGAGCTGTCTCACACTTAACGCGCTGATCTGCACGACAAGTTCTGAAATAATCCCATAAAACCTTTTTATTTATTTTTAACCCCCTTCCCTCCTCCCTCACCTTCCAGTTAAATGATGGGTTTGTTTCTCCCATTCAGTAGTTGAGGAGGTGCTCAGATACCTTGAAGCTGGAAGCAGAAAGCTTTGCTTCTGCAAAGGCGGGATGATTTTTTCTTTTCTGTTAATTTGTTTTTTTTCCTGATCCCACCCAGTTGTCTTCACCATTCTAATTTTTTTTAGCGTAACTTTGGCGACTGGTGCATGCAGTGGGGAATTTGCTTACAGAGCTCATTCTTCTGGGGCAGCTGGCCCAGGAGAGCTGTGACACCCTTGCGTTCTCTCATGGCCCGTCACGATGAAGGACACTTCCCAGCATGAGGGGTACTGGGGGTCTAGCCCAGGTGCCTTCACGTTTTTGCGAGCCTTCCGGTCTTGGTGTGCTGCAGTTTCCACCAGTCACGGGTTCCTGAGGTACTGAAGGCAACCCCACACAATGCTCCCTCACAGAGCTCCCCGTGGCTCAGGAGGAGCTCTGGCCGTGGAACTGGATGGAGTCTGGATGTGCTCACCTGGTGCAGACTTGCCCATCTGGATCTGAGCTTCTCAGAAACACCAGTGCTGTGGGCCAAGGCTTCCGCTCTAGGTAGCAAGGCTTGTTTGGGTAACTCTGGTCTCCAGTGCAGTCTGCTGGGTGGACATTTCCAACAACTGAGATTTTCCAAGCTGCCTGAAGGATTTTGATGCCCTGAAATGAAGGGAAAGGGCTGTCTGAGCCCTTCAGGCTGGCTTTTGTTTGTCTCGGTTGAGAGCATGAAGAATCCTTCCTCCAGCTGAGGAGCTGTTGAAGAATGTTCTTGGCATTGAGCTATAACAACATGTGGCTTTGAATAACCTCAAGAGTGCATCTTTTTTTTTTTTCCTTGCTCTGTTCTTCATACTACTAACCTGACTGTGTGTTTTGTTTTTGTGGTTGCTTTGCATGTTGTTCCTTCCTCTTGGCTGAGAGTCATG
>NW_009954099.1:15967-25543 GCF_000747805.2 Chaetura pelagica | reverse complement strand
CCATTTTTTTTAACATGTCAAACTCTGGAGATTTGTTCATGAGCGTGCAGTCTCTCAATGGGGATTCTTACCAAGGGGCCCAGGTTGGAGCCAACGTGCAGTCACAGGTAGGGACCCATCCGATGTACTGCCAGTGAATGCATTAGTGTTGGAGGAGCCTTTGATTGTATTGGCACTTCTCCCTCCTGTCTGAAAAGAGCAAATCTCAACCAGCACAAACGAACCAACCAACACTTGAAAAAGGCAGACCAAACTGTAAAAACCAACCAACCAAAAAAAAAGCAACAGCGACAACCACCAAAACCAAAAAATATCCAAAAGAAACAAAAACCAAACCCCCAACCAAACCAACAACCATGGTCTTGAGGAGACTTGCCCACACTTTGTGAATGCATTTGGCTCTGGCTTGACAGTCGTACTAGGAGGAGAGGAGGTTTAGGAGAACAGGCATGAACTCAAACAAAAGCAACTGAGGTTTAGGTTCTGCTTGCTTTATTCTTCCAAGGGAAGGGGCCAGATGTTTGGACTAGTGTCTCGTTTTACAAGGCTTCCACCTACTCCTTTGGTGTCAAACCAGGTGTCTGCTGAAAGGCGAGAAATGCTCCAATACACAGCTAGTTTTATTTTATTTTTTTAAATCAAAAGACACCCCTCACCATTCTTTCCCCCCACCCCAAAGCACAGTCACTTACATCACCCATGTACACACCAGCAAGACAGAGCAAGGGAGCTTTGAGCAGCATCACTGAAACATCCAACCATGCTTTGGAGAAAAAGAAAGAATTTAAGTTAGCCAGAAACTCACTCACCAACCATCCACTGTCCAGATGTGCCATGAGTCCACTCTCTGGCACCTAAGGCTGTGTTGAGAGATGGCAGCCGCTCTGACACTTCTGCATTGGGCAGGGAGAGCTCTCTAAAGCCATGGTTGCTCCCCTCGCAGTGTGGAGCAAACCTAAGCAATGAGACATGGTCACACCATTGCTGGGGCTGGGCTCGGGGAGTGGAGGGAGAAGAAGGGGGCACCTGGAGAGAGCTGCCAGTGCCTTGCTCGTGGTAGGTATATCTCCCTCCTGGGCCCTCCAAAATGAGGGTGCTTGGCTGGCTCTGAGGATCTCCTTCCACTGCCGTGAGCTCCCCAGTGCTTCAGGCTGAAGGTTGCAAGGGGGTCAGGGTAGGAATGAGCACAGTGGTGGAACCAGCTGCAGCGATGTGCTCCAGGAGGTCCCACCCCATGCTTGCCACACTGTTCTCCCTCTCTTCTCTTTTTGTTGAAGGACGTAGGACCCAGGAGAGCATGACAGGGCAGGCAGTGGGGTGGCAAGGGTGGCAGGAGCGGTGTTCTGGCTTGACTCTTGCCACAAGACCAACTGCGGTTCTCTTTTACCCCTCTGATACATACCTTTATTATCAGTGGTAGTAATTTGTTTGGTTTTTACCTTGCCAAAGATGAACTGAAGCAGCTTGGCCCACTAACCTTTCACTCACTCTAATTTGTGTCTTTGTTGTCGTTGGTTTGTTTAGGTGGATACCCTTCGCCATGTTATCAGCCAGACAGGAGGATACAGTGACGGACTCGCAGCAAGTCAGATGTATAGTCCGCAGGGCATCAGTGTAAGAAAAAAAAACATAGGCTTGGGTTCTTGGTTGTGTGGTTCTGTTGGGGGGGGTTGTGGTGTTTGGGTTTTTTTTGTTTTTGTTCTCTCACTACCAATTATTTCAAAGCCATAGGGCTCAGAATGCCACTTAGTGGGACTTGTCTTTGCTTTTACGGTCACCTAGTTTATCGCTTCGGTATCGGTCACGCCGAAGGCAGAGCTCTGCCCAGGCAGGAGGAGCGGGGCCGGGGCGCGCTGCGCGCAGGCAGCTGGCGTCTCGGACTGTCACAGCCCATCAGCGTTCGCCTGGCACCTGCGGCCACACGCGCTGGGCCGAGGGGAGCTGCTAAACAGGTGACACCTCGTGTAACCACAGTGGGGAGTGTCACCCGGTCTGGAGGTGGCTCCACATTGGAGGCCAACGGCACCATTCTGGAGAGCCCGTCTTAAAATAACCCGTCCCAAAAGCGCGGCGGTGGCGGTGGGGTTGGCGGTGATGACAACTGGAAATAAAAGGAGGGGAAAAAAGCAACAATAAAGCCAACATCAACCCAAGAAAACCTCACCCAGCTGGACGGGGGGAGGACGTGAGGGGGAGGGCGGTCTCCAGAGCATCTTCTCCTTGTTCTTGGGTGCGCTGGCAGGTTCTGACTAGCATGAAAATTCGTAGCGACAAGCTGTGTCGCACAGGGGGAAATCGATCAGACACACACAAGGAGAACCCAGTGTAGATTCGGGACAGCAATCCAACTTCATTTCTCAGATCAATCGTCCGCCATCTCAGTGGTGGTGACAGCAAGCTGGGAGAAGAGGGCAGCCTGGAAAAGGAGGCTGTGAGCACGGAGTGGGTGGTGGCGGTGGTGTCCGGGGTGGCTCAGAGGAGGGGCAGCTGGCCCTGGATGTGGCTGTCTACTGCAGTCCCCGTCAAAGGAGGCTGAAGGTTGAGGTGGGGTGGTCTCGGGCAGGAAGGGGGTGGTCCTCCAGGTGGGACAGTGGTCCCATGGGCTAGCACCATAGCAAGGTGCACCATCCAGTCCCGTCACCCTCCTGGCCAAGGCTTGTGCCTTTTGTCACCTTGCATGTCACCTTGAGACCATCGGTGTGTGAGCAGCCACCACCAGCACAGGGAGAAGGTGCAGGGAGAGGGGTGCGGCGGGACAGGGGGGCTGCACTGCCCTGTGGACGCTGGGGCTGAGTGGGCAGCTTGATGTCAGGAGGCAGAGGCAGGGAGGATTTGTGAAGTAATGTAATTGAACATGTGCAGATAATTATGTCTCATTACATAAGCCCGTTGCAAAAACAGCACTTGGAAATGCCACATGAAAGAGCCTATCGTTCCGCATTAATTTCTCCACGCGCTGAATCTATTCCCTTTCTAGCTTTTTAATACTTGGAGAGTAAATGAATCGCAGGCTGATCATGATAAGAGATGATACTTTTGTATAAATTAAAATACCCCCAAGGAAAGAGGCTGAGCTGATTGTGGTTGCAGTTGGCTTGGAAAATAACAGCGGGCTGGGTTAAGCCAAAATCTGGGGGGGAGGGTTGCTGCTGGGGGTTATGGGGGGCAATGAGGGAGAGGAGAAGAAAGGGGTAGTGAAAACTCAAAGCTGAATAAGACAAGGTGGGTTGGGCTGGTATTTCTGGCTTTGGTGATGGTAGAACCAGTGGTAACTACCATGAGCAGCACTGGGAATTGGTGAGCTGGGAGTGGCAGGGCTCAGTGGTTCCCCTGTGCTTCCCACATGGGAACCTGGGATGATGGCAAATGATGGCTCCTCAGGATGGTTTTCTGTGAGGGCAGGAACCCAAACTGGATATTCAGAGAGGGACAGGGCAGCATGTGGGCAAAGGGACCGGCTCCTTGTTTCCCCATAAAGCTCCTGGTAGGCATGAGGAGCAAGACAGGGAGTCCAGAGGTGAGAAGGTTTAGGAAGCATCTACTGGATTGTGTCTTTGTCCCCAAATGTTTTGCTTCCCCTGTATTCCAGGCAGCATGCTCCTGCCTGTAGCTGTTGTTGTCACTCGATGTCTTCCCATCCAGCTAGGTCCCTGGCTGGACTCCAGTTTGTCCACCCTGAAGTGTGGCTGCCCTCTGGGAAGCGTTGGTCATGGGCAAGGTCCCGTGGAGCTGCTCAGTGTGAGCAGGGTGGCTGTCTCATAGCAGGCAGGGCTTCCCTGCCTCTCCCCTCAACCCTTTAATGCCAAGGAAGGGCAGCAGGATGTGGAGGAAAGCTGCTAGTGGCACAGCAAGCTGCCATCCCCACGTCACCCGAGCATCCCCGTGAGCTGCTGGAAGGAGATGAGCCGAAACCTAAGTCGAGAGCCCTGTCACAAAGATCTCTGCACGGCGCTGAGGTTAAGTCATCCCTGGAGCCCGTCAGGGCTGGGAAGTCAGTGGCAGGTTGTCCAGCTCCACTGCTGCAAACCTTGGCAGGGGAGACAACACTCGGGGTTTGCCTTCCTTGATGGAGGATGAATTTTTAAATGCTTGTAAGTCATGACAGCTGAGAGCAGGAATCCACCCAAAGCCCCATCCGTTCCCTCCGTGGCTCTGCTGCTCGGCAGCTGACAGAGCGCTCGGCGGGGCGGGAAGGGCTGCAGTGGGTTCTGCTTCGTTAGCGGGATAATGGGCAGTGTCCCAGCCATCACCAGCTCCTCACCTCAGCCGTGGGGAGGCAGAGCAGGAGCAGCTGCCTTCTCCTCTGCAGGTGGAGGCTATGTCGGGCAGCACCAGTCCCAGCATGAGATGGGGATGCTCTAGGTGGTGGAGGCAGGAGTTTCATGAGGATAACTCTGAGAGGAAGGAGGGACCCCCCCCCCACGACTGAAAACAGGGCATGTTTCTGACCTGATCCAGCCCTTTTTACAAGCTTTGAGGTTGAAGGGTTTTGCACTGTGACATGAGAGGCTCCTCCAGACGCTGTGTGACTGGGTGGGGGGTCCACATGTGTACCCAGCTAGAGGTCCCCGAGGGTTTCAAAACATTGACATGTTCAGCTTCTGGTGAGTTCCACTAGAAGCTGGGTCTTTATTGCCATAATCCTCTGGAAAGTCCCAACATGAAACATTGCCCTTCCTGCTGCTGCCCGGTGGCTGTAAATCCACCAGGCTGTAAATTCAGTATGCCCATCAGCTAATTAATTAATGAGCTATAGTCATCTTAAAGAAAAACCCTGGCCAAAATTTGATTACGTTTTTAGATAATTTAGAAGTATAAAATGAGGGGCTATTTTTAAAGTTCATCAGAGCACAAGGTTTTTAATTTGAAACTGCTGTTGTGCAGAGCTGTGCCTATTTGCAGAGCAGTGTGTGTGTCCACAATGGTGGTGGCCAGTGGCACCATGTGCTGCTGAGTTTTACTTCCACTCCTGTTGGCAAGGATCACCAAGCACTGGTACCTGAAGGAGGTGTGAGATCTCCTCACTGGTGCTGAGACACAAGTTCAGTTGGTCTGACAGGGTTTTGGTGCCCAAGCTCCATCCAGCAGGGCGCCTTGGTATGTCCTGAAGGCTGCTGCCACCACCCTTGGAAAGTGATGGTCAGCCAAGGCTGGATTCTCTGGAGTATAGTAAGAGCTTCGGTGTGTAGCAAAAGGATACCCTGATACAAGCTCTTAAAAGCTTGAAAGTCTGAAACCTCTTTGAGGCTACTCCCCATCCTTCAGACTTTCTGGTACCTGGTGTGCTTGGAGGCTGACCTGACAGCCTGCCCCATTGATGGTGGTACAAGGATTTGATCACACAAGGTGGGACATTAAGACAGCCTGCATGCGAAGCACAAGGAACCTTTAAAAACTGGCAGAAAGTCACCTCCCAGCCCCACACAGAAGGCCAGGGCAGAGAGCCAACCAGGCTTGCTGGAGGTGACAGAAATGCTGTGAGACTTCTGGGAATGGGCACCAAGAGCAGTTGCTTCAGCAGTCCATCACCAGGGGGCTTCACCACATGGGCAGTCACCAAGGCCTTGCCTGTTCTGTGTCACCAGAATGTGACATATGAAGAGATGTCCCAGAGACCATTTCTCTGTCTTTGGCTTCTGCTGCTCCTGAAGAAGTCACAGCTTCATCAAGGGGTTCCTCCAAGGGTCTGTGAGGAGCAGCTGCCTCCTCAGAAGACTCCTTTGTCTTTGAGGGAGATCCCAAGTGATTTACTACAGTCAGATCCCAAGGGATCTCCTTGCTTAAAGAAGGGCCAGGTGGGTGTAGTTAGATGTATCCTGCACATGACTTGATCCATACAACAGTGGGGTGACCTCCAGGAAGGAGGGATGAGTGTGGATGGTGCCTACATGCCCTCTGCCTGAGGAAGGTTCTGGCCTCCTCATGGAGAGCTTGTCCATACCAAAGGATGGCATCAAGATGATCAAGCCATGGCCAACCTTAGGGCCTCTTTTCCATTGCCTGACCATAATTTGAGGCCATTCCAGGCTGGGGGGGGAAGCAGGAGAGCGTGTGTTCTCTGGAGGGTGCCATGATCTGGGCTGGCCTCTGCCAAACATCCTCTTGGCTTCCTGCTGGATGCAGCCGAGGTGCTGATGGGCAGCACGAACTCCTGCCAGGCATGAAGGCCAATTCCCAACCTGGAGTGCCATGGGTCTCCCCAGCATTTTGAGGGGGGACAAAGTGCTGTCTCTGCCTGCAAGATGCTTTCCCCTCTGGCTCCTTCCAACCGCAGTGGCACAGAGAAGCCTGGATAAAAATAGTTGAGCACAATAGGGATGGAGCCCTTCTCTGCATGGCCCCCTCTGCCCTTCCCCCCCCTCCTGCTCGCCGTAATGACCCTGCAAACACTAAATGGCATCTGAGTGCATTAAGCAGCAAACTCTCTGGTGACATAGCAATTACGGCTCTGAAATAGATTTGGTGCGTCACGGAAGATAAGGGTTTTGAAAGTTTCTGTTGTGATTATAGCTTGTAACTCCAACAAATAACAGGCTTGGTAATAAGAGGCTGCCAGCACAGCTATTGTGCTTCTCTCTCACTGATGGCACGTAAATTGCTATTAATGTCCTAAGTGTACTTGAATATGCCAGTCTCGGGGTGGTGGAGCTGGCTCTGTGTCTCTCTTTACGTGGCCTGTCATTGTTGGGCTGATAATCTACAGTAATTGCCACCTCTTGCAGCCCTCCAAGACGTATAAGGGTGGATATTGCATCTTGGGGGGATGCAGGGACGGTGGGTCGGGCCCTGGCTGTGGATGGAAGCTGGTGGGGGTGCTGGCTATGGTGAGATCTCTCCAGGTGGGAGTCTTTGTGCAGAGTCTGGTTCCATGCTTGTACCCAAGCTTTGCTTGGGCTTTGCTAACCTGCTAGCAAGCTCAGGTTGTGATTCCTGTTTTCCTTCCTGTTGCTTGACCCCATCTTTGCAAAGGAGCATGTTCACACACTCCCGTGGAAGAAGACACAAGCCTGTCATGTTTGCACACCTCTGTCTTTTTGTGCATGTTCCACTGTGAGGTGGTCTCAGCCCCCAAAATAAGGGTTCCCACGGCTCGCCCGTGGTCAGCTCCTTGCTCCCATGTCAGCTGCCTCTCGGGTAGGCAGGATCTGGTTGGCAACGTGGCCAAGCTGCTGCCAAGTCCCAAACAGCCACGATGAGGCTTTTCCTGCCCTTACCCCACTTTGGGGGTCTGCAGAGTCCAGGCAGTCGGAGCCAGTGATGACTGCCCTGCAGTGGAAGCAGTGGGACAGGCAGCCAGGGAGAGCAAAGCAGCCTGGACACATGTAAAGTGGAGCTGCGGCTGCTACTGAATCCAGTTCGTGCAGGAGTTAGGAAGGATAAATTAGCTGAGCACTGAATCAATGTCAGAACAAGCAGAGGAGGTTGGGTGCGACATCTGCTCCTCTCAGAAGGGGATGGCAGCCATAGAGGAGCAGCTTCTGTGAGCTGCCGGCTCCTGTCTGTGCCAGTCAGGCCCCTCCAGCAGCTCTGCTCTCAAGTGGCTGGAGAATTTGGCTCTGTAGCTGTTTTTAGTTCCCTCTTTGTTTTGCTGTATGAACCCTCAGATGGGATACGGTGCTGGCACCGCCCTTTGCACTGTGACAGGAGTGTGCAGGACCAGCCCCAGGGCAGCAGAAACTTGTTTGTGGTTTTACTGCAAAGTAAAGGAGGGAGAGGCTTTTGTGCTGGGAGCAGAGAGATGGCCCAGATCCCCTCATAAAGCCTTCATGGTGGCAGGAGGGGTTTGTAGACAATGTGTGTTCTCTGCAACAAGGCTTGGTGCTGGTGATTTCCCGCCACAGTGGGACTGTGCAGCAGGAGAGGGCCTGGAAAGGTACATGGAGTGATGCTGGGGGTCATGGCACAGTTCAGCAGTCCCTTGGTTCATAGCACACAGTGTCCCAGGATGGGGTTTCTGGAGTGAGGTGTTTGCTATTTTCCTCCTTCCATATGGGGTTAAAACAAAACAAAACAGGCAACCCGAGCTCTAGGTTTCTGCAGAAATATGTATTTTTTAAGTGAAGAATTTCCAATGAGCCCTTGCAATTTGTCAAAACCGGTTTTTAATAGAATTATTCCTGGCCCTGTCCCACTGATGGAGCCCTGTGTTTTGGGCTGGGTTGGGGGAGCCAGAGGGGACATCTTTGTCTCCTACATCAGCCCTGCTGAGGGAGAAGCAAGGGGTTCCAAGGTGGGTGGGAGGCTGGGGGAGGGCTGGCTGTGCTGTTGGGTGACTGATGTCTCCATGTCTCCCATTCACAGGCTAATGGAGGTTGGCAAGACGCTACTACCCCGTCGTCGGTGACCTCCCCCACAGAAGGCCCTGGCAGTGTTCACTCTGATACCTCCAACTGATCTCCCAGCAAATTGCATCCCTGGCTGAGCCGGCCCCGGCGGGGGCAGGAGGGGAGGGGGCCTCTCCTAACACCGCAGCAGTCAGACTGGAGGTGAACCCAATCAGCACACACAAGAAGACTCCTTCTCTTCTCTTCTCTTCGTCGGGATGCTTTTTTCAGCCAATCTGGACACTTCTTTATACTCTCTTCCCTTTCTTTTCTGGGTAGAAGCCGCTCTCCCCCTCTCCCCCACCGCCACAACACCACTCCCCTCACCCTTTCCCACTGAAGGATGTGTCGCCAGGTAGAAGGATTTTAAGGAGGAAAAGCAAAAAAATCAACAGCCGCCACACCGAGCAGCCCCAAAGCAGTACATGGCCTCATGCTCGGCATCTTTCTGAGGAGCCACCAACATACCTCAGTCACATCTCACTCCTTTGCTAGCAGGCAGCCCCCCCTCGTGCTCCCTGTCTCTCATGCTACCTCTCCATAGGGAATTGCCACCACAGCCCCACTGCCACTTCATCCCTCCCAGCCCCACGCCCAGCCCTGCCTCACTGGGCTGTCCCTTGGGCACTCCTGGTCCTCGCCCTGCTCTGCTGCACATTCCAAAGCTGGATGAGCCTTGAAACCCCACCATCCTCCCTGCCTGCTGGTGAAAGGGTGGAGAGGAGGGAACGAAACTAGGCAGAGGTGGATGAGAAACAGTCACCACTGAGCACTCCACGGTGTTGTACGGGATCAGGCGTAGATAATTGATGGGACCTCAGCAGTTTGCTCGCAGCACCTAGGGAGGCCGGTGGTGGAGGTTTTTTTCCTGGCAAAAAGAGTGTCACGGGGTGTTGGCTCGGGTTTTGGGAGCATGCTGCGCTGCGGAGGAGGAGGAGGAGGTGCAGTGCAGGCAGGATTCCCAGAGGTTGGTGGCACCCAAAGCCATGCCAGGCAGGCAGTGAGGGACAGGCAGCAGGACCTCAGGGGCTGGAGGTGGTAGGCTGAGCACCTCAGCTGCTTTTGGTAACAGTTAATGCCACAGGTTTGCCTGAGGGTGAAGGCTCTGCAAGACAGGTGGATGGCCTGCTTGGGAATGTTTTTCCACTGACACTGCTAGTTTTTCCCCTGGGAGCAGCATCCCAATTTGTGGGGTTTCTGGTCTGCTCTTTGGACACACAGTGATGGGTGATGAGGAAGGCTTCATCCTGCT
>NW_009954099.1:4580-15481 GCF_000747805.2 Chaetura pelagica | reverse complement strand
CGGCCGCCTCCTGTCTGTGCCAGTCAGGCCCCTCCAGCAGCTCTGCTCTCAAGTGGCTGGAGAATTTGGCTCTGTAGCTGTTTTTAGTTCCCTCTTTGTTTTGCTGTATGAACCCTCAGATGGGATACGGTGCTGGCACCGCCCTTTGCACTGTGACAGGAGTGTGCAGGACCAGCCCCAGGGCAGCAGAAACTTGTTTGTGGTTTTACTGCAAAGTAAAGGAGGGAGAGGCTTTTGTGCTGGGAGCAGAGAGATGGCCCAGATCCCCTCATAAAGCCTTCATGGTGGCAGGAGGGGTTTGTAGACAATGTGTGTTCTCTGCAACAAGGCTTGGTGCTGGTGATTTCCCGCCACAGTGGGACTGTGCAGCAGGAGAGGGCCTGGAAAGGTACATGGAGTGATGCTGGGGGTCATGGCACAGTTCAGCAGTCCCTTGGTTCATAGCACACAGTGTCCCAGGATGGGGTTTCTGGAGTGAGGTGTTTGCTATTTTCCTCCTTCCATATGGGGTTAAAACAAAACAAAACAGGCAACCCGAGCTCTAGGTTTCTGCAGAAATATGTATTTTTTAAGTGACAGAATTTCCATGAGCCCTTGCAATTTGTCAAAACCGGTTTTTAATAGAATTATTCCTGGCCCTGTCCCACTGATGGAGCCCTGTGTTTTGGGCTGGGTTGGGGGAGCCAGAGGGGACATCTTTGTCTCCTACATCAGCCCTGCTGAGGGAGAAGCAAGGGGTTCCAAGGTGGGTGGGAGGCTGGGGGAGGGCTGGCTGTGCTGTTGGGTGACTGATGTCTCCATGTCTCCCATTCACAGGCTAATGGAGGTTGGCAAGACGCTACTACCCCGTCGTCGGTGACCTCCCCCACAGAAGGCCCTGGCAGTGTTCACTCTGATACCTCCAACTGATCTCCCAGCAAATTGCATCCCTGGCTGAGCCGGCCCCGGCGGGGGCAGGAGGGGAGGGGGCCTCTCCTAACACCGCAGCAGTCAGACTGGAGGTGAACCCAATCAGCACACACAAGAAGACTCCTTCTCTTCTCTTCTCTTCGTCGGGATGCTTTTTTCAGCCAATCTGGACACTTCTTTATACTCTCTTCCCTTTCTTTTCTGGGTAGAAGCCGCTCTCCCCCTCTCCCCCACCGCCACAACACCACTCCCCTCACCCTTTCCCACTGAAGGATGTGTCGCCAGGTAGAAGGATTTTAAGGAGGAAAAGCAAAAAAATCAACAGCCGCCACACCGAGCAGCCCCAAAGCAGTACATGGCCTCATGCTCGGCATCTTTCTGAGGAGCCACCAACATACCTCAGTCACATCTCACTCCTTTGCTAGCAGGCAGCCCCCCCTCGTGCTCCCTGTCTCTCATGCTACCTCTCCATAGGGAATTGCCACCACAGCCCCACTGCCACTTCATCCCTCCCAGCCCCACGCCCAGCCCTGCCTCACTGGGCTGTCCCTTGGGCACTCCTGGTCCTCGCCCTGCTCTGCTGCACATTCCAAAGCTGGATGAGCCTTGAAACCCCACCATCCTCCCTGCCTGCTGGTGAAAGGGTGGAGAGGAGGGAACGAAACTAGGCAGAGGTGGATGAGAAACAGTCACCACTGAGCACTCCACGGTGTTGTACGGGATCAGGCGTAGATAATTGATGGGACCTCAGCAGTTTGCTCGCAGCACCTAGGGAGGCCGGTGGTGGAGGTTTTTTTCCTGGCAAAAAGAGTGTCACGGGGTGTTGGCTCGGGTTTTGGGAGCATGCTGCGCTGCGGAGGAGGAGGAGGAGGTGCAGTGCAGGCAGGATTCCCAGAGGTTGGTGGCACCCAAAGCCATGCCAGGCAGGCAGTGAGGGACAGGCAGCAGGACCTCAGGGGCTGGAGGTGGTAGGCTGAGCACCTCAGCTGCTTTTGGTAACAGTTAATGCCACAGGTTTGCCTGAGGGTGAAGGCTCTGCAAGACAGGTGGATGGCCTGCTTGGGAATGTTTTTCCACTGACACTGCTAGTTTTTCCCCTGGGAGCAGCATCCCAATTTGTGGGGTTTCTGGTCTGCTCTTTGGACACACAGTGATGGGTGATGAGGAAGGCTTCATCCTGCTGGAACACCCCTTCGGGCAACCCACACTAAGAGGACACAGCTGTCGGTTAAAGAGCAGAATGAGGAGGTTCTGGGTTGCCCTGGCCACTGGCTCTTCCAGCAGGTGTGAGGAGGCTGAGCCAGCCCACTGCAAGACCTCGGGTGTCGTCGGGACCGGTGTGGGTACAGCACGTCTGGCACCTTCTGATGGATCCTAATGCCTCTTGGCCACATCTCATGTTCTTGCATGTCTGTGCCCACCTTCCCTGTGCTGGTGCCAGCCATCTCGAGATGGGAACTGCTGGGGCAGAGCAGCATTAAGTGGAAAACTGTTTAAACTCTTCCAGAAAAAAGTCCACCCTTTTGCAGCAAAAAGGCTGTGCCCATGGCTCTGGCTTACTGTCACCTTGCAGCATGGAGCCAGAAGCATGGCTCACCTGACTCGGGGGTGAAGCCTGCCCTTCCTGGGGGAACAAGTCCAGAAGGCTCTGAAAACACCTGCTCTGAAATTTGTGACCTTCCCCAAATGCCAAAAGTCCCGATTCAGTGGATTTTTCTGTTTCTGAGCTGGTGGGATCAGGGTAGGACGTGAAAGGTGGACAAGAAACAGCCTGAGCTGCTCCTTGCTTAGTTCTTAGGTCTCCAGCGGGAGACACTTTCTGCTCCTCCTTTTGCATCCATGCCCAGGAATGGAGATGTGATGTGACATGTCAGGTTTAGGGCTGTCTTCCACCTGAGAACATGTTAAGAGCAACAAGAAGGTTGGTTCCCTGCAAGGCTGGTCAGGAGATGCTGCCCATCTTCTTGTTCTCCTCCTCCTCCCATGGCCCTACCCCAACGCAGCCTTTTAACCACTTCCAGCTTATTTTATGTGAAACCATTCTAGTCAAGTATTCTGGGGATGTGGGTTAGGTCTGTTTTTCAGCGTGGCAGCAGTGACATTCCTGTGGGAATGCCACGGTACCTCTTGGAAACCAAACTGCTCACCAGAGCTGGACCCTATGGGGCTGCTTTCCCCGCCTGCAGCCACTGCCCCTCCTGCCTGCCCTCTGCCTGCAGCAGCCCCTGCCCAGGCAGGGCACTCGTTCCCTCCATGGTACTTTGCAAATCACCTCCTGGGTTCCCTGACTGGTCTCTCTCCAGTTTGCATTGGTGTAGCTGCTCGCTTACCCCTTTTTTTCTTTGCTTTGTTATTTTGGGGTTTGGTTTCTCCTCCCCTGTTACCCTCCCTCCAACCCTGAGTGTTGTGGGGTTTTTGGTTGTTTTTTTTTCCTTCCCTTCTGTTTTGGTTTTTTTTTATAATTAATTATTCTGCCCAGAAAAAAACCTGACTTCGATACCAAAAAAAAACCCAACAAAACAAAACAACAACAAAAAAACACAAACAAAAAAAAAAAACCTGCAGAAACTAAAAAAAAGAAATCAACAAAAAAATTCACAAACTCGACAATTCTTTCAGCTTTATTAACATTTTCCATTGTTTCTTGCGATTTGTGTCTCGTTCTTTGTAGTATTGATGATAACGAACATTTGATAATGAATGTTCTTGTATATTCAGATAAAGGAGAAAAACAAAAAAACAAAACAAAACAAAAAACCAAACCAAAAACGCAGTTGGAATTTAATAGTGTTTATAATAAAAGAATAAAAAAAAAAATGACCCTCTTAGCACGCAAAATTGAACAGGGGGGGAAAGTCCCATCCCCTGTTCTTTCTGTGGCAACAAGCGCTTCATTCCTGTATAGTTTATGACATCAAACTACCTACATTAATCTTTTTGTTTGTTTGTTTGTTTTTCCCATGGTTTGGGTAGGTTGTTTTTTTTTGTTTTTTTTTTTGTCCCCCCCCCGCCCCATTTTCTCGCATTGGTGAATTAGTTCAAGAATGCTAGAAAAGTGTAGAGTTGTGCACACTCATTTCTTCTTACACAATGTTTAAAACAAAAAAGTGACGGTAACTCGTTTTTTGTAAAACTTTAAAAGAAAAAAAAAAGTGGTTGGAATAGTGAGCATTAATAGGTACAGTCTAACACTTTATGTTTCTTAACATTGAGACCCGGAAATCACCTTTCAAATTACTCTCTTTTTTTACCTTATTTGGGATGGGGGGAGGGGTTTTGATGATGATGATGATGCCGAGTTTCTTTTGACGTGTCCGAGGTGACGCCGTTGCCGCTTCCCTGTGATGTGAAAAGTGATAGTGGTGGTGGTTTGGGGTTGGTTGTTTGTTTCTTTTTGGTGGAGGGGGTGGTTCTTTTCTTTGGAAATGTTCCCCACCTGTTTTGACCCCAATCCCAGAAGATCCTTGGGTGGCTGCTCCAGAGAGGGACGTAATCCCGAGGGGTTTTGGAGGGGAGATGCCATGGGGTGATGGGGTGTTGGATGTTGAGCCCCTTTGGGTGTCCATGCCTGGAGGGCAATGCTGAGTGATGAAAATGCTTTAATCCTACCCCCAAAAAGAAGCATAGGCAGGTGTGGGCTTCAATGCCATTTCAACCATGGACCTTGTTGAGGATGGGGTCTCCCAGCCTGGCCCCAAACTCAGCCTGTACAGGGAAGAATGAGGGACAATGGACAGGAGGTGGCAGCCCCCCCTGCCATGATGGGACATGGCCAAGAAGCCCCCAAATGCATCCTACAATCCATGGCTGCAGGGTGGGTTTCCAGGAGGAGCACTGAGGAAGTCACCAGTTGGCATCACGCTTGTTTTGCTGTTAAACAGTTTCCCTGGTCCCTCCCCCTTCTACCAAAAAAAAATGGAGCTTTTCACATCACTGAACGGTTTAGGGTTTGGGGCGTTATTTTTAAACCTGAGGTTTCCTGGAGTCCTTTTGGTTTTGTACACCTTTATTATTATTATATGGGGGGGATTGGTTTTGTTGGTTTGCTTATTTTTGTTCTTGCAAAAGCCCTTTCTATCCCTTGTAAAGATGATCCAGTTGTTCTGAGTTGCTTTTTCTTTTCTATTTTTTTCCCCCCATCTTTTTTTTTTTTTTTTTCCTCTTTCTAATGGATTCCAAATATTAAGGGAAAAAAAAAAAAAAAAAACCCTAAAAAAAAAAAATACTCTCTGTTCCGACCTGGTTTTGAAACTTTAAGCTTTTCTGCTTCTGTAAAGAAAAAAGAAAAAAAAAGGCCTCTGTCTTTCTGATCCCAATTGAGACTTTTATGTTCTATGATGATACTAACAAGGTGTAGGTTTTACAGTTTCCTGATTTGTACTGGTAATGCATATTCCAAATAAATAGTTTCTTTTGTTGCAAAAAAAAACCAAAAAAACACACAAAAAACCCCACCACCTTTAACTAAACCTGGCATATTTTTGGGGAGGAAAACGAGGAGAGTGAGATGCCCTGGGGACAGGAAAGATTTGAGGTGCAGCCAGGGTGGGAGAGTGAGGAAAAGCAAGAGCCTGATGCTCCTGAGGGTTTGAGCTTGGGACCCCAAGAGATGCAATTCCAGGCAGGGCGTGTTGAGGCTGATGCATCCCCACTGCTTCCAGGCCTTACCCAGTGCCTCAGTTTCCATGGGCAGTGGGAGGCAGGTGCTCCTGAGCACATAGATTTGTCCACAGACAAAAAAAACCACACAATCTTTAATTATCATTACTCGTTCGGGGTTTGGTTGGTTGGTTGGTTTTTTTGGATGATTTTTCTGATCTTTTTTTTTTAAAAAAAAAAAAAAGCTAGAATAGGGATTTTCTTTCTCACACCTGGGGATGGGAAAGGTCAGGGGAGCTGGGGACAGGTTGGTGGTTTCTCCTGCTGTGGTTTTTAGTGGGAAAACAACAACAAAAAAATAATAATTAAAAACATTGAAAACGTTAGTGAGGAAAAAAATAATTTACAGTTTAAAGATAAGCTGCAGTTTTAAAACAGCATGTGCATGGGGTGACAACCAGGACAGCTCTGCCAGATCCTTGGAGACAGAGGTATTGGATGAAAAAAAGGATGGCTGGAGAGGGTGGCTGCAGTTCCCAGCTGAAGGACAAGCAGGGTCCCCATCACAAAACCCACCATCACCCCATGGGGACCAAAGCAGAGGGAAAGAGACCTCCCCCAGGGAGGCAGCACCAGGATGCTGGAGCTTGCCTGGAGCTGCCACTCGCACTCCCCCATGGATTTCTTGTCAATGATTATTCAATCTCCAGCCTGACCTTTCTCTTCTAAATAACACGGTGGTATCAGCACGGACCAGCCTGCAGCTCCGGCTGCAAATTAACTGTATCGCTCTCCAGCAGGAGCCCCGAGGAGCCCCCCCCAGCTGCTGTGCTGCCAGGCTGCCCCAGGAATTATCTCCCTCCAACGGTGCTCTTCTAATACCAGTTTAAATATCATCTTGCTCCCAGCTGTTTAATTCTAATAAATGCTCATCCCGGCTCCAAACAGAGAAATGCCAAGTCTCACCGGGCCCTGGAGAGAAAAATCACCTCCTCCCCCCCCCAAAAAAAGGTGAACCTGGGAGGAGGTGATGTGATGCTGCCCAGGCTGGGGGGTTCCAGGCATCCTTTGGGTGCATGTCTCCCTGGTCAAGTCTTCTTCCCTGGAATAAAGAGGTGGTTTTCAGCAGGGGAAAAGGGACAGTCACAGCCTGCCAGAGCGTTTGGGGGTGGGTGGAGCAGCCAGGGTGGGTTCAGCATCCTCCCTCCCTTGCTGGCTGCCTCTGGCTGAAGAGAAACCAAATCCACATGGACCAAACTGGGGTTTTTTTTGCATTTTCCTTGCTTTCAATTCCTCCCCTGCTCCACATCCACACCTTCTGCTCATGCTGTACATCCTTCTCCCCCCTGCCCCACACTTACCAATGGGCTTGGTTTTTTTTCCCCTCTATTTCCTCTCATTTGGACAACAAAGTTCATCCCTGCATGAAAGCAAACCCTGAGGGTCAGGCTCCTGCACTTTTCCCATTATAAGAGTTTAGCCCAGGAAGTGGGGAGGGGAGGGGAAAGCCATGGTGTCCCACAGATGCCCACAAGCAAACAACGCAAAGGCTTTTGGTGAGCAGAACCCAGCAGCTCGGTGACAGTGATTTGCCCAAGACGTGCCGTGTCCCTGCCAAGCTCCCTGGGGCATGTCCCAACCTATGCAATGCCTCTTCCAGCTTTTTCTCCCCCCCTCAGCCCCTGCCTGCATCCCCCTGCCCTCCCTGCCCACTCCCACCCATCCTCATGCCAGCAGCTCCAAACCACCAGCAGGCAGGCGCTGGCAAAGCCCAGTTATCAATAATCCTTCCCAAGTAACTGAGGGCTTGGGAGGCATCAAAGTTATAGTTGCAGTAAAGCCCCCGTCCGTTTGCTGGAGAGTTTAATATATGGCAGGAAGTTTCTCCAATAAAAGGTGCACGTTATGTTTTCCTCCAGTTCACTGGGAGTCGATAACTTACGACCTCCATAAACGGGAGTGGGTCTCACAAGTCAGCCCATCAGTCTTTGGAGTAATTCTGCTTTGTAGTAAAATATTTTATGGTGTCTTGGATGCAGGTGATGGCCCTCCCTGGGTCAGCCAACATTGGGGGTTGGGGAGGCTGTGGAGGAGTGATGCTGCCCATCCTTTAGGCATGGTGGGTGTAAAAGCCTGGAAAAATAAAATAAAATTTAAAAGTTTAAATATAAAATATTAAAAAATTAATGAAATGAAATATAAAACTTACCCTTCTCACAGGCATGAGCTATTAGGAGTAGGTGCTGTGCCTTTTAACGACTGCTAATAAGGTAGAGATTTAATAGCTTTATGGGGGAATTGCAGCATCCTTCTGCTCCTCAAGGTGCTGATGTGGGAGGACTGCTCTGGGGGCCAAGGGGGATCCTGGGGATGGTGGTGCAGGGTGCTGGAAGAGGAGGATGATGTTGAGGAAGGAAGGGTGGTTTGGCACTGGCTCGGCATAGCCAGTGATGGTGGTACAGAGGCAGGGCTGGACCAGGACCAAGCTGAAAAAAGACATGGCAAAAAGCAGGAAAATAAAAAGATGGATGTCATCACCCTCTTTCCAGGTCTCCCATCCTGTGGGCCATCAAAATGCTTCATTCACACCCCACCCCCAAATTAACCCTGTTTGCCTGCGGCATTTCTGGCCCAGGGCAGCTGAGATGAACTGGGAGAACCCAGCTAATTAAAAATGCAAATGGGTGAGGGGGCCACATGGCTGCTCTCACCTTCTGAAGGTGCAAATTACAAGAGGGGGCTTTTATTGGCAGCTTCTCATTCAAGAAGGTGAGGCAAGTCCTCACCCCAACCCCCCATGGTGTGACCCACCACACAGCAACACCCCATGCAAAGGTCCCACCCAGAACCACCTGGGTTTTACCCAATTCTCCCGGGTTTGGGGGCATTTGGGAGGCGATGGCAGGGCGGGATGCAGCGTTTGCCCAGGGCCGCGCCAGTGATTCTCCCGCTCGCTGACTCAGCTCCAGCACAGCTCCCTGGTCCTGCTGCTAATTAGGCTCCAGCCTCTCATCTTGTTAATAAGCTTCCAGTTCATCTGCATACTCACACACACACAAAAAGAGAGCAAGTGAATGCAAGCAGCTCATTTTCCCTTCAACGTGTGGCTAATGCTTATTAAAATATTTAACCTTTTAGTGCAGCGCAGAAGCTTCTGCTCGGGCAGAGCCCAGTTGGGGCTTCTCCTGCTCCCTGGCATCTCCCAGGCCTCTAGAGGGGACACCCCATGGAGGGTCCCCATGCAGGTTATTTGATGAGGGAAGTGGTGAGTGCAGCCTGAAGCCTGGGCAGCACAGCCCTGGCAGGGGGTCCCAGCAGCCCAGAGCCAACAGGGGGTAGGTTCCCAGCAGCCTGGGACATAGAAGACATAGATATAATAATCCATGTCGTGCATTTAAATACACACATGCATATGTATTTAGATGGAAGTGGCCCAGGTGATGTGCTGGCTCCCAGGATCTACAGGATCTACAGGATTTTTAATCCCAGTCAGCCCAATCAATGCGCCTCGTGCTTGGAAAACAGGAGAGTTTGGCAGCGTGAACAGGAGGGGCTGCTGGCACAAAGGCATCGTGCCACCATCAACAGCCACTCTGGCCAGTGCCATCAGTGCCAGAGCCTTGGTGACATGCCGTGGGGCACCCTCCTGTCCTGCTTTTGCCCCCAGCAGTGTCACCCCTCAGAAGCCATGCACCTTTCCCCCTCTGTGGTGCATGTCACAATAGTGTCGGTGCTCTGCAATGCAGCTGGAAGTGCAGCTGCTGGATGAGGGAGTTGATGGATGGGACGTGGGTGTGGGAATGCTTGTGCTATGGAGGCAATGGGAAGGGACTGACAGAATCCACAGCCACTGAAACCTCAGGTAGGTTCCTCCAACCCTCTAATTGCAGGCAGTGGTGCTGGCCAAGGTGTCTGGTGGACACTGGGGCTTTGTGCTCTCTGCAGAGCACTGAGAGATCCACTGAGGGAGGTCCTGCATGTCCCATGGAGGCAGCTGCCATCTCACTCTGGAGAGCCACCATGCTTCTCCAGTGCTCCAGCTGGAGCTTGGTTACACAAGGTGCTTTTGAAGTTCCTCCCCAGCCAAGCAATGCCAGACATAGCAGTTGGATGGACCTCTCCAGGGTCACCCTCCATGTGGTGGCACCTCCCTGCGTGGGGTGACCCTGCCATGCCATCCCTACCCACTTACCCACGTTTGTACCTGTGGCCACATAGCTGCTCCATTTTGCTCCTGATCAAAGGAGAAGGCATTGAAGGAACCTCCTTTGCTCACTGCAAAGCAAAGTTAATTAAGCTCTTTTTTGCATATTAGTGGAGACAGCTTGATTAGAGATACACTGTGCTCTGATATGCATGTGCACCACTCCTATGGAAAACTGCACTGAAATAGATGGATGTATAATTCAGGTGCTTCCATGTCTTTAACCAGCACCTCTCACACGTTACACAAACTTTATTGCCTCCCAAGTCCAGCTTGCACTTTGCTTTTAGACATTTGCTGACAACCTGCTCCCCCCTTCATTTACCCCTGGCTGCCTGCTCCTCTCTGTGGGGTGAGGATACTTCCCCTGCTCTTGCACACCCCTCCAGCACCTCCCCAGGGTGGTTTTGGGCTAGAGACCAAACACCCAGCTGGGCAGCAGTTTCTGCTTGTCTACAGGTGGTTTCTCACCACAGCACAGGGATGCCTCTGAGCACCTTTGTGAGAGGCAGCACTAGGACACCATGACCAGGGATCCAGATGTCCCAGAGCTGTGCTGAGACGACCCTGGTGTGCCAGGCTCTGGGGATACAGCCAGCAGGCCCAGACCTCAGGTCTTTGGTACTGTCACCGTAGCCCTTAACCCAAATTACCATATGCAGGTTCTTTGCTGAGCTCCTGCTGCCAGGAATGGGCTTGGAGAACGATGCTTTGTGTCCAAACATCACACCAGGCACTGGCACCTTGCAGCAGCTGAGAGCCAAACAGCAACATTGCTTCTTCTTCCTTTCAGAAACCTGAAAGCTTGACGTGTGCTGGAAGAGGAAATAAAAAACAGCCCAGCCAGGGGCTGGCGAGGAGGTTTTGAAGCTGATGGGGGCTGAAGGCTTGTGGGGAGCATCTTGGGAGGCTCTGCCTGCGTGGGACCAGGTGCAGGGCTGCCCACGGGCACACCTGTCTGGGGCAATCAGGGCTTGGGCCTGTCTGCTGCTTGTCCTCTGGAGGTCATCAGGGCTGTCCCTGTCCTCGGGCTGTCTCCTGGCTGTGCAGACGCTGCCTTTTGTTGGGAGGTAATAGCTGGTGTGTGACTGCAGCAATAACTCTTCCTCCCTCACCACACTTCCAGGCAGCATAACTGTGGCCAGGGCTGCTTCTCCAGCAGCATGGCCACCTCTCCTGGCTTTCTCCC
>NW_009954099.1:1852-4568 GCF_000747805.2 Chaetura pelagica | reverse complement strand
TCCTGCTGATGCAGAGCAGGGAGATGCTGCCAGGTGCTGCTGGAGAGGTGGTGGGAGAGAGATGCTGCACCTGGCAGCAGCACAGAGGGAAGCAGCTGGAAATGGGAGCACCAAGCTAAATGCAAATGGGGATGCATCCTGGCACTGTTGTGAAGCAGAGGAGCAGCCTGTGTCCAGCTGTGGTCCTGGGGATGAGGGCATCAGGAAAGAGCACCTTGCAACATGCTATTCTCTTGGTGCAGTACAACCTGCAAACATGTATGCTGGGGCCCTGTCCTGTTGGCAGCATCCAAAAAAGCAACCCCACCACCCTGCACTGCTTAACCCCTTGCATTGGTGAGATGGGGCCTCACCCAGATCTTCACTTCAACCCTTGGTAGGTGCCAACCAGCCCAGGGGTAGCAGCATCCCAGCCAGGGTGCAGGAGGGCATGGATCCTCAAAGGGATGGGTTGGTGTCCCTACAGCTGCCACGGGAGCTGAGCACATGAGATCCACCTTCTCACCCTGGTTTATCACACCTGGGCCTTTGGCACAGGGGACAGCAGAGACCAGCTAACACTAGTCCAACAACACCACCAGTGTGAGCTGTCCCAGCCCATGCCAGTGTGAAGCTTCAGATCCAAAGGAAATCTTTTCCAGGGGTACTGAGAGAGACCAGCACTCTCAGCTCAGGCACTATCCCAGATGTGGCAGGACAATTTTCCAGCCCCAAAACGCACCCCCCCCCCCCCCCCCCCCCGGGGCCCCCCTGCCTCTCCAGCAGCATCCCTGACCCTTAGCAGTAGGGCAGCCCCTCTCCCTGCCCTTAGATCCTCACCCCCCCACACACACCCCCTGCTGCTGACAGCTTCCCCCGGGATGTTTTGGTGGTAGTGTCACCATTGACCATTAGCTCTTCACGCATGACTATAACACGACATCTCTGATGTGGTGCTGCCAGGAACTGGGGGCTTCAGGGAGCAATTAAAGCTGAATGAGTCACTGCGGTTGAGAGCATCTCTGACCGCCCTCCCAGACCCACACTGCCCCTGCCCCACTCTCCTCATCCCAAAATGCCCCCAAATGCCCTTTCCCCACCTCTCAGGTCAAGGTAGACACAGGGAGGATCTGTAGGATGGATTCAGCAACTCAGGAAGCAGGTTCAGTAGCAGGTGACCCATCCCTGGGTACATCCCATCCTGGTGGGCTCAGCTGAGGTCTTCCCCACTCCTGCTCACGTGCTGTCATGATTTTAAGACCAAGGAGGCTAAGGCAGTGGGGTTTTTTTATGCAATTAGCTGCTGAGATGAACGTTAATTAGTTTTCAATTTCCATAAAGTACCCCACTGGCAGAAAGATTAGTTAAACCTGCTCAGGGCTGCAGAGGATCACTTGGAAATTGGGAAGGGGTGGAGGGGGGGAGAGGGAGCAGGTAACAGGGGGAGGATGGAAAAGGGGGTCTGAGCCACATCACTGAGCCTTGCCAGGGCAGGGGAAAGGCAGGGAGGGCTCTGCTGACTGCCCACATGCAACCTGATATGTGCTAAGAAGAGAGGAAAAATAAAATCCAGGGGTATTTCTGGGGCCAAACCCCACAAAAAGATGTGTTGCTCTGCCAGGTCTCTGCTGACCCCACCCCTGTCCCCTGAGCCAGGAGGGGAGGCTGAGCCACCTCCCCTGGCAACAGCACCCAGGGCAAACACAGCCCCCCCGCACCAGACACAGGGGCAGCCCTGCTTTTGTGCATCCCCCCCATTTCCCAAAATCCCCTCCAAAGTGACACCCCCACACACCCCACCCCATGAGCAAGCCAGGGGTGCTGTGCCGTGGCAGCCGTGGACGTGAATTGCAAATGACATTTCATTAACGGCTTGATTAAAGCTGTTTTCCCTCTTTCCTGCTATGCCCAAAAGCAACGCTAATCTTTCGTGCAAAGTGCTCTCCAAACCCCAACAGAGCTTGGAGGGGCTTGGGGGGTGTCTTCTGGGAGGGCATTTGCCCCCCACATCCCAGCCCAGTCCCTGGCCCCCAGGATGGCTCCTTGGAAAGGGGAGGAAAACTGTGGGTGACAAGGGACAGACACCCATGGAGGGGAGTCCACGGCCCAGAGTGGGGCAGGAAGATGCCCAAATCCTTTTGGGGCAGGTTTGAACTCCCAAAAGGGAGGGAGAGCCACTTGCCTTGGGAAAAGGTGTTCAAAGCACAGCAAAGTGTGGTGGAGGAGCAGCCGTGTGTGGGTCACACTACCAGGACACTCTGCAGGTGTTGGATGCTGGAGCTCTAGCACAGCAAAATAAGGACAGGACATCAGCAAACCCAGCCAGGACCACAACATCCCTCTGCCCTGCTGCCAGAGAGGAGAGATCTCCATGGGGAGCAGCAGACCCTAGGGTGCAGATCCTGGGCTGCGGATCATCCCAAGCTGCAGATTCCAGGCAGTGTGGCCCTCTGGCCAGGGGCTGTGGGAGGGAGGGATGGAGCTGTGTCCTTGGAGGACAGGGCACACAGCTGGGCACACCACACAGCAGGGCACACCACACAGCTGGGCACAGCATCCCCCCCATACCCCCTTTCAAAGCCAGCTGAGCCCCCAGAGGCAGGGTGAGGGGGGAACTGCTCCCAGCCAACATCCCACCCAAAACACCCTCTAAACAACCACAACAGGGGTACCTCAAGCCACGAATGTGGTTTTTTCCCCCCCCCTACCCAGCTGTGGGGTCCCCCTGTGCCACCCC
>NW_009954099.1:0-955 GCF_000747805.2 Chaetura pelagica | reverse complement strand
GAACTGCTAAAAGCCAACATACCAAAAAAAACACCCTCTAAACAACCACAACAGGGGTACCTCAAGCCACGAATGTGTTTTTTCCCCCCCCCCCTACCCAGCTGTGGGGTCCCCCTGTGCCACCCAGGAGGGCAGGCAGGGGCCGGGGCCCCTGGCAGGGGGAGCAGCTCCCATCCCTGCTCCTGCCTTTGACGTTATTCAGCTGGACAGAGGGATGTCTGGGCAAATCATTTTCAACACTCTTCCATATTCATAACGGGCTAAATATAGGGGAGAAAAGTGGGACCTAGCGGGCAAAGCCCTCCCTCTGGTTGGAGCTGATGACTTCTCTGCCAAGATGAAATGCCAGAGTCAGCCCTGCCATGGCCCCAGGGCCCCAGGGAACTGGACCCCGCCAGCCCCCCGCCCAAGAGGCAGTGGTTCAGGGTTTTGTTCTGTTGTTTTGTTGTTTTTTTTCCCTCAAAAACCACATTTTCAGGCAGTCAAGGGAGTCAGTGAAGCAGCCCAGGAGGGGGTCTGCCAGCCCCAGCACCCCCTGCCCCCAGTCCTCTTCTTCATTAGGTTAATGATTCATTTAGGGAGAAGGCAAGCAGATGGGACGGTCGAGGGGCTCCTACGGGAAAACCCCCATGGCAGGAGAAAGTGCTGCCCATCTCACTGAGCTGGGCCCTTCACCAGCCTCAGGCTGATGTGCTTACACAAAATACTCAATGTGATGGACTTTTTGCTCCCCTCCTGCTGTTCCCCAAGGAATAAAATCACCATCCCTGGGACCCCAGCTTTCCTCCAACCCTGCAGAGCCCCTCTTACTCGTTGGCCCTGACAGCATCAAGCTACCCCCATGGCCAAAGCTGTCCTCAGCCCAATTCACACCAGAAAAAATACTGCAGAAAGTTAAAACCATGTTATGAAAAAGGTTCCAGCTCCCTGCAGGGATCTTGCAGCTCTAGCAAAA
>NW_009954098.1:181018-185796 GCF_000747805.2 Chaetura pelagica | reverse complement strand
CCTCTGCTTCTTGCAGCTCCCAGCTCCCCACTAGAATCGGGAAGCTTGCCAGCCCATCTCTTCTCCTTTATCCCAGTCCTCAGCATTTTTAAGTTTGTTTATCTTCTTGTTGTAACTTATTAGTGCTTTCCTTGCAGGAACATCTCCAACTCCTCCTTTTGATATAGAGAAGCATTTCACAGTGAATTTTACTCTCTCCAATCTCCTATTCACATCAGCATTAGAAAATCCTAATTCTAAAAGATTGAATTCTACCAAACATGTACTTTCATACTTGGTGGGTGTCTTTCAGGTTACTTATTTCTGTGCTCTTGTTGATTATTTAGTGTGTTTTCAACCGGCTTTTTTTCTTGGCAGCTTGATCGGATGCTCAAGAACAGCAGCATTGGCCCTGACTTCACAGGGTGCTCTGTGGTGGCACTAAGGTAAGCATGTTTTTCCAGTGTTAGATAAAACAAATCAACTCAGATTTTGGGTGGCAATAGGATTTTTCAGAAATCCTTCCTATGCTTGTATATCCTTTACTATTTGAGTCATTCTACAGTGGTAGATCTTGTTAACCTTTATGGAGAGCCAACAAGAATTATACTGCATTTATGATTCCTTGTGATGGTGTTTATACATAATTTCTTCCTATAATACCTTTGTTGGTTTCACATGATTTTACACTGTATTTGTCCAATTTTTAATACATTTCAGTTATATCATGAGTGCTGCTCCACTTGTCTAAAACATCTCAGTGCTCAACTTCCTTAATTTTGAGGCCACTCTTGGCATTTAGTGAAATCGTTTTGCAGCATTTCAAGGGGAAATCCAATTGGGTGATAGTGTGAAAGCAAACAAAAAAATGCACACAAGTGCCATTTCAGGCTTGTCAAGGTGTGGGTGGTTTTCCAGGCCTGTGAAGAGCAGAGAAGGCACTGCCATGGATGCAGTCTGCACATACAGAGCCAGAGCTGCCACCACCGAGTTCAACCGAGTCAACGTTTATCGTGAGCTGAGCAGGATGACAGCCCGTTGCACCCAGCTGGGGCCCTACAAGCTGGATGCAGAGAGTTTTCATGTTAATGGTAAGTGGCTGAGCTGATGTTAGGAGGGAATCCTCTCCGTGCTGCTGGTTTGGTATCAGGAGGAGTTGAGTTACATGACTACCAAAACAGTAAAATCTGGAGAGATAGCAAGAGCAAACAGGACCAGGGGCAGTGGGCAGAAACTGAAGCACATGTGGTTCAACCTAAACAGAAGGAAAAACTTCTTTCCTGTGAGGGTGACAGAGCCCTGGGACAGGCTGCCCAGAGAGGTTGTGGAGTCTCCTTCTCTGGAAACATTCCAAACCCACTGGGATGCCATCCTGTGCAACCTGCTCCAGCAGGGGGTTGGACTAGATCATCTCCAGAGGTCCCTTCCAACCTCTAACATTGTGAGTCTGTAAAACCCTGCCCAAAGCAGAGCAGCCACTGTCACTCGTCTTTGCACCTTGTTACTCTTTTGAACTAAGTAACTTGGGCAAACCTAATATACCATAATGCACCCTGAGTCATTCTCCAGCAGATACAAGGATTGACCTCTCAAGGTGCACTATGGAATGTGTTCCTCTGCAGAGGAACAGCACTAGAACTGGACACCGCTTGACCAAAATCATACTTCAACTTTCAATGAAGAAGCTAAATTGGATTTAGGGAATGGGTAAAATCCCTCTCAACATCCCTAGGGAAGGGAAAATCCTGTGCACTGCTCTCTAAGAAAAACAGCAGCTCACTAGGAACATACAACAGTATGAATGTGCATTTATGCCTAGACAATCATCAAATCAGTCTTCCCTAGTAAATGTTTACACAGGATCACACAGAGAAAAATAGTTCTGTATTCTACTGTGTGCCAGACCTTCCTAATTGTAAGCTGGTTTCTGAAATTTCCCTTTTTCTTCCCTCTCACAGGTTACAATGAACTGCAGCCTGAACTAGGTAAGTGCCATTAAATAGCAATTAAAAGGGCAAAAAAATTTTGCTAGTTCTCAAAAAAAAAAAAAAAAAAAAAAGGGTGGACCAAGGACCAATCAAGAGCACTACAAGACTCATAAAACAGTGTTAAGAGAATTTGGGAGCCTGTTAGAAAGCAGCTGCTATGACCCAAGTAGAATATCTGAAAATTTTTCTTACAATGCTGCCTGTAAGGATGATGATCATAAATTTCAAGCAATAATTTGCCTTGCTTGTTACAGCTGTGGATCAAAGCACACAACCACTCCCAGCAGCAGTGAGGAACTTCACAATGAATTTCACTATAACCAACCTCCAGTTCACTGCAGATCTGGCCATCCCAAATTCTAAAAAATTCAAAGCAACAGAACGAGTCATGTACCATTATGTAAGTCCACAAAAATGATGCCTTGCTTGGGCACAGGTTTTAATATCTCTAATCTCATCTTTGCCATGACATCTTATTTAAATGTTATTAATTTTCTAGGTTGACCCTTTGCTCCAGAAGAGCAGCATTGGCCCAGCTTATGTTGGCTGCAAAGTAATGGCATTCAGGTAAGAGCCATGACTGGGAATAATATGCATTACCCGCTGCTTAAAAAGTTGCTCCCCATTTCTTACCATTTCAACACACCTGAGTGGTTCTCCTACACAGTGGTAACATCTCTGAATAGTTTTCTTATACATATTTCTAATCATACACTAAAAGATTGACTTCTCAAGACGACAAAGATTTTTGTCTTCTTGACAAAAGAAGCAATGCCTTGTTTCCTAGGTCAAAGGAGGGCAGGGATGAGACAGGAGTAGAAGCCCTCTGCAGGTACAGAGATGAGCCTTCAAGCCCCAAGTTCAACAGAGTGACAGTTTACCATGAGCTGAGCAATATGACAAATGGCATCACCAAGCTGGGACACTACACCCTGAACAGCCAGAGCCTCTACATTGCTGGTAAAGAGACCACCTTCAGGCACTGTTCCTTGTGTTGACACAGACTATTTTGAAAGGAGAATAAGATGCTTAAACACTCTTCTCAAAACAGATAAAAAGTAGATGGCAAAAACTGTCGGAGTCACCAATTTAAACAGTCATGAAGTTAATGACCACAATCCTGAATCTTTTGTAATTATAATTCCACATGTTTAGTCCTGCTGAGACATTCTTGGAATATTTTCCTAATAATTGTCCATTTGCTTTTCAGATTACAATGAACTGCAAAGTCTGTCAAGTAAGTATATTTAAAACCAGATGCACATTAAAGCTACTCAAAGGTGCAAGTTGATTGTTTTCCCTCATTTGGCAACACTTGCAAGACTGCAAAGTATCTGAAGTGTGTGATCAAGTTCCAATGTTTTTCCCCCCTAAATGTAAAGAAAAATAACAGTAGTGCCATGTCTTGTAAAGATCCTGTTCTTATTCTACCTGTGCAATTTTGTTGTCTCTTACAGTGGTGAAACCAACCACCACACAAAGCCCAGGACCAAAACTAGAACAATTCACACTGAACTTCACTGTGACCAACCTCATGTTCACAACAGACCTCAGGACACCAAATTCTGCTAAATTCAGATCTACTGAGAAAATAATGCAGCATTATGTAAGCCAAAGCTACTTTTTTTTTTTTTTTCCCACTGTAATCACCCAATATTTAGGGCTTCCCATACTCACAAAGACCTTTCTTTGCCAGATTAACCCCCTGCTTCAAAAGAGCAGCATTGGCCCCTATTTCATTGGCTGCAAAGTAACAGGATTCAGGTGAGCAATATAGCTGAAAGATTTAGCTTTGAACTTAAGCACCTGGATTTCCTTATGTTTGACTGACACTTTAATGACAGTTCTTTTCCTTTTCCATTTCCCTCTAATAGAGCTTCTATATATGGTAGAGTCCTTACCTTACAAAGGCTTTTTCTTTGGAATACTATCTCTCAGTAATTCCTGCAGTTCATTTGAGAACTGTGGACAGGTTTTAACAGCTTTGGGGTTTTTTTAATCACATCAGGAAAAAAAAAAATAAAAAAGAAAGATTTTTGGAATAACAGAAGTTTCATTATATTCAATTCCCCAGGTCAGAGAGAAATAGGGATAACACAGGAGTAGATTCCATCTGCAGCTATGGAAACAGGTCCCAAATGCCCAAGTTCGACCAAACTAAGGTTTACCAAGAACTAAGGAACATGACAAATGGCATCACCAAGTTAGGAATCTATAACCTGGACAACAAGAGCCTCTATGTCAATGGTAAGTGCTGAATTTTCTCATTCCTCCAAGCACTAGAGCAGTCTGAGAACCTCTTGGGCCTTAGGAATCACTTAAATGCAAAAGGAAAAAGTGACCTTAAGGAAAAGGTGGTTCCACTGCAGTTTAGTGCATAACTTCTGTGCACAGGATCAACTCTTATGCTTCCAAAATCATTTTCTTATCAACATTTTTGAAGATGTTATTTTCCATATTAAAAAGACTGACTTTAAACTTAGTCTTGATCTTATTTACCTGCTTGTGAACATGTCACCTTATTTCTATCCCACCAGTATTTAATTTAAACCATGCCACATATTTTCTCATGTAGTCTTAGCTATTACAAAAGCATTTTGTTCTAAGCTGTAGGTTGTTTATTTAATAGATTCACACCCTCAGGGACTGGTTCTAATGATTCATTCCCAAGTCATCCATTTAATCATCTCCTCTTCTCTTTCATTCTCTTAAGTATATAGATCTCTTACATTTCTCTTGCACTTCCTTTCCAGGTTACAACGAACCACTTGAGAGATCATGTAAGTGTTCTGCAAAACTGATACCCAGAAA
>NW_009954098.1:180104-180974 GCF_000747805.2 Chaetura pelagica | reverse complement strand
GGGTAGCCTTGGAGTGTGATGGGGTTGGGAATGTCTTTGAAAGTGAAGTTACATTTTTGCGCAGCCAGGAGACATCACAGCAGCCTTCTAGTTCCTGAAGGGGCTCCAGGAAAGCTGGGGAGGGACTTGGGACAAGGGCAGGGAGGGAGAGGACAAGGGGGATGGATGAAAACTGGCAGAGGGAGATTGAGGTGAGACATGAGGAGGGAATTGTGGAGTGTGAGGGTGGTGAGAGCCTGGCCCAGGTTGCCCAGGGAAGCTGTGGCTGCCCCATCCCTGGGGGTGTTGAAGGGCAGGTTGGATGGGGCTTGGAGCAGCCTGGGCTGGTGGGAGGTGTCCCTGCCCACGCAGAGGGTTGGATTAGATGATCTTTAAGGTCCCTTCCAACCCAAACCATTCTCTGATTCTCCCTTTTGACTGCAGCTCTGAGCACAACCACAGCCCCAAGCTCAGCATCCAGGCACTTCACACTGAATTTCACCTTGACCAACCTCCCATACTCAGCAGATCTGGAGGTTCCAACTTCCCGCAGATTCATTTCCACAGAGAAAGTTCTCAACCATTATGTAAGTCTGGCTCTGGTTTTGCTCATTTTGTGTTATGGTGACCTTAGTCTGCCTGCATTAAACTCAGGACATGCTTTCAAGTTCTCAGTTATACTTCCCCCTCCCCTTTCTTTTTGACAGATTGACCCTCTTTTCAAAAGCAGCAGCCTAAGCTCTGCCTACACAGGATGTAAAGTGATGAGATTTAGGTAAGATTCCTGAAAGTGCAATTAACTATTTCTTCAGCTGCCCTTATACACCTTCAATTTGCATAAGTTTCCATAGTTGCTCTAATGCCAGAAAGCAGAAGCCAATGTCCATTATA
>NW_009954098.1:170963-179933 GCF_000747805.2 Chaetura pelagica | reverse complement strand
CCTGCTGTAAAATCATTCTGGTGTCTCCGTGTCATTGCTACAACTCTTGAGAATCTGTCTCTAAAGATGTAGGATCCCAGTTGCACTGACAGGTTCCAGTGCCTGTCCTTCCTAGTCATACAGATGACACAGGGTGCTCTGTGAGCATCAGCAATGTCCTAAAGAATCTGTCTGACATTTTTCCTTAGGTCTGGGAGCAAGAGAGAGATCACGGGTGTAGATGCCATCTGCAGCTACAAAAACAATGTCACGTTTGACAGAGAAGAGGTTTATCATGAGCTGAGCACCATGACAAATGGTGTCACCAAACTGGGGCACTACAGCCTGGAGAAGAACAGCCTGTATGTCAATGGTAAGCATCTAGGAACCGTATCAAGATAGGAGTTTGGGAACACTTGGAGATCACTCCTTAGTCCTCCACTCCTTTAGGGCTTGAGCACTAGTCACCATCCCCTTTGTTTGTGAATTTCTGTAGGTTTTGACTTCAAAACAAAACCAATCCAGCATTTTGCCATTCTAGAAGCATTTCTGTCCCTGAAATCATACAAATTCCCAGAGAATTTCATTGTTACATTATATAATCTAAACAGAGACATGTAGAATCCCAGACTGGTTTGGGTTGGAAGAGATCTTAAAGATCATCCAGTCCCAACCCCCTGCATAGGCATGGACACCTCCCACCAGCCCAGGTTGCTCCAAGCCCCATCCAACCTGCCCTTCAACACTGCCAGGGATGGGGCAGCCACAGCTTCCCTGGGCAACCTGGGCCAGGCTCTCACCACCCTCACAGAGAAATAATTTCTCCCTTATGTCCAACCACCATCTCTCCAACTCCAGTTTAAAGCCATTCCCCCTTCCCCTGTCACTCCATGCCCTTGTGTCAAGTCCCCCCCCAGCTTTCCTATAAGTATATAAATATATATACACACCTGTATTGCTTTTGTGGTGTGGATAGATCTGGTGTAAAACTAAATGCACTCTGCCCTTTTTTTATTTAGGTTTCCCCCTCACAGACACAGCAGCTGCCAGAAAGCCTGTCTTCACTGAAGCTCCAGCCAAAGAGGGCTACAGACTGAGCTTCAGAATAGTCAGTGAAAATCTAACTAACCCAGACCCTCAGTCTGCAGAGTACAAAGCAGCAGTGGAAAACATCAGTAACAAGGTGAGGAGCTGCAGCTTGACTGCCATCATGTCTGCACTGGTCAATTTTTGCAGCAATTGCCATAGATTTAATTGTAATGAAAAAAAACCCAACACATGTGGGAACAAAAGTTACTAGGATCTAAAAGATGAGATTGGCTTTTGAATCACTTCTGATTTTATGTTACGTGTGGTCTTAAGAGGTTCTCTTGAAAGACACACACTATGAAAAGGCAGGAGGTTCAGGTCATCTGTTCCACACACACTCAGCATTTCAGTCCCAGCTCCAGAAGTGTGTCCAAATCCCTTCCAGCTCAGAGCTCAGCACACACACAGTTCCTTGCTGAGAATCCAACCCACTCTCTTCAGCACCAGTCCCCCAACACAGCAACCCCAGTGAGCCTCAGTCAGGGTTTGATTTTGAGCTGAAGAGGTTACATGCCACGAGTTGTGAGGCTGTGCTGCCTGGGCAGTGTGGAGCAGGGTGACAACTGCCAGTCAGCAGGTTGTGCTGGGTGACCTTGGCATTTTGCTCAGGTAAGACAGAAAGACTTCAAGCTGCAAGTCAGACTCCATCCCCAGGAGGCATAATCTGAAGTAAAAACCAACTCCCATGAAATCCAGCCAGCAGAAAAAAAAAACCCAAACAACAAAGTCTGGTGTTTCTCCAGCTAGAGGCCCTCCTGCTGCCATGAAGCACCTACTGTGAGGCCCAGAACTCATTAATATTTAACATGACATTTCTCTTTCAGATGAATCAACTGTACCGCCAGAGCAACCTGCGAGACCAGTTCCTGCTCTGCAGTGTCACAGGGCTGAGGTCTGTCACCCTCTGGTTGTGTGTGAAAGCTGCCACACCCTGGCCAAGTGTCATTTGTCCTCTGCAAAACTTCTCCCCTCCACTCTCCTGTTGGAAATGGTTTGATTTATGCCCTAAGGTGTCATTTCTGGGCTTTCCAGAATTAATCAGGTTGATTTTTAGGGTTTTTTCCCTGACTTGGTGTGGACATTTCTCTCAGGATTTCTGTAGGGCACTTCTAGGGCTCTGAATGACCCAGTAATTACTGCTTGCCCTCCTCTTAATGAGCACTGAGTAGTGTCCTACTCTAGATGGAAAGAGGCTTGGACAAGGGACCCTCACACAGGGTGAAAGCTTTAAGAAGTGCTGCTCTTTCATTGTATCCATGCAGTATGACCTCAGTTTGCAGGGAGAGGTGCTGGCATTTAATTTGTTGTCCCTGTCCAAAGGAAATGCCCAAACCAGCCCATTCCACACCTCACACACTATTAGCTTCAAACACTTCACACTCAGAAGAGCAGGAACCCTTCAGGCAACTTGCCCACCTGAAGAAGTTTTGTGATCATCAGTCTCTAGCTCAGACTCTGTTTCTCTGTCCACAGGGTTGGATCCATCCTGGTTGACTGCATGTGCTTCTTCCAGCCAGAGCCCAGCATCAACAGGGCTGGGGTTGAAAGGGCTTTCCAAGATGGGACTTCAAATGCCACTGGACTATATCTGGGAAGCAGATACCAGCTGCAGGAACTCTCAGTCAACAGTATGTAGAGCTTAAATCAGTTCCACCCCCAGACCAACCCATTTTGCCACAGCATACTCAGAATTCCCCAACTTCTGATCTTCTGTGTGGGAATAAATCTGTTACCAAGTTGACTCACTGAACTCAGGTCAGAATTGGGCCAGTTGGGACTGAAAATTTGCCACATTCAGTCTGGCTCAGTGTAGCCCTTTAGTCCTCAATGGCTTCAGGTGATCCTCAACATTAAATAAGAAGAAAACAAAGTGATAACTATCTCTAAATGTACAACTTCCCAGGAAATAAGGGGCCCAGTGCACTGCTGGGGGACTGATTCAAAGGGTAGCTTGGGAATTTGCTGTCAGCCCCCAGTCCTGTTAATTTATAAAGACTTCAGGTTTTTCTAGCTGTAAGTCTGCAGGTCAGTGCTGCTTGGTAAAAGAGCCTTTAGTTTCTCTCTGCTAGAGTTTATATTGACTTTTCCTGTCATTTTCCAGGTTTGGATCTAGCAGTGCAGGCAGTAACTTACAACACACCCCTCATGTCTGAGAAAGAAAACTTCAGATTAAATTTCAGCATCTCCAACCTTCCCTACTCCCCAGAACTGCAGGACTCCACATCACAGCTGTACCAAGAGAACAAAGAGAAAATTGAGAAAGAGGTAAAACTAACAGCAGAGGTTGCCCTGCCCAGATAAAGGTGAAAATTACTCATTTTTCCTGATTTGTTTTGTTTCTTCCCATCAGCTTGAGGTATTCAGGACTGGCAGCCTTAAGAAGTACTTTGCTGGTTGTGCTGTTGAGAGCTTTGGGTATGTCCTCCTTCAAGGGGTTTTCTTGGGTCCCAGGAGAGCAGCAGAGGCATTCAGAGACACAGCATGAGGTTCATGCCTCCCTGCCAACCTTTGTGCTCTGGATGACACACAGGATTCACCTTCATTCCTGACAGTTTTGTCTTTACCACAAAAGGTTTCTGTCCCAGTGAGGGTGGATTTGTTTCCACCACAAACAATTCCAGAGTACAACAAATACCTTCAGTCTCTCCTTGAGCTTATTCAAATAAGTTAAAGCCCCACTCAAACACATTAGCAAAAATAAGCATCAGAACTGACAAGCCTAAAAACAAAATCTCCTTCTGTGTCTTCTTCAGCACCTTGTTGGAGGAACAAAAAAAGCTGAGCTCATTTACCTCCTAAAAATGCCTCCCTGGGACTCAGCCAGTGGGTGGATTTCATGGGGATGCATGAGCATAAACATTCAGATTTAGATTGGACATGAGGAGGAAATTGTGGAGTGTGAGGGTGGTGAGAGCCTGGCCCAGGTTGCCCAGGGAAGCTGTGGCTGCCCCATCCCTGGCAGTGTTGAAGGGCAGGTTGGATGGGGCTTGGAGCAACCTGGGCTGGTGGGAGGTGTCCCTGCCCATGCAGGGGGTTGGGACTGGATGATCTTGAAGGCCCTTTCCAACCCAACCCATTCCATTATTCTATGAAACTGCACAAACTGATCCCATGCTAATAGAACACTGCTGAGACATCTGCAAACCTCCACCTGATCCTGAATCCCTCTCCCTGCCTCAGCTCTGCTCTACTTCTGTTCCTCTTCTCCCATACCCATGACTCTGGCTGTTTTCTTTCAGGCCTGTCCATGGAAAAGCTTCCACAAGTGTTGCCTCCATCTGCAAATTCACCCTGGACCCTTCCTCAGGGACTTTAAAAAAGCAAGAGGTGTATGAGGAGCTGAAACTCCTGACCCATGGGTTCACCAAGCTGGGCTCCAGCTACCAGCTGGAAGAGCAGAGTCTGGTTGTTGAAGGTGAGAGCTCCTGCACCGACTTTGTGGAAATCCTTATTAGTTCTGTTCCAATAACCTCCATCTCACCTGTCCCACCCTTTATTTCCAGGCTACTCTCCACTCAAGATAGATGAACAGAAGCCTGAAAGATCTGGTAAGTGGTTTTTGGGAGGGATTGACCCTACAACCACTTAATGCTTGAACTGTAGGAAACTACCATCACATACCTCAAAATGGACCCCTGCAAGAGCCTAGAAAAATTTAGGACTCATGGTAGGTTGGCAGCAAACAGCAGGTACCATCAGAGCCAGCCAGGCTGAGGGCAGTGGAAGTGAAGGACAGACAGAAGAAACCCAGCTTGAGAAGCTGCTTTGGAGCTCTGGGGCAAATAAATTTTTCTAACTGTAGTATTTACAAAAAACCCCACAACCCCAGAACTAATAGTGAACAGGGGGAAAAGAAACAAAGTGCTCTGAACTGCTGCCTTTCCATGGGCTGCAAACACACTGGCAAAAGTAACTAGTTTTCCTGACACATTCAGCCCTGTCCCCTTCCCCAGAAGTGCCCAGCCAGCAGCTAAGAGAGAACTTGGTCTCTCTGAACATCCCTGAAACCATCTTAGAAGCCATCTGAGAGCCTGGCCCAGGTTGCCCAGGGAAGCTGTGGCTGCCCCATCCCTGGCAGTGTTGAAGGGCAGGTTGGATGGGGCTTGGAGCAACCTGGGCTGGTGGGAGGTGTCCCTGCCCATGCAGGGGGTTGGATCTAGAAGATCTTCAAGGTCCCTTCACACTTAACCATTCTGATTCATCCAAGGGCTCTGACCCTCAGTGACATTTAAGGTTGTAGATTCTCAGCCCCTCCCTCTGTTCCACTGAAGTTCTTGTACATCCCATCCATCCTGACCTTGCTGGCACACGTACCCCCAGCCAGGGAAGGCCAGGGACTGCTCCCAGCAGTTTTGGCTTCACCTAAGCACTGTACAGCCCTTCTGGACTTCACCAGGGCCAGATCTTCCTGTGTCCCATGTCCAGACTCCAAAAAACTGATGTGCCCTTATTTTGTCTTTGCAGAGCTTCAGTTCTGGGCAATTATCCTCATCTGTGTTTTCACCCTGCTGGGCTTCATTCTTCTCCTCTTGTTATGCTTCCTGGTAAGTGGCCCTTTTGCTGTCCTACCTCTAACTTGACTCAGGGGAGTTGCAGGAGGGACACAGACACCCACAAGCAGTTCCTGACACAGGTGGTGACAGCAAAGGACATGCCTAATCCTCCTGCAGTTACTGCCAACTCTTCCAAGAACTTGTGCACAGGAGGATGGGGAAGGGCATTTACAGTCACCTGAGTAGGTTTCTAGGAAGGGGGGCAATGGATTATGAATGAGACCATGGCCCAGGTTGCCCAGGGAAGCTGTGGCTGCCCAGGGAAGCTGTGGCTGCCCCATCCCTGGGGGTGTTGAAGGGCAGGTTGGATGGGGCTTGGAGCAGCCTGGGCTGGTGGGAGGTGTCCCTGCCCATGTAGGGGGTTGGGACTGGATGAGCTTTAAGGTCCCTTCCAACCCAAACTATTCTGTGACTCTATGAATCTGGAGAGAACATGGTTAGTCCTTAGAGGTTCAGGGTTAAAAATCACAGTCACCAAGATTTAGAAGAGGAAAACCCTCAGATTCAGATCTGGGGGCTGTGCTGGTGTCTTGCCTGGGTGGCCCTAGGCAAGAATCTTACTCACCAAGTCCCCCCATCCCCACCTGGCAACACAGTTTGGGGGCATCTAACACAGACTCCTTTTCTTGCCATTAACATTGTTCTTCTCCCACCAGGTTGTCTCATGCCTAAGAAGAAAGTCCCATCTCTACCAGGTCCAACAAGGCATGTATGGGATGTATTTCCCACACCTGAACACACGGAAAGTGCATTAACACCCAGCTTGAGTCTGTCCACACAAACCTGTTCATCCATGGATGAAGGAAAAAAATGTTTACAAATACTTGAAAAATATTGAATAAATTATGTTTTAGCATTTTCTCTTGTCTCGAGCCAAATCTTTGCACTCTCCCCACAACTATTTCCATACTGTGGGAAACTGCCAATAATGCAGATGTTGAGGAACACTGTTTTCAAGCCCTGCAGTGTTTCATACAACTGTTACACAAACACAGAACAGACTTCCAGGAGCTGCAGCTTGCAAGGCCCTTCAGTGTTAATGTCAGTTTTCTGAAAAAAAAGACTTAAAATTGTACTAATTTGTAAGTTTGGGGGGATTGACTCTTGCAAATTTTCAATCTTCCCCTCCATTTTAGCTTTTTCCCAATTTATGTTTTTAAATGTAAAGACCTTAAGTGGATTGAAACATTTGATCTATTTCAGATGTCAAGAGATGGATAAATCTGAGTCCAGTACAGCCACCCTGGGGCTGTTGAGACTGATACTGGTTTCAGTGGAATAAACACCCCCTGTTATTGCCATCAAATTCTATTTCCTTGTATTTTTTTTGCCCCACTGCAACCACTGAGCTTCTGCTCCTCCCTTGTCTTGGGCATCCCATAGTGCAAGGGCTGATCTTCCAAGCATCAGGACCTTTCACCACCCCCTCCAGAGCACCTGAGCTTTGATTTCCTGCAGAGCACAGGAGATGGTGCTCATCTCTAGGGTATGATTTGATACTCTCATCAGGTGAGCTCTCTGCTGAAAGTGAAAGCACTAAAATCACTGAAACCACTAGAATTACTGAAACCACAATTAGTCATTAATCCTTCCAATGCAGGCAACGTTTCCATGCAAACTGGCTCTTCATTTCCCAGGTCAAGCTTGGAAATGGTTTGATTTATGCCCTAAGGTGTCATTTCTGGGCTTTCCAGAATTAATCAGGTTGATTTTTAGGGTTTTTTCCCTGACTTGGTGTGGACATTTCTCTCAGGATTTCTGTAGGGCACTTCTAGGGCTCTGAATGACCCAGTAATTACTGCTTGCCCTCCTCTTAATGAGCACTGAGTAGTGTCCTACTCTAGATGGAAAGAGGCTTGGACAAGGGACCCTCACACAGGGTGAAAGCTTTAACTGCTGCTCTTTTTTTGTACCCTGCAGTTTGCAGGGAGAGGTGCTGGCATTTAATTTGTTGTCCCTGTCCAAAGGAAAAGCCCAAACCAGCCCATTCCACACCTCACACACCATTAGCTTCAAACACTTCACACTCAGAGTAAATAGCAGGAACCCTTCAAGAAACTTTCTCCCTGGCAGGTCGGACCAGCTCATCAACCGCTTCCCCCAGCACCACCTTGTGGAGCCACCGGGGCTGCTCCTCAGCTCTTCTGGTCCTTTCATTTCTCTTCACACAGCTCAGCCTAGAGCCCTCACAGCCACCAGTGTTTAAACTGGTACCTGGCAGCCCCAGACCCCCTCTCTCCACAGCACGGGAGTGGTTGGACCTGCCCAACACCTCCTTGGGAACTGCAAATGGAAGAGACTCCTGATCAGCCTCCTTGTCAGCTCTTTAAGCGTTTTGTGCTGGGCACTGGGAACTGCAGTGATGGAAGTTTCATCAGCTGCTTCTCCTCATTCTCCCCAACAATCCCTACTCACGTTTGGCTCTTCTAGATGGAAACCAAAACGTTCCATCTGCTTTGGAGGCAGCCACCAGAACAGCCTTTGTGCACCATTCTGATCCCCCTGGAGCCTCCTGTTCTCAGCATCGACCCCAGCACCGTGTCCCAAGGGCAAAAATTCCACCCTGTCCCATGTTCCAGGGAGAAGGGGACCCGAACAACCCGAGCTGCCCTGTCCAGGACCCCAACCCACCCACCCACCCCCGGCACAGACAAGCCCCGGCTCCACTTCCCTCTGCTCCCCCACATTGCTTCATCACTAATTGCATCTCACCAGCGTTTCTCCTGCCCTGCTCCCCGGGGGGGCCTGGGGGAGGCAGCAGGAGAGCTGCACTGACCCCCCCCGGGATTTAATTTGGAAAATGGTTCCTTCATCAGGAGCAAAAACCTCCGTTTGGCAGCACCACAATGACTGAGTTTTGTTCCCCTCCCTCCCCTGCCTGCAGGGAACAAGTTCCCCCCTTAGCCACTGCTGGGTTTGATGCTTCTCTCCCCTCTGCCCAAGCCCCCCCTGCTCCCCTCCAGTAAAAAGCACCAGATTTGGGGGCAGCAGGAGAAAGGAAATCAGGAAATAATCATCCTATGCTGCAACTCCCAGTTTGCCCAACGCACCAGTGAGAGGAGGAGGGAGCACCGAGGCCATGGGATGGTCTGGGTTGGAAGGGACCCTCGAGATCATTAGATCCAACCCCCCTGCGTGGGCAGGGACACCTCCCACCAGCCCAGGGCCACGCAACCAACCTTTCAGCCCTTGTGGTGGCCCCAGCACAGCCCAGGGGCCCCAGCTGCCACCTCCCCAGTAGGACACCAAGCCAGACCCGAGCTGCAAACCCCAGGGAGCAGCCCCACTTGGCAGGTCCCACGCACAGTGGAACCCACCCCAACCACCCAGTCCTGCTGCCCGGAGGCAC
>NW_009954098.1:165646-170146 GCF_000747805.2 Chaetura pelagica | reverse complement strand
CACCCACCCCCGGCACAGACAAGCCCCGGCTCCACTTCCCTCTGCTCCCCCACATTGCTTCATCACTAATTGCATCTCACCAGCGTTTCTCCTGCCCTGCTCCCCGGGGGGGCCTGGGGGAGGCAGCAGGAGAGCTGCACTGACCCCCCCCGGGATTTAATTTGGAAAATGGTTCCTTCATCAGGAGCAAAAACCTCCGTTTGGCAGCACCACAATGACTGAGTTTTGTTCCCCTCCCTCCCCTGCCTGCAGGGAACAAGTTCCCCCCTGAGCCACTGCTGGGTTTGATGCTTCTCTCCCCTCTGCCCAAGCCCCCCCTGCTCCCCTCCAGTAAAAAGCACCAGATTTGGGGGCAGCAGGAGAAAGGAAATCAGGAAATAATCATCCTATGCTGCAACTCCCAGTTTGCCCAACGCACCAGTGAGAGGAGGAGGGAGCACCGAGGCCATGGGATGGTCTGGGTTGGAAGGGACCCTCGAGATCATTAGATCCAACCCCCCTGCGTGGGCAGGGACACCTCCCACCAGCCCAGGGCCACGCAACCAACCTTTCACCAGCCCTTGTGGCCCCAGCACAGCCCAGGGGCCCCAGCTGCCACCTCCCCAGTAGGACACCAAGCCAGACCCGAGCTGCAAACCCCAGGGAGCAGCCCCACCTGGTAACCACCCAGTCCTGCTGCCTGGAGGCACCAGCAGGTCAACCCAGCCGAGGGAACCTCCCCAGGGCTCAGGGATGCCCACCTGGAGCAGGGGCTGCGGTGCCACGTCCTCCAGGGGCTGCTCAGGCTGCTCCCCAGTTGCCCAAGCCCCCCAGGAGCAGCAGGGCTGTTTCCCAGGTGTGTCAGCACAGCCAGAGGGGAGCAGCTCTGGGCACACTGTACCCCAGAGGGATCCCCCCCCAGGGTGCTGACTTCTGACCAACCAGCACAACAAGAACCAACCAACCAACCACCACCAGCCCACAAGCCCTTAACCCCCCCAGGCCACAGCAGCTGCCCCCAGTCAGGACTGGGCAGCCCCGATTTCTCATTTCCACCACCAAAAAGCAGGAGATTCCATCAAAGCATCAGGGTGTAACTCGCCCAGGACACAGAGGCAAAAAAAAACCCTTGGCAGAGGCCAGAGGTGCCTCCTGCTCTTCAACCAGCACTTCCAGTTGATCTTACCAGCTCTGAAGCATCTCCCTGCAGGCCGGGACCTCTTCCCCCTGAGGCAGCAGCAACAAATCCATGTTTTCTTGCAAGACTCTGAGTCCGGGGATGTTCCTGCAGCCACATCCCAGTACCTGCCACCAGTGCCTTACTGGGAGGGCGCTGGGATGAGCAGCAGCCACCAGCATCCCCCGGGGATGGGAAGGACACATGGGGGGCTCCACAAGACAAACCAGAGCGATGCGGTGCCGTCTGTAGAGGGGGGTGGGATGTTTGCTCTCCCAGCCGAGGGGGACAGGGCAGCCAGATGTGGCTGTGTGCCAGTGTGGCAGCACCTCAGACCCAGCTGATGTCACAGTCCCCTTGTCACTGGTTCTGCCCAAACCTCCTCGGGGCAGGGGGGGGAGTGGGAACCTCACAGGCTTGCCCAGCTCTGCAGGGAGGGTGGGATGGACCAGGATCACCTACCCAGGAGCAGGGACTGACCCCCCCAACACCCCCAGGTATCTGCACTTGTCCAGTGTCACCAGAACCAGGCAGGCCTGGGGTCTGTAAGCACCATCTCCACCAACACCCCCAGCTCTCCTGGGAGCTGCTCACACTTTTGGGGAACATGGGGTGCATGTTCAGCAACAAGATGGTGCCTATGGTGGGAGACATTAAGCTCAAGTGCTGCCACTTTGCTTGCAGCTTTAAGAGCAAGTGCCAGGGCCCAGCAGGTGTCCCCTGGACTGTCCCCTGCCCAGGCCCTCATGCTCAGCAAGGAGGGGTCTCAATACCAAGGAGTGCTCTTCAACCCTCCTCCAGAGGGGAGCATTTCCTACAAGGGCTCCCAGGAGTGCCCACACCAGCCCAGACCCACCTCCAGCACAGCTGGTGCAGCAGCTCAGACAGAACCAGAATCTCATGCCACAGTTTGCAGCCCTGGTGCTGCAGCCCAGGTGCCCAGCAAAGGTCCTTTGCTCCTCATCACCACCCTGATGGGCTCCCATCAAGCCACCAGCCCTCAGAGTCCTCCGAGGCACAGAAAACTGGCCCAAAGCACCAATATTCAGGCAAACCCCGGGCACTCCCCCTGCCAAGGCACGAGGGAGAAAAAGAGATGAAAGCAGAGACCCACATCCCAACACCTCTCCCAAACCACACGAAGGGTTTCCATACCTGGACCAGGAGGCTGGGAAAGACACTGCCATGTAATCTCCTGCCCCTGGAGCTCTCTTCCAGGAAAGAAACTCCCTCTTCCCTCCAGGTGTTATAGGGTGAAGGTTTCTGTGCTGCAGCTGCAGCTCCTCCAACTCTGGCAGCCCTCGGGACTCGATGTTCCTCAGCTGGGATCCCCAGCAGGGAACAGGGAACACACCCCAGCCCTGGGGCTTGGAATCAGCTCACAGTGGGGGAAGGAAAATCCCCACCCCGGATTTGAAGAGCTCCCCATCTCCTGCTGGGCACAGGGAACCTGCACCCACATTTGTCATCCTCTCCCCATCCTCACTCTTCTCATCCAGCCCCAAGATCCTTATGTCCCATGAGGACCCTTTGTTTGATGCTCCCCAGCAGGCAGGACTGGGGGTGCTGAGGGGGGTTAAGCAGCAACAGGAAGGATTTGATTTCCTTTCAGTGCAGCTGGGGGGTCTGCTCCCCCCTCCAGCACTGGGAACACACACGGGCTGGAGCAGCCTCTGTTCCCCCCTCTGCACTCCCATGAACACCAACACCTCACAACACCAACACCTCACAGGTGTGATCTCCTGGTCTCCTCACTGCCAAGAGGAGCAGGAGCCACGGACAAGGTGACCAACTTGTCAAGAGCAGCACCAAACCCTCCCTCAGACCATCCCCAAGGGAAATCCTGCCAAAAAAAAATATGAACAGATCTTTGAGAAACTCTCCCTGAGCTTTTGAGGCTGATGCAGGGTTTGGTGGGAGGGGCATGGGAGGGATATGGGATGTGGGGAACTGCAGGGAGGCGGGAAGGATGGATGGTACAGGGACACTGCAACGATGCAGGGGGGGAGCTGCAGGGACATGGCGAGGATGTTGCAGGGATGCTGCAGGGATGCAGGGGTGGGTCTGCAGGGATACAGGGGGTTGTTGCAGGGATACAGGGGTGGATCTGATGGATCTACAGGGGTGCAGGGGGGATGCTGCAGAGATGCAGGGGGGATGCTGCAGGGATGGATCTACAGGGGTGCAGGGGGGATGCTGCAGAGATGCAGGGGGGATGCTGCAGGGATGGATCTACAGGGGTGCAGGGGGGATGCTGCAGAGATGCAGGGGGGATGCTGCAGGGATGGATCTACAGGGGTGCAGGGGGGATGCTGCAGAGATGCAGGGGGGATGCTGCAGGGATACTGGGGGCATGCTACAGGGATGCTGCAGGGATGCACGGGGGGATGCTGCAAGGATGCAGGGGTGGATCTGCAGGGATACAGGGGGTTGTTGCAGGGATGCAGGGGGGATGCTGCAGGGATGCAGGGGTCCAGCACAGAGCCACAGAGATGATGGAGGGAGGGGAACATCTCCCTGCTGAGGAAAGGCTGAGGGAGCTGGGTCTCTTGAGCTTGGAGAAAAGGAGACTGAGGGGCGACCTCATCTATGATTACAAATATGTAAAGGGTGAGTGTCAGGAAGATGGAGTTAGGCTTTTCTCAGTGATGACCAGTGATAGGACAAGGGGCAGTGGGTGCAAACTGGAGCACAGGAGGTTCCATGTGAATATCAGGAAGAACTTCTCTGCTGTGAGAGTGACAGAGCCCTGGGCCAGGCTGCCCAGAGAGGCTGTGGAGTCTCCTTCTCTGGAGACATTCAAACCCCCCTGGGTCCTGTGTGATGTGCTCTGGGTGACCCTGCTCTGGCAGGGGGGTTGGACTGGGGGATCTTTCCAGGTCCCTTCCAAACCCTGTGTTTCTGTGATTCTGTGATACAAGGGGGATACTGCAGGGATACAGGGGTGGATCTGCCAGGATACAGGGGGGATGCTGCAGAGAGACAGGGAGTTGTTGCAGAGATGCTGCAGGGATGCAGGGATGGAGCTGCAGAGAGACAGGGGGTTGTTGCAGGGATGCTGCAGGGATGCAGGGGGGACTGCCCGGGGGTGCAAGAGGCACCTTGCAGGACACTCTCATGGCTCTGTCACGCAGAGTGTTTGGCTCTCAGATTGACTCAAACGAGCCAATTCATTTTCCCCGAAACTTTCCGGAGAAAACAAGTTCTTATCTCACCAGAAACCCCGGCCGCGAGATGCTGGGCTGCCTGGGGGGAACGAGCAGCTCTTGTCAGGACGCACAACCAGCCTGGGCTGCTGCCCCCGGGGTGCGCTGGAGGACCGGGCTGCTCGGGGGGATGCTCGG
>NW_009954098.1:161178-165316 GCF_000747805.2 Chaetura pelagica | reverse complement strand
TGAGGGGTCTGGGGACTGCTCGGGGGATGCTCGGGGGGATGCTGGGAGGATGCTCAGGGGCTGCTCTGGGAGCCACTGGTACCTCTGCTCCCTGCAGCACCACAGCCCGTGTCCTGCAGGGCAAAGAGCTGCAGGTTCATTTCCTGAAAGCCAATAATGGCAGGATGAGAGGAAACAGCCTGAAGTTGGACCAGGGGAGGGTTTGGACTGGAGATGAGGAAGAATTTCTTTACCCATGGAGGGGCTGGGCAGTGGAACAGGCTGGCCCGGGGGGGGGGGGGGGCACCCGCCCCGTTTAAAAGAAATAGAGATGTGGTGCTGAGGGACATGATTGAAGCACGGAATGGGTAGATGAGGTTATGGTTGGTGGGTTTAGGTTGTGGTTGGACTTGATCTTCGAGGTCTTTTCCAACTGGGATGATTCTATGAAAGGGGAAACACGGGGGGACCAGGCAGGACCTGGGGTCACATTCTGCATCCCCAGCATCAGCTGGAGAGTCAAACTCTTGGCTCTCAGCTTACAACTTTTTCTGTGGAAGGTTGAACAGGAGGAAAGGACTCCCCTTGATGCTTTGAGCAGCCTCTGAGCAGCCCCTGAAGCAGCAGCCACGGCTGCAGCGTTTGCAGCTCATCCAACCCTCCTTTCCTCCTGTTCCTGCTCAGCAAAAATCCGGAGGGGCAGGATCTGCCCTCGCCCTGGGTCCCAGGGCAGCTTGGGGGGATGGAGAGCAGCAAGACAGGGATCAGCTCCCTCCTGTGCCCCCTCCTGCCACCCCTGCACATGCTTTCCGAGGCAGCTCCTCGGCCCATCCATCCACGTCCCCTGCGGGTGTCACCTCACCTGAGCTGGCTCCTGCAGGCACAGCCACCCCCCCGGGGAAGAAACTGCTCAGTGGTTAATCAGAAACTTCTGCCCCCTGCTAATTGTCCTGCCACTTGTCAGCTTTTCCTTGTGGGGCAGGATGGATCCATCAGCTGGAGAGTTGGGGAAGGGGCTGCACAGGGGCAGCTCCACGGGGGCTTTTGGCCTGGGTGTGAATTAAAGCCCTATCAGATCCCCCCCTGGTCCCTGCCCACCCTGCCCCATCTGCTCCAGTGTGGGGGGAGCTCCTGGGTTAAGATCTGCCTCCCCTTGGTGGGCAGGGGGGACTTTTTACAAGAGTGGTAGGAGAAGGGAGAACAGTTTCAAGCTGAAAGAGGGAGATTTATGTGAGATATGAGGAGGGAATTGTGGAGTGTGAGGGTGGTGAGAGCCTGGCCCAGGTTGCCCAGGGAAGCTGTGGCTGCCCCATCCCTTGCAGTGCTGAAAGGCAGGTTGGATGGGGCTTGGAGCAATTTAGTGGGTGGCCAGAGCCCTGAGCTCCTACATTCCAGCAACACACCAGGACAATAGTGGGATGCAAAGTCCCCTCATCCACACATCCCAGGGAAGCTGAGGACCAGGAAGGAAGGGATGGTACAATCTTGAGGTTAGTCAAAACGTTACAGTCATGTAGTGGAAAGTCTTTTTTCTGCCACAATCTCATTTTCAAGCTATGCCAGGTTTTTCTTGCTCTATTAAAGAAAGGCACTGAGTGTGGGAGGTGTGAACTCACAGGGAAGGTGGTGACGCCCTGAGATGACACCACGATGTTCATCAGACTCCCAACTCAACATGGGTGTGAGCAAGTATAGTGGAAAAAAAAAAAGGACATAATTGGTCTTTTAAGAAACCCAAACCAAAGAGCTGTGAGACAACCTCGTCAGCAAATGCTATTTTAGAGCACAGACAGTTGCCTCCTCTCCCTGTAACCTTTAAACGCAGCCTCTTCACTCCCTTCCCTTTCACTTATGTGTGTTCTCCTCCACCTCTCCCCACTTGCACAAATCACTTGAGCTCATGCAGCCTGATGAGACCCTCCTGCACTTCTGGGTCGAGGTCTGGGGTCCCTAACACAAGAAGAACAGGGAGCTCTTGTAGTGAATCCAGAGGAGGCCACAGAGATGATGGGAGGGCTGGAGCAGCTCTGCTCTGGGGACAGGCTGGGAGAGCTGGGGTGTTCAGCCTGGAGAAGAGAAGGCTCCAGGGAGACCTTAGAGCAGCTTCCAGGGCCTGAAGGGGCTCCAGGAAAGCTGCGGAGGGACTTGGGACAAGGGCAGGGAGGGAGAGGACAAGGGGGGATGGATGAAAACTGGCAGAGGGAGATTGAGGTGAGACATGAGGAGGGAATTGTGGAGTGTGAGGGTGGTGAGAGCCTGGCCCAGGTTGCCCAGGGAAGCTGTGGCTGCCCCATCCCTGGAAGTCCCAACCAGCTGCAAAACAGCATGGGAAGGGGTAAACATGGAGATGCAGCAGGTGTCCCAACTTCTAACAATGGGAACCTCCTCTGGGTGCTGGGCATCCCACCCTGGTGCAGGGATGTGGTTAACACATGTGTTTCCTCCCGTGCAGACAGATACGGACACACATGAACAATCACAGCGCTCCTCAAACCTCCTGCCACAGGGTCCTGGGTTCTTCTGCAAGCAAGAAATCCTGTGCTGAGCCCTTCCTCTCAGAAGGTGGTCTCAGAAGATCATCACATCCAGGGAATGCAGCTGGACAGCAAAAAAGTGGAGTTTTGTTTGGCCAAAGCAGCACTGGAACATAGAATCACAAAATCATCAAGTCATAGAATCATTGAGTCAACAAGTCATAGAATCATGGAATGGTTTGGGTGTGAAAGGACCTTAAGGATCATCCCAACCCCCTGCATGGGCAGGGACACCTCCCATCAGCCCAGGTTGCTCCAAGCCCCATCCAACCTGCCCTTCATGCAATGTTGTCCTCCAAAGCTTCATTACCATTCCAGCTGTGCACCAGCTGTGACAGGGGTGTTGATCTCTGTGGGCATCAGGGCTGAGGCAGCTCCTGAGCTCTGGATCTGTGCACAGGGAGGGACAAACAGCAGCACAGAAATACCAGTCAAGTTCCTGGTTTAAGTCAACGCAGTAAGACTTGAGTTCTGGGGAGATTTGGGGGATTTTACCCAGAAGAAATGGCATTTCAGGAGGTTCTGTGAGAGCTTGGGTCACACTCTAGTCCAAGCCAATCCAAAGGGATTTGGGCAGAAAGAAGCAAAACTGGAGACAACACGAAGAAGTCAGGGTAGAGGCACCTGGTCCAGTCCTTGCTAGAAGTTTGGGGTGTAGGGTTGGGTTTGGGTGCAGGTTTTGGTTACCCACCCCCAGCCCTAACACATCACAATGGCAAGGACTTTTAATATCTGAAACAAACAAACCAACAAACCAGAAATCAGCCTCAAGTGCTGGAGTAGTTTGTTTGAGGTCAAGGAGTTATAAAACCTCCTCAGCTCCCTCTGACATTTTAGCAAACGTCCCAAGGGTGGGTAACACTGCACACAAGAAATGAAAGCTTGTGGTCTTCAGAAGAAGCGCTATCAGAAAGGCAGCCTGGAGATTAATAGTTTGGTGTATTCACACTGTTCCAGTTGCCTTTACTACCTCATCTTTACAGCTGAGGGTGCACACTTTCTTTTTCTCTTCTTTTTTTTTTTTTTTTTAAAATGCATAGTTGAAGAGAAATGTAAAAGACTGGGTATCTGCTAAGTTTAGGTCCTGCTCTGGCAGGGGAGTTGGACTGGATGATCTCCGGAGGTCCCTTCTGACCCCTGACATGCTGTGATCCTGTGAATTTAGACAGAAGCTCCCAGGGTTTCACATTAAGTGAAGCTGGATGGCTCAACTTGCTCTCTCCTTTTTCCAGCCAGGGGATGAAGTTCCAGTTAAGGTGGCACAGGAGGCTGAAGATTGCCCCAGCCCATGGCCAGGAGGTATCTCAAGACCATTCCTCCAGCTCAACCTTGCTGTGCAAAGATGGACAGACCAAGCAGACATTTTGAAGTTTGTCATCCCTAAATCCCCATAGAACCCATCAGGTCAGGGAATCATGCACATCACCACAGGCCTTAGTCCCCTGGAAGCCCAAGCCCACCAATGTTGTCCAACTCACTGTGCACTAAACCCTTGCTGAGGCTCTGATCATCAGCCTGGTCAGGGGGTTTGCACCTTGGGCTGCCTGCCTGGAGAGCAGAGACAGACACTGCAGGGAGCGTGTGAAGGACACCTGGATATGAAGATAAGAGCAAAGCTCAGCAGG
>NW_009954098.1:158264-160892 GCF_000747805.2 Chaetura pelagica | reverse complement strand
GCAGGAAAGAAGGAGGGGTGCAGTCCAGGCAGCTCAGTACAGCAAGCAGATCATGTCAGGAGCAGCTCTCGTGCAGCTGATAAGCCCAGCAAGAGATAAGGGGCAGAAATGCTCTCATTGCCTTTGGTTGCCCCACGTGATCTCTGCACGGGGAACAACCAAACCCCAGGGTCCAGAACCTGCAGCACAAGGGTCACAGAACCATCGAATCCCAGACTGGTGTGGGGGGGAAGGGACCTTAAAGCCCAACTAATTCCAACCCCCCTGCATGGGCAGGGACACCTCCCACCAGCCCAGGCTGCTCCAAGCCCCATCCAACCTGCCCTTCAACACTGCCAGGGATGGGGCAGCCACAGCTTCCCTGGGCAACCTGGGCCAGGCTCTCACCACCCTCACACTCCACAATTCCCTCCTCATGTCTCACCTCAATCTCCCTCTGCCACTTTTCATCCATCCCCCCTTGTCCTCTCCCTCCCTGCCCTTGTCCCAAGTCCCTCCCCAGCTTTCCTGGAGCCCCTTCAGGCCCTGGAAGATGCTCTAAGGTCTCCTTGGAGCCTTCTGCTATGAACCCAGAGAACAATACTACGTCCTCCTTCCCTCACCCTTTCCCCACTGATCTCTTGTTTATCTGGACACCAGCCCCTTCCCACTGCCAACAGCTCCCCCGGACTGGGATCAGCCCTTCCTGGACCACAGTTTATAAAGTACTGGAGCCCTCCAGCCTCAGGGGCCTGCAAACCCACTGCTGCTCTGCAGGTTGGAGCTGTAGGCTCTGGCACTGCCAAGAGCACCTGGCAGTTCTGATGCTGGAAATGCCAACCAGGAACATGACAATTACTTTCTTTTCCACTACAAATCAACCCACATCTCTAGAAATAACCTTCTGGGATTGATACAATGTGAAATAGGAAGAATCCTACAAGATGGGAATGAGGGAACAGTGTTGGAGCCTGAACCTTTGCTGTCCATGGCAGTGTCTGGTCTCCTGTGAGTGCTCGACACAATATGATGCAGGGAGCAGCTCGTGTTTTGTGTATGGTTTGGAATTTCCCCTCCTAATTATTTTATAATGATGGAAATATAGCCAGGAGTAAATTCAGATGAGATTTTTGCAATGGCATTACCCTTCAAGGTGCACCCAGGGGCCCCCCAGTCTCTTGCAGCACTTCAGGCAGCATCTGTTTCCAGAACTCACTGCTAACTTTTCCTTCATCACCAATGATTCAGCCCTGGTCCTCAGCCTGAGCTAAAGGTCACCATTAACTCATGCTCTTAAGGGAAGGCTCTGTAGTCATCTCTCTGCCTAACCCTGCAAAGGTGTGAAAACCAGTGCCTGGAATGCGTGTGAGTTGTTGGGGTTTTTTGGCAAAAGCATCAAGCTCTGAATGCAAAAGGGTGGTGAGACATTGAGGTGCTGCCCAGGCTTCCCTTGGCTGCAGGAAGGGCTTGGGTGTTGTTGTTCCATGGATCTTCCTCAATGCTTGGCACCCCAACTTCTCAGCAGAGGGAGGAGGGTGCTTTGCTCCAGCTGCCCACCCAGGCTGTTGCCCTTCCCTTGGGAAGCAGTTTGGAATCTTCCCTGCAGCCAGGGAAGAGAATTGAAGCAAAGCCTCTCATGTCTTGGGGAGAAGAGCTGAAATCACCAGCTCCAACCCAAAACAAGAGGCTGATACTTATGTGGCATTTCTTCTGCTGCTGGATGGCAGTGTCCATGGTGGCTGTGCCTTGGGGGAGTCTGGGCTGGCCTTGAGCACCAGGATGTGGTGGCCAGAGAAGGTCCATGCTGGGCCCATGGTTGTGGTCCTGACCTCAGTGAAGAAGCAAGCAGAGCTGTGCCAGGGCTGGGCTGGGCTCCTGGGGACATGATGCTCAGGCTCAGGGATGCCAGGGGAGAAGCCTTGTGTCTCAGCACTATTCCTGCCCCAGAAGCTGCCAGTTGCACCCGGGGCTCAGTGATGATGGGAAAACCCTCATGCCTGCAGGATTGGAACAAGCAGCCACAGAGGGGCTGCTCTCCTGTCAGCTGGCACAGTGAGAAAACTACATATTTTAGTTTATAAATGAAACAACTCTGCCTGAGGGAGCTGCAAAACAAAGCAACTGTGCAGTGCAGACCTAGATTTAACAGCTCCTGCCCAAGTAACTTCTCCATTTCACACCTGCCCTAAGAGGAAATATCCCCAAGTGCTGCTGAGAAACACAGGCCTCTGTTTGCCAGTGCAGATAATGAAGATATGGCATCCTGGCTTGTGTTAGAAATGGTGTGACCAGCAGAAGTAGAGAGGTGATTGTCCCCCTGTCCCCAGCACCCACAGCTGGAATTTTGTGTCCAGTTTTGGGCACCTCAATTCCAGGGAGATCTCGAGGTGCTGGAGCCAGGACAGAGGAGGCAACGGAGCTGGGGAAGAGCCTGGAGAATCAACCTGATGAAGAACCCTTAGAAGGAGCTGGGGGTGTTTAGTTTGAGGAAGAGGAGGCTGAGGGGAGAGCTCATCAGTCTCTACAACTACCTGGAAGGTCACTGTAGAGAGGCTGGTGCTGGTCTCTTCTCACAGGTCACCAGTGACAGAACAAGAGGGAAGGGCTTCAAGCTGCACCAGGGCAGGGTCAGACTGGACATTAGGAAGG
>NW_009954098.1:118910-155934 GCF_000747805.2 Chaetura pelagica | reverse complement strand
CCCCCTGCATGGGCAGGGACACCTCCCACCAGCCCAGGCTGCTCCAAGCCCCATCCAACCTGCCCTTCAACACTGCCAGGGATGGGGCAGCCACAGCTTCCCTGGGCAACCTGGGCCAGGCTCTCACCACCCTCACACTCCACAATTCCCTCCTCATGTCTCACCTCAATCTCCCTCTGCCACTTTTCATCCATCCCCCCTTGTCCTCTCCCTCCCTGCCCTTGTCCCAAGTCCCTCCCCAGCTTTCCTGGAGCCCCTTCAGGCACTGGAAGATGCTCTAAGGTCTCCTTGGAGCCTTCTGCTATGAACCCAGAGAACAATACTACGTCCTCCTTCCCTCACCCTTTCCCCACTGATCTCTTGTTTATCTGGACACCAGCCCCTTCCCACTGCCAACAGCTCCCCCGGACTGGGATCAGCCCTTCCTGGACCACAGTTTATAAAGTACTGGAGCCCTCCAGCCTCAGGGGCCTGCAAACCCACTGCTGCTCTGCAGGTTGGAGCTGTAGGCTCTGGCACTGCCAAGAGCACCTGGCAGTTCTGATGCTGGAAATGCCAACCAGGAACATGACAATTACTTTCTTTTCCACTACAAATCAACCCACATCTCTAGAAATAACCTTCTGGGATTGATACAATGTGAAATAGGAAGAATCCTACAAGATGGGAATGAGGGAACAGTGTTGGAGCCTGAACCTTTGCTGTCCATGGCAGTGTCTGGTCTCCTGTGAGTGCTCGACACAATATGATGCAGGGAGCAGCTCGTGTTTTGTGTATGGTTTGGAATTTCCCCTCCTAATTATTTTATAATGATGGAAATATAGCCAGGAGTAAATTCAGATGAGATTTTTGCAATGGCATTACCCTTCAAGGTGCACCCAGGGGCCCCCCAGTCTCTTGCAGCACTTCAGGCAGCATCTGTTTCCAGAACTCACTGCTAACTTTTCCTTCATCACCAATGATTCAGCCCTGGTCCTCAGCCTGAGCTAAAGGTCACCATTAACTCATGCTCTTAAGGGAAGGCTCTGTAGTCATCTCTCTGCCTAACCCTGCAAAGGTGTGAAAACCAGTGCCTGGAATGCGTGTGAGTTGTTGGGGTTTTTTGGCAAAAGCATCAAGCTCTGAATGCAAAAGGGTGGTGAGACATTGAGGTGCTGCCCAGGCTTCCCTTGGCTGCAGGAAGGGCTTGGGTGTTGTTGTTCCATGGATCTTCCTCAATGCTTGGCACCCCAACTTCTCAGCAGAGGGAGGAGGGTGCTTTGCTCCAGCTGCCCACCCAGGCTGTTGCCCTTCTCTTGGGAAGCAGTTTGGAATCTTCCCTGCAGCCAGGGAAGAGAATTGAAGCAAAGCCTCTCATGTCTTGGGGAGAAGAGCTGAAATCACCAGCTCCAACCCAAAACAAGAGGCTGATACTTATGTGGCATTTCTTCTGCTGCTGGATGGCAGTGTCCATGGTGGCTGTGCCTTGGGGGAGTCTGGGCTGGCCTTGAGCACCAGGATGTGGTGGCCAGAGAAGGTACATGCTGGGCCCATGGTTGTGGTCCTGACCTCAGTGAAGAAGCAAGCAGAGCTGTGCCAGGGCTGGGCTGGGCTCCTGGGGACATGATGCTCAGGCTCAGGGATGCCAGGGGAGAAGCCTTGTGTCTCAGCACTATTCCTGCCCCAGAAGCTGCCAGTTGCACCCGGGGCTCAGTGATGATGGGAAAACCCTCATGCCTGCAGGATTGGAACAAGCAGCCACAGAGGGGCTGCTCTCCTGTCAGCTGGCACAGTGAGAAAACTACATATTTTAGTTTATAAATGAAACAACTCTGCCTGAGGGAGCTGCAAAACAAAGCAACTGTGCAGTGCAGACCTAGATTTAACAGCTCCTGCCCAAGTAACTTCTCCATTTCACACCTGCCCTAAGAGGAAATATCCCCAAGTGCTGCTGAGAAACACAGGCCTCTGTTTGCCAGTGCAGATAATGAAGATATGGCATCCTGGCTTGTGTTAGAAATGGTGTGACCAGCAGAAGTAGAGAGGTGATTGTCCCCCTGTCCCCAGCACCCACACCTGGAATTTTGTGTCCAGTTTTGGGCACCTCAATTCCAGGGAGATCTCGAGGTGCTGGAGCCAGGACAGAGGAGGCAATGGAGCTGGGGAAGAGCCTGGAGAATCAACCTGATGAAGAACCCTTAGAAGGAGCTGGGGGTGTTTAGTTTGAGGAAGAGGAGGCTGAGGGGAGAGCTCATCAGTCTCTACAACTACCTGGAAGGTCACTGTAGAGAGGCTGGTGCTGGTCTCTTCTCACAGGTCACCAGTGACAGAACAAGAGGGAAGGGCTTCAAGCTGCACCAGGGCAGGGTCAGACTGGACATTAGGAAGGTTTTTTTTTCACAACAAGAGTGGTTAAACACTGGAACAGGCTGCCCAGGGAGGTGGTGGAGTCACCTGGATGTGCTGAAGGGTGGTTTGGATGTGGTGTTGGTGGAGATAATTATGGGGAGAACTTTGTAGAGCAGGGATGATGGTTGGCCTGGGTGATCCCAAGGGGCTTTTCCAACCTGAATAGTTCTGTGATTCTATGATTCTATGTGTGGCATTGGTTTAAAAGTTTAACCATGGTTTGAATCAACAGTGTGATCTTAAATGCCAGTGGGTACTGAATGAGGCTTTTGACCTTTCTGCTGTGGTGGGTAGAGAAATAAAATGCCAGAATAGGTTTCCAAAGAGATATAGGCAAGAAGGTATCTTCCTTGCCTCTCCTCTCTTAAAACATGCACTTATTTTTAATTATCTAACACTCACCCTAGCAATTAACCAGCTTGAAAACAACCTGAGATTATGTTGGAACTGGTTAATGAATTAACTTGTAAGCCTGAGCAGGAGTGGAAATAGGTCAATTCCCTTCCAGGCAAGCCTGGCAGCTCCCACCATCTGAAACAATCAGCACAGTAATGGCTTTTATTTGAAGATGCTATTAAATGTGTAACTTGGAGATGGGTTAATGGGTGGAGATGGCTGGATCTCCTCTGGGTGCCACTAGGAAACTCTCTGGGACAAGGCAGCAAAGGAGAAAGGCAAGTGTGGAGGGAGGGGAACCACTCTCCCCATCCCCAGCCCTTCCAGGCAAGTGGAGAGGGAAAGCAAAACCTGGAGCACGAAAAATAGTGGTGAAGGGGCTGTAGGGTGAGCCAGGGGTGGAGCCAGGGCTGGTTCATCTCACACACTTCCATGCTCTCCTGCTACATCCTACACACAGGGTGAGCTGGCCCATCAACCCAGCCCATTGTCCTCTCCCAGCCACCTGCTGAGTCCTCCAACAGCAGCAGGCACAGGAGCCCAGAGAAGGGCCCTGCAGGGAGGTGACAAAAGCTGGTGCAGTTGATCCAGAGCTGGGGTTGGGATGCAATTTCTTCCAGCAAAGTAATGTCTAAGCAAACTTCTTCCCATGGGCCAGCCCTACCTGCTCGGAGGGCAAGTGAGGACAGAGGGAACAGGACAGGAAATGAAATTACTTGTGGTTTCTCTTGATCAGAAAGCATGACTGCACCAAGTTTCACACTCTGAGGAGGGGTTGCAGGCTCTGGTTTCCCTTTCTGCCAGCGAGTACAGCAGAGCTGCCCATCTCGTGCTGCAGCCCAGGGGCTCTGGCCTTGGCAGCCTGAGGGTCTGCCCACTGCTCTGGTCCCAGCACAAGGGTGCCCAGGATGGGCAGGCAGCAGGTTTGACCCTGGTGGGGTGTGACTGTAAATGGTGGTGAGCTGTGTGAGCCCCCAGGCACAGCCCATCTGCCAGCACCCCAGCAGTGTGGGGGCTGCAGGACAGTGGGGGGGAACTGAGGGTCCTAGTGTGAGCACCTGCACACAGAGAAACCACATTTCTGGAGAGAGGAATGGAGCAGGTGTGTGTCCCACAGCTGCTCCAGGTGCACCCTGCAGGGCAGGGACCTGTGCTCCTGCTGGGCAGGACCCCTCTCCACAGAGTGTGGTCATCACACTGGCTGTGCCTGAAAAGGAAAGCTGGGTGCAGGTTCAGTCCCAACAGGCCAGCACAACCTTCACAGCTTCTGGAAACAGAATTTTATTAGGCACAACATGTTGATAGACCTCCCCAGTACAGCTGTACCCCATGCACAGCTCCCCTTAAGGGCCCCCTTTTCCAAACTGACTTGAGGGCTCCTTATACCCCATGTCAGGTAGCACAGCTTGTCCTTTTACATGGCTCCTTGCTGGTGCATTTCTTCATTAGCTATAAAATGATTTCTAGAAAAATACCCTTGACAATTGTTCTTAATTTTCCAGAGTCTGAAATTTGAGAGAGGACAGTGTAACATGGAAAGGAACAGGGTGGTCCTGTGAGCAGCAGAACTGGTGAAGCAGAGATTGCCAGGGGTCTGAGCTTGGATGCTGAGCTCCCACTGTCATCTCTGGGTTCCAGTAGAGCTGAGCAGGTTTTCTATCAAATATGGAAATAATATTTCTGAAAATACCTTCTTTAACAAGTGGCAGTAAATCTAAAATATAGTTTGCCTTTCAGTAAAGCCCAAATATTTAGTCCTCCAAAATAATCATGGCAAAGATAAATGAAACTACCTCCTGGGGCACACTGTGGATGCTCAAAGAGAAAGAGAGTTCATTCCCTCTGAATTATGATGAAGTGGGAATAAAATGGACTGAGCTCTGCTCTCATTTCATGCCAGTGTAAATCTCCTTTGTATCACTGTCCCTTTTTCTTGCTCCAGACAGCTGTGGGGTCTGCAGGTATTTCCATCAACAGTTTCCCATGTCAAGCAATTAAGACCTTCAGGCACATTTGTGAGGATGAAGGTGGTGATGAAGCAAAGGTATTTAAAATGGCAGCTGTAGTTGTCCTACCTGGTGTGGTCACCACTTCCACTGTCTTAGCCTCTTCCTGGTACCTTCACACCTCAAATTTAGCCTGGTTTGTGATCAGAACAGCCAGGTGAAACTCAGACTTGTCTCACCCTGTGACCACAGGGTCTGGCAGGTCTCCCCCAGCAAAAGAACATCGTGGGCAGCTGCAGTTGTGCTGTAGTGATGCAGCCCAGCCCCATCAACCCCCTCAGCATTTATGCAAAGCAGAGAAAATGACTTCCCCCTTTGAAGCATAAGACATTCCCCCACACACACCCCCTCCTTCCAAACCCTTCATGTCTTTGGAAGGTCTTGCATGGCCCCAAGTGGGACGATCCTCTGCTGCTTCAGTGGGAGTCCAGGCCACTCTCCTCCAAGCTGCTGAGGGCTTTGGTCTTAATCCTGAGCTTGTGAGGTAGGGCAGCAGAGCTTCGGCCCTTCGGGTGATCTTCTGCAGGGCAGGACAGGCTGCTTGGGGTTAGAGGGGAAATTTTGGGTACTCGTTGCTCATCATCTTCATCTGAGCCAGCCATGGTGCTTTCTTTGCTCACCTCAGCGGGACAGGGGGAAGGGCACAAGAAGCAGGCACTGCCTGACAAAGGCAAATGGAAAGCGTATTTGTCTGGGCAGTGGTAATTGAGGAACGGGGAGCAAACTGTGGATCTGAAGGCGGCATCCAGCCTCTTGGACTGCTGAAAGCCAGGTGTGTCCACGGGAGCTGGCTTGGAGTCACAGCCAAGGATGTTTCGGGATGAGCCAAAGGTTTTGCAGGAGAAGTCAGCTGGCTCCAGCACTGCTGGCACGAAGCTCTGGGCTGTGAAGAAGCAGGACTCCCCAGCAAAGGGCTCGGCCTCCGGGTGCGGGGACCCCGCTCTGCGCCCTCGGAAACAAACCCCCAAGAAATCCTGGAGGGATTGACCCTGGTAGGTGCTGGTGTCTGGGCTGAGGAGCCCGAAGCGCAGCTTGAGGGCCAGCAGCTCAGTCCTGAGGAGGGCATTCTCCTCGCTGAGGGCAGCCAGCTGGCTCTCCATGGCAAAGTCATTGAGGCGCCGCTTCTCCCGCGAGCGCTTGGCGGCCTCGTTGTTCTTGCGCCGCTTCTCCCAGTACATGGTGTCCTTCTTCTCCTCGGGCATGAACTCCCGCTTGCGGCGGGAAGGGCCGCTCGCCCGGCCCGGGAACAGCTGGGCTGGGCTCTGCAGGAGGCTCAGCTCACCCACCGAGCTCCGTGGGGCCAGGAAGGTTTCCATGGTCGGGAACGCAGCCGGGGGTTCCTGCCGGAATTAGAACGTGAAGTGTTACCACCCAAAGGGGCTGTGAATTAGAGCCAACAACAAACTGGTGTCGCCGCGTGGTTGGTTTTGGTTGTTTTCTCTCTGCTGCAGGCAGGTCAGGAAGGCTGAGGACAGCACTGATGGCCTCCTGGGGTGCACTCAGAGAGAGCATGGCCAGCAGGTCAGGGAGGTTCTCCTGCCCCTCTGCTCTGCCCTGGGGAGGCCACATCTGGAGTGTTGTGTCCAGTTCTGGACTCCCCAAGTCAGGAAGGACAAGGAGCTGCTGGAGAGAGCCCAGCACAGGGCACTGAGATGCTGAAGAGCTGGAGCTTCTGCCTGTGAGGAAAGGCTGGGAGAGCTGGGGCTGCTCAGCTGCAGAAAAGGAGGCTGAGGGGGGGTCTGATCAGTGCTGGGGAATATCTCCAGGGGGTGGCAGGAGGATGGGGCCAGACTCTGCTCAGGGGTGCCCAGGGACAGGACAAGGGGCAATGGGCACAAACTGGAGCACAGGAGGGTCAAGTGAAACATGAGGAAACACTTCTTGACTGTGAGGGTGGCAGAGCCCTGGGACAGGCTGCCCAGGGAGGCTGGGGAGTCTCTATCCCTGGAGACATTCCCACCCCACCTGGATGTGCTCCTGTGGGATGTTCTCTAGGGGATCCTGCTCTGGCAGGATGATCTCCAGATGTCACTTCCAACCCTGACCACTCTATGACCCTCAACTACTTCCGTCATTCTGGAGCCAGGATTTCAAAGCCCCACCAGCACAGCACGGTGCTCTCATCTCACCAAGGGAACCAGAACCAGGGGCATGACTGAGCAGTTACAAAGTGCGTATTTTGCCGACTCAGAGAAGAGTCACAAACACTGTGCCAAACTAACTTCAATCAAGATAATAAAAATTACTTTCACATCCTACCTTATCTCCCACTGATCTCCAACTGCCTTGCAAAGGAAGTAAGTCTCTTTGCCCTGTTTCACAGATAAGGAAGGCACAGGGAGGAGAACTGATTTACTTCAGTCACACATCTTGGCAGCTGAAGCAGAATTACATCTACTCAGTATTCCCCAAAATCCCTGATCCCAGTCTGGAAAGATGGATTTTGAAGGGCCTGTTAAGCAAATGTGAACACCACCAAAGTGCTGTCCAGGAGCTTTTCAGTCTGAAGACAATGTGAAGATAATGACCACAGTACATTCCTGACTAGGGGAAGAAGGCAGCAGAGAAGACCAATGATACTATCCAAGTTTTGGATTAAATGATGAAGAGATCACACTCCAGACATCCCCAGCTAAGCTACAAGCTTCCTGTAACATGAGGAACTCCCAAGAAAACCACCCCAGCTCTCCTGTCTCTGGGCAGGCTAGGAGCAATCACACTGATCTAGTGTGTGTGTCCAGAAGGCACCTGTGTGTGGTCACCTCAGACACCTTCTGTACTTCAGCAAGACCTAACATGCTTAGCATGACATACAGCTTACCCTGAAGTAGTCACATTTGATCATCTGAGCTCCCTGGACTTTTGACTGTAAGAAAACCCAGAATGACTAATTCTGATTTGGATCTTGAAGGCATCTCAGGTCGGGTGAGAGGAATCATGTCCTGTGAGCCTAACTGTAGTTTTGGGAATTGGAGAGTCAAGAGGAGCCAGCTTTGTTATGGCAGCTCTTCAGGATGGATAAGGAAGGAGCAGAGAAAGGATCCCACTCAGAAATGCTTCTCTGCTGGACTGCTCAGGACCTAGGTCCCATCTAACAAAAAGCTGGGCCAGAGGGGGCAGCCAGCACCAAGCCTGATAAGTTATCACCTCGACAGGATTACCCAAAAATGGTAAAGGGCACAATTGTTTCACTTTGATTGGCAACCAATGCACGGAAGCTTTGATATTTGCCACGTTTCAGTCCTCACAGCCCTTGCACAAGGTCCTTCATTTTAGCCTCAAGACTTCATGACTGTTGGGAGCCACAAAGACCAGCACACAAGGAGGGGTGAAGATGCCCTCCACCCTGCCTGGTGGGTTGCTGGACCCTTTGTCAGCACTGCAGTGCACTCATGGCTCACCAAGCAGCTGGAATAATTAATAGTACCTGTTCATACAATTGCAAAGTGCTTCTCTGAGTCATGGGGACAACACCACCAAGGTTCCTGCCAGAACTGGTCAGAGGGTTGGGGGAGGAGGGCTGGCTGACATTTTAAGCTGAAAACTTTCTCCCCCCCTCAACTCCCAGGGAAAAAATAAAATAAAATTCCAGGCTAAAAGTTGCCCAAACTCTGAGGCAACAAGATGAACATAACATCCACAAGCCCAGCATTATTCAGTTTTTAGCCAGCAACATTCGGTTTGAGTGCTTTTTCCTTTCAAACAGCTATTTAGGAATCAAATGAAATGGACATATTCAGAGCTACAGGTGAAGTGAGGAGCCAGACTCCTTCAGAGAGGAGTGCAGGTGCCTGCAGTCAGAGGCTGTGAGCTTGTGAAAATCTGGTGTGTGAGCTTGTGAAAATGAAGACAGGTAATAATCAGCAGGACTAACAGCCAGCCTTCTTGCTAAACCAATTTATTGCATGAGTGACATTAATCACTCTTTTCTTGAGGACTGATAATCATCTACAAGAGGAAGAGGGAATTAAAAATGATTCAGGACATCCCTTTGGGCAGGAACTCTGGGCATGTTTCCATATGTCCCTGTGAACACAGAGGGGCACTGGTTCAATGAAGGACATAAACAGAAATGATGAAGAACCTTGCTGGGTTTCTCTACTTCACACCAACACTAATCCAAAGAGTTCACAGATCTGTGAAAAAAAAAAACAAAACACAACCAAAAACAAAACCAAAAAAACATACAACCCCTAAACAATGTGTAGTTGTAATTTACATCTAAAGGTTTTGAAGATTTGTTCACTTTCCAAGTTTCACATAAAAGACCACATCTGAACGGGCTGGTTTTCCAAGAATGACTCGTGAGTTCTTAAGAATCATAAGGAGGGAAAAATCTGCAAGCAAAGTGCTCTCTCTGGTTTCTTGCACAGCTCTTTCTGAAATTCAGATCCCTTGTTAAGGTATCTCAAGCCAGAACCCAATAAATGAGGCATAAAAAGATCACAGGAAGAGTTTGAAAACAGAACAATATGAGAATGTAAGAAAAGGAGTCCCATCATGTGCACAAGGAGTGACATATGTGAACCCTGAGCCTAAAAATGCTCATCTTCTGTTGAAGCTATTTGATTAAATAACCTGCTGCTTGTAGGTAATAACAGCTATTTATTTTGACAGATTTAGAGCCCTCCAGGATCAGTAGGTTGTCATCAGCTGTGGTCTCTGCACACTGCAAACCAGACAAATCCACACCTCTTTGCTGTCTGGATTTACTCAGTGTGACCCAAGTTTTGTTCTGGTTTAAACTGGGACAGGTTCCATCAAAGTATTCTCTGCCCAAACCAGTGTGATTTTGTGATTAAACAGATTTGGAATGCATTTGTTTTGATTTTGCCACAAGCCTTTACAATCTCAAACAAAGGTTCTGAGAGTAACTCAAGACCATAACAGAGAAGATCCTTTAGCATGTATATGTTTGGAGTAATTCCTCCTGCTTTTGATCAAAACTACTTCTCATCTCAAGGCATCAAAGGGAGGATTTCAGTGAGTGTAGCTGTGGTTTCTGACAGCGTCAAGAGGCAGAAATATGCTATTGTTTCAGGGCTTAATCACTTACCAGGAATTTTTCAGGTTAGTATTTGACGTGACTTCTTTTTGAATGAGTCAAAGATCAACAGTTGTTTTTTTCACTGTGTGAATTTATCTCCCACATTGGGTAAAAGGAGCTTGTTTTCTCCCTGTCCTTCTCTTGCTCCTGGCGCCTGTCAAAAGGAGATCCTAAAAGTTTTGGGGTTGCTGTAACCAGCACTCACTGCTCAATCTAGCTGAGAGACATGGGAAAGTCTCAGAAAATGAGAACAAAAAAGTAAAGATGAACCTGAACTTCTCCTGCCAGCAAACTCATCTCGGCACATGTTTACCCTTCCCACATCTGTTGGATCCCTCACACTCTAATCCACCATGCCAAGGTGGGAATTTCCTTCAGACCACACTTTAATGCTGTGTGAAGTGAAGCAGATGGAGGTGAAACAGTGAGAAGGAAGGGTCAGGCCAGGACAAGAGGCAAGGTCAAACCAGAGGGAAGGCAGAATGACACTAATTTGGAGGTGGGGAAGGCTTGGAAGGAGGTTGGGTGTGAAGTGGGAGGTGGGGGAAGTTCTTATCGGAGGCAGGATCTGGCCTTTTAAGGGCAAGGAATGAAGATTTAGCTGGGCCAATATGACAAAGCATCAAGTTTTAGGCCACAGCTCAAGCTGTTATTTATACCTGCAGGCCACAAAGTCACACATATACCCACACGAGTCTTTGGGCTCTCTGTGAGCACGAAGTCTAGCCATCAAGCACAGCTTGTACCCACAAGGTTGAGTGGAAACATTAATATTAGTACTGATGGTAAAAGGTTTCTGGTCAAGTTCATTATGCAACCATTGTTTCCTTAGTGCACTGGTATCTCTTGTTTCTGTGGCTATAAACATAGAAGACAACTATTAACACCCTGCCAGAACATCAGTCATGCTCTGGATCATCTGCATCCTGAAGAGAAAGCATCGAGAATATTTTACAATGATGGAGTTCCTTCATTTTTCACCTCTGATTTGCACCAAAGCTGCTAGTGCTGTTCAGATAGAATATCTTCCCAGAGTCCTACTTCTCTAGAGAAGCCTTTGAACTTCACCAGTCTCTTACCCTTCTGAGCAGGTAGAAAGCAAGTCACGATTTCATGTAAAGACTGTTAAATACATAAAGATATGCAATAAAAACTACCCTTACCACTTCTACAAGGCAGCTGTGAAGGGCTAAATGTGTAATGTCCTAGTTTAATGTGGCACTAAATGATTTACACCCCTGTGAAAATGAGGATATGTTGTATTTAGGTTTTTATACACATACTCTGTCTACCTTGTCAAAAGATCCTAATTTCTAGCAAAACCACTTTCCTCCCACTAAGAGAAGATCATGCTGGGACTCAGGCTTCAAATATTTGATTCAGATCTATCTCCCTTTCTTTCTTTTATCTCCACCCTGAGCAGCAGATCAGAGCAGACCCTGATGAATTGTACTTTCCAGCAGGTTGTACAAAGCCCTCCAGGAGAACCTGACAAGTCACAGGAACTGATCACTGCAGATCTCCGAGATGATGTGCACTTTTCTTCACTCAAAACCCTCTGCCTCATGAAACAGCTGGTGGATCTCACTTTTCTAGTAATCTAAGTCGAGCCCTCAACCTTCAGATGATTCATTTTTTTCCCCAAGGATGTAGTAAAATCAGAATAGATAATGTAAAGGGTAACCAGAACAGCCAGATTCAGAACAGCTGAGATAACAGAAATGCTAACTCAATATTTCTCAAGAATAAAGAAGATAAAGGTCATTGAGTCCAACTCCCTTCTCCTCACAGGGCTACCTAAAACTAAACCATCTGCCAGGCACAGATTTCAGCACATACTTGATTTTCAACATAACTTTAAACAAGCAAAGGGAAGAAAGCTTCCAATTATCTTTCCATAAAACACATAACTCTGTTATGAAATTAACGACCCTACAGACAATTTTTTGATCAAACTTTGATTCCCACTCACTTCAGCAGCAACACACATACAAGCCAATCCATGGAAACACCATTGGAGTTTGGCTAAACTGGGAATAGAATTTAGGATTTATGGAGTTGAAATCAGCACAAAGTTTGAGCCAAGCTACCCTTGCTCTACGCTACTAGAAAGGAACCTGACAGCTGCCTATTTTTTCACTCTTAAATGATCTCATCCAAAACTAAATCACAACCCAGCTGTTCATCTCAAGCTACCCTAGTATGTCAGTACCTAATCCACAGGAGTTATTCTGAATTTACACTGATAAAATGAGTTAATAAACAGGCCCCAGTGAGCATGGCATGATTTACGACAGGAACCTCTGAAAACTTCTATCAAGAGCCCTGTGCTGTACAGATACTGCACTGCAAGCACCTTAGGGAACAAGCTGAGATCCCTGCTGCTGCTTCATCATCATCATCATCCAGATTAAAAATAAGGGGATATTTAGGTTAGATATTACAAGGAAATTCTTGAGTGTGAGGGTGGTGAGAGCCTGGCCCAGGTTGCCCAGGGAAGCTGTGGCTGCCCCATCCCTGGCAGTGTTGAAGGGCAGGTTGGATGGGGCTTGGAGCAGCCTGGGCTGGTGGGAGGTGTCCCTGCCCATGCAGGGGGTTGGATCTAGATGATCTTTAAGGTCCATTCCAACCCAAACCATTCTATGAAGAAGAAGAATAATAAAGAATCTGTGGTTTGCTAGTATCTTCCAATACTCTTAAACCTACCAGCCTATTTAAGAGAAGAGCAGATCATCTAATTGCTCATATTCTTGAGTATTTCAGTCATGCCAAAGCAGTGGTTAACAGGTGTTATTGAGGAACAGTTATTATTACTCACTTTTTTTGTATCTTGGTGGGAAATGGCCAAGTCTGTTGATCAAAACAGGCAGAACAACAGAAAACAGAGCAGACCCAATCACCTGGGTCTGGGACAGCTCTTTCTGGGGCTGCTACTGGTGGCAGATTCACTCTTTCTGGTGAAATTTTAAACTCAATTTCAAAGCAAAACTGACTCAGAAACCATGACAGTGTGCCCAAGTCATGATTTCCCTGTGTGTCTGTTTTGAAAACACACAAATGTTGTTGACTCAGAGCACCAAATGTTGCTGCAAGTCTGTCAGGGTCTGTCAGTGCCTTCACAGACAGATTTTCAGAATCATTTTCACCATCGAGCCAGGTTTGCTACAGTCTGTTTTCCACTGGAGCTTTGCACTCCTTTGGGCACTACTTTGAAACTCAGACTCTAAGACCCTACAAGGATTCTCTGAAGCAGCTCACGTTTGAAACCTGGCCACAGCCACAGGTGCTGAAGTCTTGAAAATTAAGGTTTTCTCTCTAAGTTCAGAGTCTGAAGGATACATCAAACTTCCTGGTGTGCTACAATTCCAGGCTCGGAGATAATTCAATCACTGTCTCTGCAGCTTAATCATGACAGGTTGCTTGGTAGAATTACTTTTGTCTTTTGCTCTTTGAGGTATGAGACTTCAAGCCATGTGAACCCACGCCAAGTGACCAAACTGCCTGCAGCAGAACCAGGGGGTGTCACAGCCTGTAAGCTATGTCAGCCTTCCTGGATTCCTCAACTCCTTGTGGTCAAAGCCCACACCACTGAGGCTGCACTGCTCATGGTAACAAGCCTCAAAACCAGCTCAGGCATTACCCTATTTGGAACAAATTGACCTCTAAATTCTATTGTGGGTACACAACAGATGGTAAGACTGGAAATTGCATTGTAAAACCCTTCAAACCTCTAAATTACTAATGATTCTTTGCATTCCTTGGTCTGCAAATGCCTCAGTATGTGCAGCTGATGAATAATGAAGTCATCCCAGTGTTTGCTCCATCCAGTTTGGCCTCTGCACACAAGAAAGCTGAGCCCATCACACCATGGCTCAATGCCAGATACTTCAGAATCTATATGGGTCATTTTTTTCCTCTGGGAAAAGACTTAAAGGAAATCCTTTTTTTCTTCCTCTGCTCTATTTCATAGTTCAAAAGTATCGGGTCAAATGTATATTCAAAAAATAGAGGGTCAATAGCATTGATTTTATTCAGATTGTGCATGGCAGGAGCAGTTTAGCTAAATTCTGAAATACTGGAATCAGAAATTCAAGTGTTTCAGCTGAAGACTCAAAACAATTCAGATCTTAGTACTTTCTGATTATTTTTTAATAACGCTTTCCTTGGAAAGCCAATTATGGCTGAAATATTTGTCTGGATATTTCTGAGCATTTTACAGATGTCTTTTAGTTTTCTTCTTCCTTCAGTTTCATTACCTACTTGGTGGACCCTGCTCCAGGAACACACAAAGAACAAAAGCCAGACTTTTCCCCCTTGCCATTTCTTCAGTGCACAAGGCAGGGTAGCACAGAGACCTCTGAGCTACTTCATTTGGATGCAGTGATGCTGAGACTGGAATTCCCACATGCTGCCTCATGCCAGCAAGCTCCATTTGGCACTGCTGCCATGGCCAGACTACATTTGCTACTGAAGCTGGCTTGGTGTGAGCACCCTTAAGTACAGTCACAGTGCACAGATTTGCAGGACCAGACCATCCTGTGTCAGATCTGTGTCACATTGGTTAGAGAAAAGCAGTAAATAACACAGAAAACCATCATAAAATTATAGAATTATTTGGGTTGGAATGGAGCTTAAAGATCATCTCAATCTGACCCCCCTGCATGGGCAGGGACACCTCCCAGCAGCCCAGGCTGCTCCAAGCCCCATCCAACCTGCCCTTCAACACTGCCAGGGATGGGGCAGCCACAGCTTCCCTGGGCAACCTGGGCCAGGCTCTCACCACCCTCACACTCCACAATTCCCTCCTCATGTCTCACCTCAATCTCCCTCTGCCAGTTTTCATCCATCCCCCCCTGTCCTCCCCCTCCCTGCCCTTGTCCCAAGTCCCTCCCCAGCTTTCCTGGAGCCCCTTCAGGCCCTGGAAGGTGCTCTAAGGTCTCCCTGGAGCCTCCTCTTTTCCCAACTGAATAACCCCAACTCAGCCTGTCTCCAGAGCAGAGCTGCTCCAGCCCTCAGATCATCCTTATGGCCTCCTTGAGCTCTCTCCAGGAGCTCCATGTCCTTCTGATGTTGGGGGCTCCAGAACTGGACACCGTGTTCCAGCCACGCAGCGGCACAGACAGGACATAGGAACCCGCTAACCCTTGAGCATGGATATTTGCAAAGGGCAGCTTTTGGTCTGCTGTGCTAATGTGATAGGAGTGGCTGCATTTACCTTGGTGTAACTCAGCAGTAAGTCTTTTCCAGTCACTGGATCTTCAGGAGAAGAGAATGAGCCCAGGAGCTCACAGGTCTGGCTGCAGTTGAGCGGATGGAAGCTGGTGCACAGCAGCCACTGGCAGTACGTGCAGCCCTGCATCCGCTCTCCACCTCTCTCTGCCTACCCAGAGGGATGGAAAATTCCATCTGGTTCATAATGAATCTGACAAAGAACCTGCTGTCGTAATAGTTTTTTGGTTTTTTTGCCCTTTTTTTTTTTTTCTTGAAGGTAAAGATCAATTCACAAAGATAAAAGCTCATCATTATCTGAAGGTTACCCCAGATGTTACAGTGACACCTCATCATGAGAAGCACAAGAATGTCACTTCAGGCTGTGAAATCCATGAGACCTCAGTATGTGTTTAAAAGAAAGAGGAGGCCAAGAGCTCTTTCTGAGACCAGGCCAGAATTACTGGCTTAAGCAGGGCTGCCATTGATGGTAGCAAGTCAGTGAGTTTCTGTCTCGGATATTAGAAGTGAAAAACCACCAGGAAAGAACTGAACATGTTTCTAACCTTTCCTAGATGCAATCATCCATGGTTACTGGTCCTGAGGGCACACAGAATCCCTATTGTAAAACCAGAGTGGACTATTCTGCAGCTGACAATATCCCCTGCTCTGGAGAAGCTGAAAGGCACCACTGTCACACAGGTTATAACGACACTTGCAGAGGAAAGGCAGAGCAAACCCTGACCAAAAAAACAAAGGGACCTCCCCCATTTTCAAACTCTGCAAACACCAGTCATGAGGAAACTCATCCTTCTCCTATATTTGGTATTCCCAGTTCCTTTCCTCAACTTTTCACAAATCTGTTTCAAAACACCCAAGCCAAAAGATGTTGTACAGGCAGTAAAACTTCCAGGACCTGCTTCGTTCTCCTGCTCATTGTGTGGTCACTTAGCTCAGCAGCTGCAATTTATTCCTTATTTAGAAAACTGAACCAAGCCCTCAGCTTATGGCAGAGCCACGGGGACACACAAATGCAGCAGAGCCCCATGGGGTTTTACTAACCCAGCAGTGCTGTCATCCAGATTCCAAAAAATTAAGAAATTATTTTGTTTTAAGTAGACAAACCCAAGCCAAGCTCTCCCACTCTTTCTCCTAAACTTTCCTACTCCAAGCTCCAGCACAAGCACTTTCAGAATGCAGGTCAGATCATCCCGTTTCCAATAGGTTTTTTACAGAACCTAAATAAAACTCATGACTTACCCTCCTGCTTCAGAACAAGAAACTGATGATCACGAAACAGAAACTATTCACACCAAGGTGTATGGAAACACTTAGCAGATCAGGAGTGGAGCACATCAAGGAACACATTCCTCCACACAGTGTCTTTTCTCATCATGTCCTGGCAGGAAGATTCCCATCCTTGTGTTCTTTTGCAGAAGTCCCACCAAAGGATCTCACAGTCCCTAAAAACTCTCCTTTTTCTTTTTCAAGGTAGATGTTTTGGAGCTGCTGAGGGAAAAAATCCTGAAGACTGGGTTGTCTTGAGGAGAGCAAAGGGCACTTCTTGTAGAGCATGACCACATCTCTCATTCATTAATTGTTAATATCAAGATTTCCTGTCAGAGGTTTCCCTTTCACTCTGCTGTCACAGGAAATAAATGAAACCTTTGCAGATGTTGCAAGGCAGAGTCATGCCCCAGCCACTGCTGCCTGAGTTTCTATCATACACAGAGCTGGTGACAAACCCACTGTGTGAATGCTGAAATTTCTAATTTCAGCCTCTAATCATTGAGTTTCTCTTAGCTTAAAGCAACATGTTGCTCAGCAGTGCTTGATCAGATTGAAAATATGTACTGCTGGGTAACTAAAGTGAAACATGTACGTTTGTAGGGCCATGAAGATGATCCAAGGGCTGGAGCAGCTCTGCTCTGGGGACAGGCTGGGAGAGTTGGGGTGTTCAGCCTGGAGAAGAGAAGGCTCCAGGGAGACCTTAGAGCAGTTTCCAGGGCCTGAAGGGTCTCCAGGAAAGCTGAGGAGGGACTTGGGACAAGGGCAGGGAGGGAGAGGACAAGGGGGAATGGATGAAAACTGGCAGAGGGAGATTGAGGTGAGACATGAGGAGGGAATTGTTTAGTGTGAGGGTGGTGAGAGCCTGGCCCAGGTTGCCCAGGGAAGCTGTGGCTGCCCCATCCCTGGCAGTGTTGAAGGGCAGGTTGGATGGGGCTTGGAGCAATCTGGGCTGGTGGGAGGTGTCCCTGCCCATGCAGGGGGGTCAGATCCAGATGATCTGTCAGGTCTCTTCCAACACAAACAATTCTATGATATTAAATTCACATGGTCCAGTTCTAGAAATAATTTTTCCAGGTTCAAACTGCTGCAGTTTCCTTTTTAAATAATCCAAAGAGAAGATAAGGCTCTAAATTAGGACTTGGGTTTTGTCTGAAACTACCCTAGAGTCAAATCTGGAGTGCCTCCTCTGATCAATACAACTTATTCCAGATTTCTGAAAAAGCAGCAGAACTCAGCAGCCAGACTACAACACTTTTAACAGAAACCAGCAACAGACAATGAACAATCTCTTCAATCCCTGGTGTTATTCCTTGCAATATTAATATCCATGATAGTCTCTCACTAGATTGAAGCAGTGGGAATTTTTGCTTGACTCCAGAAGAAAATACACAGCTCTTCTCAAAACATAAAGCCAAATTCTGCTGTTAACTGCATCTTATCTTGACTCTTTGCTATTAATTGCATCTTATCTGACTTTCTGCTATTAACTGCATCTTATCTGACTTTCTGCTATTAACTGCATCTTATCTGACTTCTTGCAAGGGTTTGGAAAAGGAGGGAGCTGTGACCTTGCCACAGATTTCAGCTGGACACATGTCAGAGTACTCACCAAAACGTTTTCACTTGCCTGAAGCTCTTAGGTCTGAGATCCCCAGGAACACAGGACCAGTCCTGAACTCCCTGAAGATCAAAACTCAGGGGCCACTTCACTGCCCCAGTTGCCAGGGCCACAATGACATGGCAGCACAACGAGTGCACACATCAAACCAACACCACACAATGAACTAGCCAGGAAACAGAGAGCAACACTGCAGCCAGAGGAAACTGCCAGACAAATCCCCAGGAGTGAGAAAGGGTCAAGAGCAAAAACAATATTGTCCTCTAGAGTTTTGTGTTTCTGTGAAAAACGTCAGGGCAGGACTCACAAGGGTGAGGTTGGGTCCTTGCTTGCAGGTGGACAGATGCTTTGGAGTTACTCAAGCAAAAAAAATCCTGAGGCCTAATAAGATTTTCACCCCACTGGCTGTTTTTCAATGCCCCCAAGAAATGTCACCTGCCACGAGCCACAGCACAGCAGAGTTCCCATCTAGAGTGATAAAAAATGTACCACACCCAGATGTTTCAGAAAGAACAAAATCTTGGATGCTGTATGATACAGCAAGAGCATTTGTCACATGTAGAAACAGGAGATTCCAACCTCCTGGTGGGTTCTAAGTGCTCACTTCTTGGTCTGGGTGAGCCCAAGAAATGTCCTTTTCACAGGCTTTTTAAATCAACAGAAGAGTTATTTACTGTCTCACTCTCTTTATACCAAAAGCAATGCTGGCTGCTAATTATTTTTAATATTATACGTGGAAGAGATTTAAAAACAATGATCCACTTGAAAATGTCCACACCTCATAGAGGAAGTCGTTCTGGAGAGTGGCTAATTGAATGTTCCAGCTCCACTGACATGACAAGACCAGCATCCTTCATCCCAAGCTTCCTTCTCTCCCATCCCACTGGACTGGATGCAGCAAACTGCAATGTCCCATTTTACACTGCTCTTTATGCTAACAATATACTTTATTTTTCATGTTACATCAATAAATACAAGGAAAATGTAGATATTAGTATCATAAAAGCCATAAAGACCTGAGGTGCAAAACCTGCTCTCAGCCATTACCTTTCCACAGGTAACTTCCTCCACTCCAGGTCCCACTGCTGCAGAGCAAATGGTTTTACTGGGAATTTAAAAAAATGCACAGAATTGGGTTGCTCTCCCTGAAGCTGCAGTTTTGATCTCATCCTACTGTCTCCAAGACTCCTGTCCCTCTATTTATTTACGGACCTGAATTCCCTCTTCAGATGCCATTTTGCTTGGTCAATTTGAAGTAGAAGTTGTTCAGAAGCATTTTGAGTCTTCCTAAAAACAGTTTCCCTTCTTTTTGTTTAGTCCAAATTATTTGCCAGGTGTCCCTGCCCATGCAGGGGGTTGGATCTAGATGATTTTTAAGGCCCCTTCCAATCCAAACCATTCTGTGATTCAATGAACTCTTAGAAAAAAAACAGTTTTAGGGTCACTAATATGTTGCTGTTTCTTTGAATATATTCCCTTGCACAAAATGGACTCGGTTGTAATCTGTGAGATCTAAGAATAAGCAAGGGTTCAATGCCAAAATGCTCAAGTCCAATGAGACCTCGCAAAATTGACTTTTAAGGGAAAAAAAACACAACAAACCACAACATTTTTTCATTTCTCAGCTAAGAAAGCACATGCCCCTGGCATTGAAAGTCAGTGAATGTTGTAGGTCCTCCCACGGTCTTCATTTATTTATTGAATGACATAACTTTTCAGAGAATTTCTTTAAACAATCTTCACAGGAGTTTTTTTAGCCTGTGTTTGATGCCAGTTTACAGTTAGTACCTGTCTGTTACCATCAAGAGTCTGTAGCTGGATTCTGCATTTTATGTTGCTTATATAAATAACCAAGAGATGATGAACAGCAGATTGAGGTTTGGCAGATCTGCAGCATCCAGATACTCATCTCTGTCACACAGACCCATCAGCTTTTTCAACAAATATAGTGTTTCATTACTTCTAGTGAATATCTGCAGCCTTGTCACTGAGGTGGAAGGGGAAACTTGGTTAATTCCACAGAATTCAGGATGGCAGTTTCATTTTCTTTTGCACATCAGCTTTTCTCTCTCACGTTTTTTCTAGGGTGTATTTCTTGTGATGGCTTTAAATGTACAAAGAATATTGGACTTAACATACAATCATAGAACGGTTTGGGTTGGAAGGGACCTTCAAGATCATCCAGTCCCAACCCCTGCATGGGCAGGGACACCTCCCACCAGCCCAGGTTGCTCCAAGCCCCATCCAACCTGCCCTTCAACACTGCCAGGGATGGGGCAGCCACAGCTTCCCTGGGCAACCTGGGCCAGGCTCTCACCACCCTCACACTCCACAATTCCCTCCTCATGTCTCACCTCAATCTCCCTCTGCCACTTTTCATCCATCCCCCCTTGTCCTCTCCCTCCCTGCCCTTGTCCCAAGTCCCTCCCCAGCTTTCCTGGAGCCCCTTCAGGCACTGGAAGCTGCTCTAAGGTCTCCCTGGAGCCTTCTCTTCTCCAGGCTGAACACCCCAGCTGTCCCAGCCTGGCTCCAGAGCAGAGCTGCTCCAGCCCTTAGAGCATCTGCTTGAGAAGGAAGAAGAGAAAAAGCAAAGAAAGGCCACTGCTACCACAGAGACCTGAAAGAGCTTGAATGTACCATGACCTTTGTGTGGCAAGGGATGCACATTGTGCCTGAGGAGTCAAATACTTCAAGGCAGCAGGATCTCTTTACAGGTGTAATTCCCAAGGCCTGTTGACAGCACATTCCCTATTCTCCTGGTATTGGTAACAACACTGAGGAGAAGCTCTGGGGATACCTTTGCCAGCAGGGGAGGAAATGCTGGTTTTGGAGTTCACTGAAAGCCAGTGGGAAAAGGGGCTTCAAGGCACAGCCTTTGGCTTTGTGCTTCCAGACCCTGCAGTTGTGTTCAGCCCTGGCTGCAGATTTCTCTGCCATTTTGAAGTGCTTCTAACACCACAGACTCCCTCTGAAGTAAAGGTTGGTGAGTCCTCTAAGTCCATGACTGTGTCATTTACCACTCTGCTCAATTAATATAATGACAATATTTAACTTGTTCCTTTCATCACTGTCAAATTCTTTTCCTGAAGCAAAACAAAGTGAATCTTGAGCAGAGAAAAGATTCAGTGCACTTTCCCTTCAAATAAAAAATGTCAGTTGTCAGCTTTAAAACTAAAAACAAGAGCTATGCCACCACAAGCTTCAGAAATTATTTTACACCTTCCTCCAGGTACCAAAAAAATGTGCATCCTCTGCCTCCTAGAAACCCTGAGTGCCTTCAGAATAGTTTTTCCTTCTCTCTCAAACTTGCTGCAGAAGGGGAAGTCTGAGAGGGAGAGGGGGAAATGACAACAACCCCTCCCCATCTTTGAAATGAGATGCAAAAGGTTTTTCAAGCCAAGAGAGGAAAAGGCTTCTCCCCAGCAGGTCTGAGAATTGAAGAAACCACATTACAAGCTGAGCAATGATAGAAATAAACAAACTGTCCTACATGGTGGTAATCATTTTTAAACAGTTTTCAGTGCCTGAAAGGGCACGTAGGTCAATGTCTTCTCCAGACAGAGCAAGCAAAAGGAAAAGCCAGTAACATTTTCAAATGTTATGTTTTTACACAGACTTTAACATAAAAGATGGGCTTTTACCAAGAGATTTGCATCCAGGGACTTCAACAGTGTCTAAAACTGGCCAGAAGTGTCTTGGGAGAAATTTAGACCAGGAAAGGAGAGGATGAGGAGGCAGGGAGATGGAAGCAAAAGGTTTGAAGCACATCCAGACCAGCTGGAACAGAACAGGTTGTGCTTCCAGGGCAGGCTCACCAGCTCAGGAAATTCAGCACAGGGTTTGCCACGGTTTAAACATGAATTTGAGCGACCACAGGGACCCGTGCAGGGCCCTGCATGACAGGGGTTGTTCTTGGCTAGGACAATCCATCACTCCATACTACACAGGCCAACTGCCTTTCCTGGCCTCCTCATCTCCACAAGGAAAGCTTTGGGCAGAGACATGCAAAGGGCTCCATCCACTGAGAGGTGGGTCCTTCTGCCAGGGTGGGAGCCATGGCAAAAGTTCCTCTCCAAGGAAACCACCTTTCTGCTGTGGCTTCTCCACAGAGATGGTGCCAACCATCATTCAGGGCTGCAAATCCAGCACCTTGTTAAATCCATCACTATGTTATTGCCAAGCTGTGCTGGCTGCCACAGACACCAGGTGATGCTCCAGGAGCAACAAAAATCTGCCCAAATCAGGGCATGAGTTCTTCCTTAGTCTCCCAACTACCTGCAAGTTCATGAACACTGGTGTTTCTGAGGAGGAGATGGAACCAAAAATAAGGACATAGGAGAGAACAGGCAAAAAATAATATGTCCAACTTCCAAAATTAGTCAAATATAGTAGCAGGACAGAAAAAGCTACAAATACAACCAGCTCCATCACCCCCCCTGCGGATGGGAAAAGAAACTGGGGAGGATATGGTGAGGGTGTGTGGATCCATGTGTGTGCACATCCAGGTGTCAGGGTGTTGGCAGGGAAGGGTGTTGCCTGTCAGGCTTTGAGAGAGAGAGGGAAATTCAGGGATAGGTGGGGGGAAGCACAGAGTGTATAGGGATAACATACAGAGGAGATAGAAAGGAAGGAGAGAAAGGGAAAAGGGGGGGAAAAAAAGAAGAAAAAGAAGAAAAGAGGTTGAAAAAAAGATTTTTAAAGGGAGAAAATATTTTAAACAGGAAAAAAAAAAAGTTAAGATCTTTTGAAAGACTTAAAAGGATAAAAGTTTTTAAAAAAAGAGATGAAAAAAGAAAAAAAGCCAGCAGTTTTCATACCCAAAGTAACCAAGTCCCTCTCACTAACCTGTACTCAAGAGCCACCCGAGCGAGGCGAGAGGGAGATGCTGAACTCCTGCCAACTCCTACTCAGCCCTGCACTGAAAAACATGTCAGTGGGTCAGTGAGGGCTTGCTTTTTTTTTTCCCCCACTTTTTTTTATCTCCTTGCACACGCAGGTCTCAGGGAAGCAGGAGTCACGTCCTGATTACGTGAGAGGCAGTGACAGAGCAGGTGGCATCACCAGGGGGTGGGGATCAGGTGGCTCCAACCACGGCTGCTTTTGAGCTTCCCCTTAGCATTTACACCTAAAAAAAAAAAGACAGGTCAGCCCCGGCAGTGGCAGTGAAGGGGGTGGCCTCCCTGCAAAGCCTGAAGTTTAAAAAGCTGTTGCAGGGGTTGTTGAGTCACTCAGAAAGCCGGGCGAGGTGGGAAGGGCAGTGTGAGGCAGTGAGGGCGGCACTGGGAGCCCCAACATGGGGTGCTGGGCACCAGTGCAGCAGCAGGGTGAGGAAGAGGAGGGCTTGATGGGTGCAGGCAGATGAATCTCACTTTACATCATCATAGAAACATCAAGGCTGGAAGGGACCTTAAAGATCATCCAGTTCCATCCCCCCTGCCATGAGCAGGGAACCCAACCACCTGACCAGGTGGCACAAAACCTCATCCAACCTGGCCTTAAAAACCCCTGAGAATGGGACAAAAAACAGCCTCCTTGGGCAACCCATTCCAGTTCCTCACCACCCGTAGAGTGAAGAATTTCTTCCTAATATCTAATCTAAATCTCCTCTCTCTCAGTTTAAAACCATCACCCCTTGTCCTATCACTATCTTCACTGAAGAAAAGCCCCTAGCACAGTATATTTATATATATTTAGCCCTTCACTCATCAGTAATGAAACATATCCAAAAGCAATGGTGTGAAGGAGAGCCAGAAGGAACCAACACCCCATCCTGAGGGACAGAGCAAGTCTCCAGCATTGCCCACTGGCACACACATCTGTCCCACTGACTGCTGCTCCCAGCTAACTCTTTCTTCCTTCTATTCTCCACACAGATTCAAGAGTTCCTGCACAAAACCTAGTAAGTTTCATCCCAGGGGTAATATTTTCTAAGTCCTACAGATCAGCTTTTGCAGGATTTAACATGGCCTGTAAGTGTGTAACATCCCCCACGTCACAGAGGTGGCACAAGAGGCATCAGTCAGTGTCACAATCAAGGCTCTGCTTTCCCCTGGTGACAAAAGCCTGTTCCCTCAAGCTGTCTGAGCCCAGCTGGCATCCCTGTGCCCGTCCAGGCAGGGAGCAGGGACACCTCATCCCACTGTCAGCTCCCAGACCCGGGCAGGGAGCAGGGACACCTCATCCCACTGTCAGCTCCCAGCCCCAGGCAGGGAGCAGGGACACCTCATCCCACTGTCAGCTCCCAGACCCGGGCAGGGAGCAGGGCAGGCAGCAGGGCAGCCTTCCCCTCCCATCACACTCCACCATCCAGACACCTCCTCAGCTTTGCCTTGTGCCAACTTGCTCCTTTAGGAGGGAAGAGGGCCACAAATACTCCCAACGGGTTCTAAAAATGGTACATTCAAACTTTTCACATTCCTTGAGGGTGCAGCCACCTCAGTGATGTGAGAAACGTTTGCGGCCACAACGAAGGGGCCCTGGCACAAGGCAAAGCTGAGGAGGTGTCTGGATGGTGGAGTGTGATGGGAGGGGAAGGCTGCCCTGCTGCCTGCCCTGCTCCCTGCCCAGGTCTGGGAGCTGACAGTGGGATGAGGTGTCCCTGCTCCCTGCCTGGACGGGCACAGGGATGCCAGCTGGGCTCAGACAGCTTGAGGGAACAGGCTTTTGTCACCAGGGGAAAGCAGAGCCTTGATTGTGACACTGACTGATGCCTCTTGTGCCACCTCTGTGACGTGGGGGATGTTACACACTTACAGGCCATGTTAAATCCTGCAAAAGCTGATCTGTAGGACTTAGAAAATATTACCCCTGGGATGAAACTTACTAGGTTTTGTGCAGGAACTCTTGAATCTGTGTGGAGAATAGAAGGAAGAAAGAGTTAGCTGGGAGCAGCAGTCAGTGGGACAGATGTGTGTGCCAGTGGGCAATGCTGGAGACTTGCTCTGTCCCTCAGGATGGGGTGTTGGTTCCTTCTGGCTCTCCTTCACACCATTGCTTTTGGATATGTTTCATTACTGATGAGTGAAGTGCTAAATATATATAAATATACTGTGCTAAAGACAGCCACAGTTAATTAATTGATTCTAACAAAATAAATTCTTCCTCTGAATTCTCCAGCACAGCAGATTACAGCATCCTTCACTTTTTCTGCTGCTGTTTAAAGCAGGGACCATCTCTTGTGCCCTACAACTTGCAGTTTTACTCATGGGTGGTAGGTCAGAATGAACCAGCTTCTTCCCTTGGTGAGGAAATCCAGATACAAACAGGCAATAGTTTGCTTTGGATCAGAACTCACCCTGCAACACGTGTCACAGAGAAGGGGTAGATGATCGTCACAGGTCTGAGGCTTCAGACAAGTCAGTGCTATCCCTCTATAGATTTAAATTCTAGGCTGATAAAGTGATCAGTTCCAGATCATTGCTGAGATGGCAGATTTCATGGTGCACATATGGCACGTGCTGCCTGTGCCTTGGCAGCACTAGGATCATATTTGTGCTTCTGTGTTCTGACGTTAGTACAGTGATGAAACTGCTGATCCAGGCACGAAACCTGGCGGGGAAACCCCGAGGACAGACAAACAGGGAAGCAGCTCTGCTAAGGAGTCAGTGCAGCCCAGAAAAGCAGGAAGCACCTTTGTGGTCTGCTGCCCCATCACCTGTCTGTGAGCTTGCCAGGAGCCTGTGCCACCTGGTGGACACCAAAGAGGAAACACTGAGCTGCTCTGGAGAGAAAGGAAATGTTTGCTGGGAGCACAAATCCTGACCTGAGCCCCAGGTGTCCAACCCAGCCTGCTCTGATCACTTTGCAGAGTGCTAAGAGCAGTGAGGGCTGAACCTCCCAGCTGGAGGGGTACACAGGGGGTTGGAGCCAGGCTGGTGTGACCCTTTCAAAGCAGCAGTGTGGGGAAGGTGGCCTCATGTGCTGGTCAGGGTGAACTGTTCTGTAGGAAAAATGAATGTGCCTCTTCCCAGGCAAAGATACCTGGCTGCACACAGCAGCCTGCAGTGCCTTAGCTGACCGAGTCCTCCAAGTGCAGGGAGGGATGGGAGTCTTAGCAGAAGTTCTGTGTTTTCTGATTGGGTTTAAACCATCCCACTTGCAGGGAAAAATTGTATCTGTTCCAGTTTCATTCTTACCGAAGCGTGTTGGCTTTTAGTCAAGTGAAGTTCAAATTGCCAGAATAGAGCTTGTTTGCCTTTTAAGCCAATATGAATTATAATTTGCAAAAGCATTAGAGGAACCAAGGAACCCAGGGTTTAGTCTTCAGGGCAACATATTTTCAAGTCTCTAGATGTTTGGCTTTATTTTATTTTTAAACTGACTTCCCTTCAGCAGTAAAATTTCATCCTGAGGGCCACAGCCACTTGTTTATCTGAAGTGTATCTGTAAGTTACACTCCTGTAAGTTCAATATTTGTTTTTCTTTCTGGTTCTGGCAGGATTGGTGTGAGTGAATCCTTCCCTCCAGGACAGCAGGCCTGGGAAGGGGCTGAGCTGTAGAGGTCACTCTTCTCCTTCATTGCTCCCCAAAGTGGGAATCAGGATACTATTGATCTCATGTAGCTTTAGATCACAGAATCACAGAATGGTTTGGGTTGGAAGGGACCTTAAAGATCATCTAGATCCAACCCCCTGTATGGGCAAGAACTCCTCCCAGTAGACTGAGTTGCTCAAAATCCCATCCAGCCTGGTCCTGAACACTTCCATCATCCCCCCCCATCATTCCCCCTCATCATTCCAGCAGTTCCTGGGCTGGGGGAACTGGTGCTGCTGGCCCTGCTGTGCTCCTGCCCCACTCCCAGGGGCACTGGGACTTCCTTGCAAACACCAAGGCCTGGGTTTATTTTCCTATTCTGGAGCAATCTGAGGGGCTACACGTCCACAACAGCCTGCTCACAGCAGGCATTAGGCTGTTTCTGCCTGGCACTCCTGGCTCTAATCTCACAGCAGGAACACAGACCCATCTGCCAGCACTGCAGCTTTTGTCCAGACCACTCACCTCATGCTGCCTCTCTGCCTGGTGCTGAGAAAGATGCTAAAGTGTTTGTTCTCAAGATCATAGTAATCTAAAACAGATCAGATCACACACACCCTCCAAAAGTCTCTCTTTTCACTATAAGAAGAATCCTAGAGGACAGATCCATATCTAGAAACTTGCTTTGCTTTTGCAGAGCAACCTGGTCCAGTGGGAGGGGCCCCTGCCCCTGCAGGGGGGTTGGATCTAGATGAGTTTTTTAAGGTCCCTTCACACTCAAACCATTCTATGATTCTCTGTGGGCTGGGTTCCCCAGCAGACCCTGTTCACTGGGCAATGTGATGTGGTGGTTCAGCCAGAAAATACTCCAGGGACAGGACTGCCAGGGAGCTGTGCCAAAGGGGGAAGGAGGGCACCAGGCATCTGCACCAGGACCTCTTCACGAGCCATGGCCAGGGCATGTGGATGCAGTTCAAAGCAGAGCAGAACTGAAAATTAATACTTCAGTTAGGCTTGACAGACCAAACAATATTCATCTTAACCATGCTGAGAATAAAATATTTTGCTTCATTTTTTCCACTGGGAAATAATGTTGTGGGTTTGATTGTTGGGTTGCTGGGGTTTTTTTTTGTTTGGCAAGATAGAAATTTTTCCTCAGAGTTCTCACAAAAATCAGCATTTTCTGTTTTATGTCTGAAGAAATAAGATCCTCACCTTAATCTTTCATCTTCCAGGTTAAAGCCATTCCCCCTTGTCCCATCCCTCCATGTTCATGTAAAAAGTCCCTCCCCAGCTTTCCTGCAGCCCCTTCAGGTACTGGAAGAACAGATCCTGTCTACAGCTCCCCCTCCCCTTCTGACAGTTACAGCAGGGACTTAATAATGAGACACTGAACATTTTAGATTAAATGAAGTAAAAGGCTTCATATAAGAATAAAGTCTGGAACTCACTGCCACTTGAACTATTGCAATGCAGCCAGAACTGGAGAAGGATGGATGGTGATTGGGATTTGAGCTGCAAGGATGACAACACTTAGCTGGGTTCTCACTCCAGCCTTGGAGGTTTTTGGCACGAGGGTGGATTTTGCTTCTCTCACTGCCATCCTGCACTTTCAGTCAAAGATTTTAGCAGGACTCATCCCTGGGAAGTAGTTGGCTTGTGGGGCTAGGGAGCTCCTTGGTCCCTTCTGCTGTGCCTGAGCCATTGTTTAAGAGTTGGCAGGAGCTCCTGGTGCCAAAACCCTCTGACATGTGCAGTGTCAGTGCTCTCTGGGACTAGGCTGTGCCAGTGTTTCACCATGGCCTTGCTAGGCTGAAGGGTGATGTTATTCAGGCAATTTGGGATGAAACGGGGGCAGCACCAGAGCTGTGTGGTTTCCTCACTGCAGCTTTTGGAGAGAGGCAGAGCAGAGGGAGGATTTTTCACTGGGTTCTTCATACCCAAGGGACACCCAAAAGGTCCCCTTTGCCCTTGGCCAGCAGAGAGGATCTTGTGAATTTGGTGAGACAAAAACAAAGGTGCTGCAGGAACCTTGTAAACTACAGAGAGAGGAGCTATAGCTGCTCCACGTGGAGGGTGTGTGTCCAACCCAGCATCATCAGGAAGAGTGTGCTCTTCTTTCTCTCTTAGGGAACCCTTTGTCCCTCCTCCCTGTACCTGCCCTCACCTTCTTGGCTTTCACAGATGCAGGGCACAGTTTCTGCTCTGCAGAAATGCACTCAGTGCTCTAAATTGAAGCAACTCCTGAGGCTGAACTGAGAACCTACTCCTTTCCTGTACAGGTGTCTACTGAGAAAATCACCTTCTCAAAAACCTACTTGAGGGTAAATGTTGAAAGGAACAGATACTTCAAGCACCTCTTGATGTGGGAGCTGAGGCCTGAAGTTCCATTTCTGATTCTGCAACTCTCCCCTTGAATACAAAGCAGAAAATTATAACATCCCATCTCAATAAATTGGCATTTTTGTGCCATTTGTGTGTGCTCGTGCTTTTATATGGTTACTTAGTAGATTTTTAAATGAAAATAGTGTAAACACTGTTTCCAGTCAGTGATATCTCCCCATGGTTCACTTAAATCTTTCCTGTACTCATTGGAAAAGCCTGTTGAAAGTTCTTTTTCTGCACTGTTGGGATGTTAGTGCTCCAGCACAGAGGCCAAATTCTGCTCCCACTTACAGCAAAAGAAAAACATAATTAAGATCTGCTTGAGATTTTGAGCTAACTGGGAAGTGGGGACCTGAAGCTGGAGGCCTGACTGCTGTGGCATAGGGGGTGACTGCATGAATATCCTCTGTTATTCATGAGCAAGTGCCAGCATTTGTCCACTTCTGATCTCAAATTTGTATCATTTATCAGGTTTTTATCTTTTTAAGTGAAAGCTGAGTTTACCCACTTGTATATTTTATTGCTACATCACTAATAACTGTATTTGAAATATCCTGCCTCAGTGTTTCAGTCTTTTCACTAAAAGTAACAGGAAATAGGGATTTTTTTATGACCTGTATCAGGGAAGTTTATTAATGAGTTCATTCAGCTTAATGAAGTAAATAGAATTTTAAAACAGGTTGGGAAGTATGAGGGGGAAAAAATAGGTTTTCTCATAAAGATTAAATCCCAGACACCAGGAAAAGCCCAGTTCACAATCACTGCAGTGATGAGGTTGAAAGGACTGGGAGGTTTCTACTTTGGGTAGATAATAACTAGTGTATGAAGAGTGCAAGTGCAAAAGTACAGCCTTTGTTACTGTGGGCATGGAAATACAGCCCTGGCCACAAGTGTCTTTGTGTCCACAGCCACACACACAATATTCTCTACACCTACCAGGGTGTGAACATGCCTGGCAGTTTCTGCACGTGCACAAAGTGCCTCAGAGGGGTTACTCTGCAGCTTGAAGGGTCAAAATTGAAGTGCAGAAAGGGAAAATGAAGGTTAAACTTGTTCTGACTGTAAGTCATGTTGTCCTTTGGAAACTGTTCAAAAGGAACATTTACAACCTCCTTCCGTTCACTTGCTGGGAAGAATGAGCTCCACAAATTCCCATCACTTAATTCCCTCTTCATTTGAACTCCACCTATGAAGTCTATTTTCCCTTACATTGGTCTTTTAGAGCCTGTGGCTGTGCTAAGCCATCCTGATCCCAGTGACAGAGGGAAAACTGTGAACGTCTGTGTCCTTCTCCAACACTCTGAGCTTCCATCTCGTCAAGCTGGATTTCTCCATCAGCTTCTGGGCTCTGACCCCTGCCCAGAGGAGGGCAAAGCAGGTGAGGTAAGGGAGCAAGTGGAGCCCCTTCCAGCAGCCTTTGCCTGCTCTGCTGCCAATGTACAGGGCAGTGAGGTCAAAATCCCCTAAGTCATAGTGAAGAGAGCAGGAGCTCTTGATTAGAGGAAGCTACAATCAAGCAGGGTAATTGACTTAGAAAACTCAGTTGAGAAAATCTGGAGGGGAGATATTTGTTCATGTCTAAAATCACATTGATAAAGAGCAAGCAGGTGATTTGACATGAAACGGAGGATTAAAGATCACAGAATCATCATAAAATGGTTTGGGTGTGAAGGGACCTTAAAAATCAGCCAGCCCCAACCCCCTGCATGGGCAGGGACACCTCCCACCAGCCCAGGTTGCTCCCCATCCAGCTGCTGTGCTCAAACTTGCAAATAAATCATGATTTTCTATAAGATTTGCTGCAGTAAAACACACTGTGTGAAACCTGGGCAGGGCATTGCATGGAATGATGAAGCAAATCCACAAAGGATGAGGTTAACTCTGTGTTCCTGGCAAGCACTGCTCTGGGGAACAAAAGAAAGGCAGGGAGAGATCTGAGGGGCAGAGATGGCTCCTGCTCTAGCAGGGGGTTGGACTAGAGGATCTCCAGAGGTCCCTTCCAGCCCCCACCATTCTGTGGTTCTTTGGATGTCCACGTGCTTCTCCATCCTAGCCAGGGGTTCCTGTTCACTTTAGGTCCAGGGCTCTTGACTGTCATTCCAGCCTGTTTCCCAAAATTCACTGAAGTGGGGCCAACACCAGTTTCTCAAGCTTGTCCAGGATGACACGACAGACTAAAGCTGTGGGTCAGGGAAGGGAGCTGGTTCTCCATCCCGTTACACCACGTCCCTGTTCACCTCATGCCAAAGGATGTGGCAACTGCCATATCTCTGACATGACTCTGCCTCACACCCACATTCTACTCATCTGCCCCAGGAGTAAATGACTTGAGTTGGATGGAAATTTTCCTATAGAAGAGTTTTCCATCCAAAAATGCTGATTAGACTGAACTGAAATGCTCTGTGGAAAGGTTTTGATTCCGTCAAAGCTTTCAAAGGAAACAGAGCAAGGCCTGGCCAGGCTGCCTGGGGGTGAGCTCTGCTCTGCAGATTCTCCATCTGCCTACATGTCCCTGGACTTTCTGGCTCTGTGGCTACAAGATTTCCCAGCTGACTGGCTCATGGAGGCCAAGACACCAGTTGGGTACCAGCTTCTGCAGCTCTCTCCCTGCATGGGGGGGACAACCCTGTGTCCACACATTCTCTGAGTCCCAGAATCAGATGGTTTGTTTTTAAAATCTCTTGTGATTCCTTTGTCATGATTTTTCATGTCACTGAAATTGTCCATGTTTTATTTTGCTGTTCAATTCAGAGTAACTGTCATTATCATTGTCTGCAGGGCACGTTTTGTACAGCAGAAGGTGGTGTCCTTTCTGTGTTTGGAACATGATTTCCAGCTCTGGGCACAAGTTCTGCAAACAAAGCAAGGGGAGATGTTTTTTTACCCTGCCTGCTCACAACTGCCACCTGCATTAAGTCCCCTAATGCTTTGGTCCCTCCTGACCTTCACACTTAACCCCACTCTGTGCTTCTGCTCTCTTGCCAGTGGCAGTTCAGCCCTGCACAGTGACCTGTTGTCACTTGCCTTTCCATCCTTCTGCCCATGGAGGGTGCAGCATTGCCCTGGTGCAGCTCTCCCCAGCATCAGTGGTCTCTGCAGCCAAGCTTTGGGCTTCAGCAGTGAGGGCAGAGACCACAAGCCAAGCTCCACCTCAGGCCAAATGTGCTGTATTGTCATAGCTTTGCTTGTCCTTCCTGCACCACTCAGGAGATGGGGAAGATGGGGCCTAAGGGGACCTCAGATCAAATTGCTGGGTCTCCATGAGCCCTCCATATGAACAAGTCTCTGAAGGTGCCTTCTAACCAGAGCAAGGCTTGAAGAGGCAGTGGCAGCAGCAGCCACATGCCCTGCTTTGCCAGTGCAAAGCAATCAGAGCAACATCTCACATTGACCAGAGTAAGGAATCATGGAATCATGGAATGGTTTGGGTTGGAAGGGACCTTCAAGATCATCTAGATCCAACCCCCTGCATGGGCAGGGACACCTCCCACCAGCCCAGGTTGCTCCAAGCCCCATCCAACCTGCCCTTCAACACTGCCAGGGATGGGGCAGCCACAGCTTCCCTGGGCAACCTGGGCCAGGCTCTCACCACTCTCATGGTGAAGGATTTCCTCCTCATGTCCAATCTAAATCTACCTTTTTGAAGTTTTAATCCACTGCCTCTCGTCCTCTTCACTGCTTGAGGCCACACAAACTGACACAGAGAAACCACCTGTCACTGCTTAAGCTGTTTGCTGACAGCCAGGGACAAAACCAGCCTCTGTACCATGGTGTGTCTGATGCTGCTCTTCATCTCCCTGCCAGGCCTGGCTCTGTGCCGTGGCTCCAGTGGGTCAGGCAGGAGGGGCCTGTGCCTGCCCTCACACCCCAAGGGTGCTCCTGGCCTCAGAGGGGACCATTGGATGTCAGAAGAGACAAGTGATGCTGAATTTCCTACCGCTCCCCAACAGCCTCTCAGCCAGCACCAGAACCTCTCTTATTTTCCAAGATTTCTGTTGCTGATCAAAGAAAACACAACCCCTTGTGAAGAAGTGGCTGCAGATTTCCCCTGCCAGCACAGAGATCTCTATCTGGCAGGCAAAACCAAGGTGACATTAAAACAAAAAACTAAAGACAAAAGAAGAAATGGCCTTTTGGCTCAGACCAAGTCAGACCTCAGATTTCTTGGTGGCAAAATAAATCACTTCCTTCTGCTGTGAAAAGAGGGTTTCTTCTCCTCAGAACTTGGGTTGTTTGGTAATACCTAAACCAGCCCCATCCCTTGCACTCCTCTTGTTAGTGAAAACCATCTGATTTTTCATCTAGCTTTGCATCTCCCAGTGCTTTGCACATCCCTTTTGCTTGATGTGGTTGGTGGTAAAAGCCTCTACAGTAGGAGCTGGATCATTCTAGGCCACTGCTGAGGGAGGATGTTGATGCATGTGATGACACTCTCTGTGCTGGGGCATCATTTGGCTTGTTCAGCTTCTTTGGATGGTGAAGGCCTTTGGACAGAAAAAGAAGGTATCACCTGGAGATGGAAATGTGAAAGCAGACAGAGGTGGATGGCACAGGGCTTTTCTACCCCTGTGCAATCACTGGCCAGTCATACCCTTCCCTTGGCCCACTTCCCTCTGCTGTAATTAGAAACTGGCTGATCTATCGTGGAGGACAAGAAGGGAACAGTGTAGGATCACTCATTCTACCTGACTTATACACAGGAACCTGATTTTGAGCTGTATTTTATCAGGGCAGGCCCAAAGCCTTCTGTGACTTGATGGTTGCCAGACATGGGGTCACAAGAAGGGTGATGACAGGGCCCAGGTCTGTGTCCTGCCCTTGCAGTGACTCCGAGTTACCAACAGCTGCACAGAGACCTTGAAAATGCAAACCTGCCCTTTCCCCAGACACCAGCAGGTCTGAGTCCTGCAGCAGCTCAGCTCAGCAGTGGCTGCATGGAGACCCCTGCCCTGGGGGCTGCCAGTGCTGCCCTGGGGCTGGGCCCCTCTCTCTGCCTAGTGTTTCTGCCTTCTTTGCTGTAGGGACATACCCAAGGCCCAGACAGCAGCCAAACCTCAGCTCAGCTGCTGCCCAGGCTCATGGCAGAGAGGACAGCCCAGCAGCAAAGCAGGAACCCCCTTGGACTGAGGAACAGCCTGAGGAACCTCAGAGGCAGCACTCCTGGGGTGGGAGAGGAGGATATCCACTTTTACATCAGTTCAGTAAATTATTTTGGGTCTGATACAAAGGCCAGTGAGCATAGAGCTGAGTTAGTCATGGAGCTGCTGTGCTGCTGAGCAAAGTGGAAGTGCCTAGATAGCTGAGATAGAAAGTCAGTATGTGCTTGTGATATCACAGTGCAGTTGATAAACAGGCATGTGCTGGTGATAAGATAGGCTTGTTGGTGATAAGACAGGTAGGAATGAGATAGATCTGCAGTGGTGGGTGATTCAGTGCTGATCAGACATGGTTACCAATACTTTGCCACGTCTCATGTTATCACTGGGGCTGCTTGTTTAGAAGATGAAGTTGATCTTTTCTCTTGCAAGATGGAGAGTGCAAGAGTCAGAAAAGCTTTAAAGATTCAGGTAAAAGAGGGAAATGGGGAAAGTGGAGAGAAGGGGATAAGGAGAGGTCAGCAAGAAAAGAGAGGATTTGGGGAAGTTTGAAGCAGCCAGAGAGCACTGAGCTCTAAGTCTGTGCTGACTGAAGCCTGTACCTTTATCTTAGCAGCTCTTGCTTGAACACCCAGTGCCTCTGGGATCAGGGAGCAAAAGGACTGAAAGGTCCAGCAAAGCCTTTCAATCTCTGAACCTGCCAGCAATGAGTGAGGAGAGAGGAGAGAGCTGAATAGATCCATGGATGGTGGAGAGGCTGTTCTGGTCTGCAGGGCTGTTGCACTGTGCCACCAGAGACCTAAGCCCCCTCTGCCATGGCAGCCTGGGGATGCCCAGGAGGGACCCCTGCCTGAAGTCAGAGAAGATTCCCCTCAGGAGTGACTGTCAGAGCTCACGCATGCCAACAGCAGGAGTCACAAAGATGCAGGAGTCACAGAGCCCTAAGGCTTCAGGTCCTGGTTCTCTCACTCCCCCACAGCAGCTCCTGACATTTGCTGATGCTATTGGAACAGCCAGAGCTACATCCACAGCCTGGATGGCTTTCTGGAGGAGAAGCCCCTGCCTCTTCCTCTTGTGACATGATCTCAAGGGATTTACATGCTGGCTGTTAGGGTGTGTCTCACACCCTCACTTGCAATTGTCTCCAGCTAAACCAGAAGGTCCTCAGGGGATATGAGTTCTCTGGTACTTTCTTTCCCCATTTGAAAAAAAAAATGCCAGCAGCCAGTTAGCTGAAAATGTAACATGAGAAATAATTTCAAACTGGAAAAGGGATTTGTTTTGAAAGAAAAGTCTAAGCAAAATGTCCTGGCAGTGTTATCCAAGCAGAAAGCACATTGATCCTTCTTTTTTCCAGTAAAAGAGCTGCTTTCTCTGGGAGGAAAACATGACATAGGAGAGGTTTTTTTTTCCTGACTCTGCCACTAACTCACTGAACAAACAGGAACAAGCCATTTTCTCCTCTAATACCTCTGTTTTCCCCTCTACTGGCAGGGATAATATGTCTGTAGTTCTCAAGCATATAGGACAAGTTGGTGGGATGGAGGGGGGAAATGGTTTGGTGCACAATGGGCTGGTATCACAGAGGCTGCATTCCAAGCACAGAGACAGGAACACTCTTGGTTTTCATCACACCTTGGTTCTCTGAGTGTTTCAACAGGCTGTACTGAGAGGGTAGTTTAGGCCTCATACCTGAATGCTCCCCAGGAACCAGTGTCTTCAGATCAAATCCACCTCCCATTAAGGTTTTAAATGAGGGCTGTGCCCTGGCTTGGGGTGTAGCTGTTTATTTTACCTCCAGGATAAGGTGCTCTGTGTGAGCTACTGTGTGGCTGTTGGTCACCAGAAGATGGTGAGAGATGTGTTTCTGTTCACTGTATCTCAGGGCTCTGACCCACTTGCCCCACTTCCCCAGCCTCCAACACTCTGCTCCCTGCAGCAGTGCAGACCACAGTCCCCCCAGCATGGGCAATTCACTGGCTCTGGGGTGGGGGAGACCAGGACAACCTTGGAATCAACAGGTTGGTTTCCACACTGAACTGGGCTGGGCAGGTGTGTGTGCCAGGAGCTGCAGGAAAACTCCAGCCCTGCAGTGAAGCCCCAAGGATCCCCAGGCTGGTGTCTCACAGGGTTATGGAGAGCATTGAGGAGGGGAACCCTGGCCTAGTGGAGGGAAATTACAATTATTTTCTTGCCAGCTTGAAGCAGTTGCAAACAGTTCAATAGTCTGAGTAATAGGTACGTTAAAAATATAGAATAGTTTATTTACAGGGTGACCAGTTTTCAGGCTGGAAAAGCAAGATGCTCATTTCAGTGGCACAGAAGGGCCAGATGGGATCCAGGAGGTGAGCTGTGGGCCCTGGGAGGTGAGTTGGTTCAGGAGCCATAAGCAGCTTGGAGGGCTGTGGCAGTGCAGGGGGTGTACACTGTGCCCTGTGGCAGTGCCCAGGGTGTGAAAGCTGCAGCTGGCAGGGGACAGGAGGACAAAGCAGTGGCACTGTGCAACTCTGCCCCTCTCTTTCCTGGGAGAAGGCAGCACACCAGCTGTTTCTTGCCCTAAGCCAAGGGAAAGGAGACTTGATGGCTCCCTGTCCTGTGTCCTGCCTCATGCAAACCTCACCAGAAATGTGTACTTGGTGGTTTCCTGTGAAAGAAGTGTTGTGTAAGGGGTCTGGAAAAATCTGGGTGTGCTGCAGCCAACATCATCATCCTCAGTGAGCCTGGCAGGGATTAAGCTCTGAGGTCCTGGGCTCGTTTTGGGAGTGGGTAATAAGAAAGCATGACACTGTCTGTGCTGTCCTGTGCTGGGTCAGGCTGGAGGGGTAACTCCTGGCTGGCTGTTTGGAGGCACAAGGCACAGCTGAGCACCCTCAGCTGCCCTGGCAGCCCCATCTCCCCTCTTAGTCCTGGAACTATTGAGAAACAAACTCGGCGGTTGAGAGATTAAAGCAGAAAGTCACAAAGAGCCTTTCCAGGTCCCGTGCAGGAAGGGTGTGTGTTCAGGAGCAGAGAGGGCAACTCAGGGGAGAGCTGCTTTTGACTTGTCCTCTGTCTCTGGCCCATTTTCTGTCTTGGTGGCAATGCTGTAGTAGTAGGAGCGGATTGTGTTTTCCACGGA
>NW_009954098.1:114963-118806 GCF_000747805.2 Chaetura pelagica | reverse complement strand
CGCTCTTCCCACCTGTAAGGGCAAAAAGAAACAAACAAGAGTCATCAGAAGGGACAAGAGGGGACTGATGCAATGAGAAGATGCCAAGCACAGAAGAACCTGGGGAAGAATTGCAACATGGTTGTATTAGGGCTTAGGAGGGCAGCTGAGACTTTGATGGGCAGGGGCAAAGGCACAGAGGGTCCAACACCTCCCAGGGTTGGTACAGGCAGACGGAGGGGTGTGATAATAAAGAAATAGGTGCATTATTTATCACAGAATGGAGGTTGTGACCAAGGCAGGTAACATGATTTGCTCTGTGTTGCCACCACCCATGTGTGCTGGTCTGATGGGCCTGTGGCAGCCTCACCTGTAGGTCCAGCACTGCTGCATGAGGGCGTAGATCTCTGCGGGGCAGCCCGTGGGGCAGTCCATGCGCTTCCCTTGCTCGATGAAGCTGATCACCTCTGGGCCTTTCATTTTCTAGGATAGGATCAAGTGACAAAATGCTTTGAAGGTTTTGGAGAGGGCAGCAGGGTTAGAAGAGACAGTTTAGAGCTGGGCCTGGGGTAATGCTTTGGATCCCTGTACCAGGCACCTGGTACCAGGCACTGTCTCCAAACCTGGCACCCAGCAGTGGTGTCTGGTGTTGTGGCCAGCCCAGCCTGCAGCCCCCAGCCCAGCCTGCAGCCCCCACCCCAGCCTGAAGCCCCCAGCCCAGCTTGCAGCCCCCAGCCCAGCCTGAAGCCCCCAGCCCAGCTTGCAGCCCCCAGCCCAGCCTGAAGCCCCCAGCCCAGCTTGCAGCCCCCAGCCCAGCCTGAAGCCCCCAGCCCAGCTTGCAGCCCCCAGCCCAGCCTGAAGCCCCCAGCCCAGCTTGCAGCCCCCAGCCCAGCCTGAAGCCCCCAGCCCAGCTTGCAGCCCCCAGCCCAGCCTGAAGCCCCCAGCCCAGCTTGCAGCCCCCAGCCCAGCCTGAAGCCCCCAGCCCAGCTTGCAGCCCCCAGCCCAGCCTGAAGCCCCCAGCCCAGCTTGCAGCCCCCAGCCCAGCCTGAAGCCCCCAGCCCAGCTTGCAGCCCCCAGCCCAGCCTGAAGCCCCCAGCCCAGCTTGCAGCCCCCAGCCCAGCCTGAAGCCCCCAGCCCAGCTTGCAGCCCCCAGCCCAGCCTGAAGCCCCCAGCCCAGCTTGCAGCCCCCAGCCCAGCCTGAAGCCCCCAGCCCAGCTTGCAGCCCCCAGCCCAGCCTGAAGCCCCCAGCCCAGCTTGCAGCCCCCAGCCCAGCCTGAAGCCCCCAGCCCAGCTTGCAGCCCCCAGCCCAGCCTGAAGCCCCCAGCCCAGCTTGCAGCCCCCAGCCCAGCCTGAAGCCCCCAACCCAAGCCTGGACACAGCAGTGGCTGATTTTTCAGCTCTGTGAGTGGAAGGATCAAAGAGAAAAACTGCTTTGATTCCAACCCAAATTAACTGTTTGTTTTTAGTTGTGAGGGGTTTTTTTGTTTCTTCTCCCTGGAATGAATCCAAAGCTGCAGGATCCAAACAATCTAATCTGTGCCTGTTGTAAAGTGGAAGTGAGTCTGTCTCCTTTCCCCTCTGCTCAACAGTGGGAAGAGCTCCCATTAGAGGAGGCAGAAATTGTAGTTTCAGTTTGTGTCAGGGTGTTGGAGGGTGGGACTAGACTGAAGCAGCCCCAGCTCTGCCTCACCTTGTATGGTTTCTGCCCAAAGCTGAAGGCCTCCCACATGGTCACACCGTAGCTCCACACATCACTCTTGCTGGAGAACTTGTGGTAGAGGATGCACTCTGGGGCATACCATTTCAAGGGCCACTTGCCTGCTGTCCTGGCCTGTAGCAAAGCAAAGAGGAACATTTCCACTCTGAGTCACAGACTGCTCTGAGCTGAGCAGTAATGCTGCTCTGCTAAATGTCTGTGTCATATGTAGGTCCATGCTGCTGAAAAAATCCTCTTGGCCAGGAGCTCATGGTCCTTAGCCCCAAATCCCAGCCCAGGCCCTGCTGTCTTGCTGGCCCTGCTCAGCCACCCCTGGCTCCTGGGAATGAAAAGCCCCAGCCCCTACCTCTGGAGGTCTCGCCCCCCAACCAGGAGGGCTCCTGCTTGCTAGGATCCTTTGCTGTGCTGACACTTACCTTGTAGTAGCTGTCATCAGCCCCAAGGGCCTTGGAGAGTCCAAAGTCACTGATCTTGGCATAATGCTGGTTGACCAGGAGAACATTTCTGGCTGCCAGATCCCTGTGCACAAAGTTTTTTTCCTCCAAGTACTTCATCCCCATGGATACTTGGTGCATCAGCTCCACAATATTGCTGACTGTGATCTCGTCCCTGGGGAAGATGAAAGGACAAGGCAGGAATAAAGGACCTGCCATCACTCTGTACACCATGGTCCCCTCCAAGCTTTCTAGGGAGAATGAACGTGGACATCTCTGCTCCAAAAGCATCAGTCCCTATTACCTCACATGAAATGGCATCTCTTTCTGCTGTTAGCAGCTTCCCTCCACCTGCAAAGCCAGGCTCCCCTGGCAGGGCAGTGTTTGATGAGAAGTGCAGAACATCAGGCAGCCCCACGTTATTCAGTACTCACTTCTTGCAAGCCAAGAACTTGTTGAGTGGCCCTCCAGAAGCCATCTCCATCACAAGCATCAGGGACTCTGCCTCACAGACCCCAATCATCCGGACAATGTAGGGATTGTCCAGCTGATGCATGATCTGGGCTTCCTTCATCATTTCATCCTTCACTGTTTTCTCATTGTTGCTCTTCAGGACCTTTATGGCCACATCAATCTGCTTCCTGCACAGGGCACAAGAGGAACACACATGGGATGAACCAAACAGCAGCAGGACTCCTGTCACAGCCAGGAATGCAAACCACTTCTCAGTGACAACCTCAGGAGCCTGTTTTGGTGGGCACAGCACTGGTATCCCAGGCCAGCTGGAACGCCAGAGACAAAAGAGTCACCTCAGCCTTTGATGTGGCCAATATTTGCCATCTGTAGATCTGAAGGTGCATCACCTCACAGGCCGAGATCTGCATCAGCATTGCCAGCTTTCAAGGGGGAAGCTCAGGCAAGAAGAGGGCAAGAGCCATCTTTGTGGACTCACAGACAACCTAGCCAAGGATCTCACAGCTCCTCAGCCTCCCTCCTTTACCCTGACATGGACCAGGATGAGCTCAGAAGTGTGGGCTTACTCCTCTGAGCCCAGCAAATGCCTTCAGAAGTGGCAGCCCTGTGCCCAGGGGTGTGCAGGGCAGTTTGCACTCTCAAGGCAATGAGGCTGTCACTGGAAGTTTCCATGGAAAGTCAGTGCTGACCTTCCAAAGTTGCTCTTACATCTCCACCCCATGATCACTTTAGGGTCCATCTAGCTAGAGACAAGGTAGCTGGGGACTCCCCTGAGCTCAGGCTGGAGCACCCTCCTCCCAGACCCTCAGCACCCTTTCAGGGCAGTGCTCACTTTCTCATTTTGTAGACTCCTTTCTTGACGCAGCCAAAGTTTCCTGCCCCCAGTTCCACTTCATCCATCATCAGGTGGTCCCTCTTCAGGAAAAGCTTCTTATCCTTCAGTTCCTCGGGGTCACTGTAGGGGCTCTCATAGACAGTGGTGTCCATGGGTAGCAGGCGTGACTTCCCTACCCCTTCCCAAGAGAGATAGTTTTTATAGCTGTAAGCAACATATCCTTCCCCATCTCTTCCTCCCTCACCACTTGGGAAGATTTTCACTAGTCTCTTGGGCAATTCTCCTTCGAGCTCCAGCATTCAAGGGCATCATTCAAAGGCTCCACCCAGGGCATCCCTCCCTTTCACAACCTGTGGCCTCTCCTAGTTACAGCTGCTGAAGGAGCTGGGATGGGGAGAGGTGTT
>NW_009954098.1:100627-114937 GCF_000747805.2 Chaetura pelagica | reverse complement strand
CAGGCCCTGCAGGACCTGGCCATGTGTGTGACTTCACCCCACTGAAGTGTGACCAAATGCACTGAGTGCTGAGTAGGCAGGGTACAAGGTGGGGAATGGGACAGGGCTGGATTTACTGGGTAGGATGGGGAGTGGGACAGGGCTGGATTTACTGGTTAGGATGGGGAATGGGACAGGGCTGGATTTACTGGTTAGGATGGGGAGTGGGACAGGGCTGGATTTACTGGGTAGGATGAAAAATGGGACAGGACTGGATTTACTGGGTAGGATGGGGAATGGGACAGGGCTGGATTTACTGGTTAGGATGGGGAATGGGACAGGGCTGGATTTACTGGGTGCCAAGTGTGAGCAAACAGTTTTGCAATATTCCTGTCTCAGGGCCCTCAAATGAGCAGGATGCTTCTGGGTGCCTTTGTAAGAAAGGGGCTTTGTAGCAGAGCCCAGAGGGTGATGCAGATGTGTCAGGTAATCCCTGTGGTTCCTGTGGCATCCCCAGGTCCTGTGTCCTGTTAGGAGGAGAAGGATTTCAAAGATACTCACCTACAGGCTCTGGTGTGTATCCATCTGCATTAAGAGGCCCAAGGTGTTTCTGGAAAGGAAACAGGGATAAAGTGAATAAAGGAACCAGGGAAATTTGCTTCAGTGTGAAATGGAAGAGGAGAAGGACAAGGAGCCTCTGCAGCCCACAGAGCCCTGGCTGGTCACTCCTTAACAGCCCTGAGGTGGGCACAAGAAATGGGGGTGGTATTGAGCTGACTTTGCTCTCCCAGTCCCAGCTGGCAGGAAGCCCCACTGCAGCTGCACAGCAGGGATTAGATCCTGGGGGAATTCCCTGCCATGGAGCCTGGGTGCAGCATCACCCTGCAGTGGCCCAGCCTGTGGGCTGGGCAGGTGAGGTGCTGAGGGCTCTGGGGTCACACACACAGGGCTGCATTTTGCCCTCTGCCCACTCTGCTTCCCCTATCCCAAAGTGACAAGTGTCCTAGAGGAGGAAAGTCATCCCAGCCAAGTGTCTGCAGCTGGTTTTGAGGCAGGGAGTGAAGAGAAGCCTGGAGGCATCTCAGCTGGCAGCTGCCACACCTGCCCAAGGAGTGGAGTGATCCCCATGAACACAGGACAGACCTAGAGGAAATGGCCTGAGGTTGGGGCAGGGGGGGTTTGGACTGGATATTAGCAAGAATTTCCTCAGTGCAGGAGTGGTCAGGCCCTGGAAATGGGCTGCCCAGGGAGAGGGTGGAGTCGCAATCCCAGGAGGTATTAAAAAAACACGTAGCTGTGGCACTTCAGGAAATGCCCTCATGGGCATGGTGGGTGTTGTTGTGTTGGTTGGTGTTCGTTGGGTGGTTTGTGGTTGGTTGGTTTTGTTGTTTTTTTTCCTCTTCGGTGGACGGTTGGACTCGGTGAACTCAGAGGTCTTTTCCAACCGTAACGATTCTGTGCCCCTGTGCTTCTGTGCTCCTGTGCTTCTGTACCCCTGTGTTTCTGTGCCCCTGTGCCCCTGTGTTTCTGTGCCCCTGTGTTTCTGTACCCCTGTGCCCCTGTGTTTCTGTGCCCCTGTGCACAGCCACCATCCCCCAGCAGCCAGTGACCCAGCCCTTGGGGTACTTTTGTCCCGCGCACCCCTGAGCGCCAGCGCTGCTTGCAGCCACCACCACATGGGAACCCAGCACAGATTGTGAAAAGCTCTCTGAGAAGAGCTCAGGCCTTTCTCCAGCCTCTGCTGGGCTCTGGGATGGGCTGCTCCTGCAGCCCAAAATGAGCTGGTTTCAACACAGCTCGGCACACGGGGCAGGGACTGAGCACAGATGTACCCCAAGGCCAGGGACGCAGTGGGAGCACAAAGACCTGGCTGGTGGCCAGCAGCAAGGCTGAGCATTCCCAGAATCCAACCACATCTTCCTTGCTCCTGCCTGGCAAGGAGGGCAGGGTGGGGGGGGAGAGGGCTCCCTGGGGACAGGCCCACATGTTGCAAGGAGCTCAGTATGAATGGAAACCCTTTTCAGCTCTCATAGTAGCTGTGCCCAGCTATTCCTTGTCCCCATCCAAGCTGGAAAGAGGACAACACTGCAGCTGGCCTTAATATATTCCATTTGAGTTACTGCCTTTTAGAGAAGAGCAGAGTTTGATCAGCAAGCTTGAAATGCAATAAGATTAAGCCACTGAGGTACCAATAAACCAGACCCTGCCCAGCACTTACACTCACAGAGGGGTGGGTTGGTGGAACCGGTGCTGCGGACGCTGTGAATCAGGAGAGAGAAGGTGTTAGTGAGGGTCTGCCTGTACCCCAGGCAGGGTCAGAGCATCCTTGAAGGACTGTGTGGATGCCTGGGTGCAACGCACCCCCTCCCCCAAAGCCTGGGCTCCACAGCCTTTACCAAAGAAGGTGGTGAGTGTGCCTGGATGTGGGCGTTATTCCCAGAGCAGCCCTCGGGGAGGTGCAGGCCCCACTGAGCACCCCACAGCCTCCCAGAGTGGGGATGGGTTGAGCTCTACCCCAGAGCCCCCTTGCCCAGGGGTCCCACAGGCAGGCTCTGATGTGACACTTGTGATACTTGTCCCAGGAACAGAGTGACCCATGGCTTTGAGTGTTCAGCTCAAGAGAACCCCCAGGAGCCAGCCTTGCAGGATGTGTTGTTTTCTGCTGCCCAAAAGCAGGTCATTTTTCAGGAGCCATCTGTTTGGCATCCAAAGTCCCTAATCTATTTGGAGCACTGAATCCCCCATCTGCTCCTGTCTTTGGGCCAGCCCAGGCCAGACCTGAAGAGCAGCCACTTTCAGCAGACAACCTGGCTTGGCACTTGCCCAGTTTCTAGAGGAGCAAAGACCTCTCACTGTTCCCTCACTGCCAGGATCTGAGCAAGGTTGGACATGCTAAAGTAAACTTGGGTTGGCTCTGCTCAAACTGGTTCTACTGGTGGTAAACTGAGGCCAGGGATGGCTCTGAGATATGTCAACTCACCTGGCATGTTGGGGTTGGGGCAGGTTTCCCTCAGGTAGAAAATCAGCCCGTCTGGTTTGAGTTTTAGGTACTCCACCAACTGGGAAAGGAATTGGAGGAAAAAGAGAGGAGAAAATTATGATTGTGAGGAGAAAACAGTCTCTTGGGGGTTTTTTGCAGGCAACTTGTGTGGCTTATGGTAATAATTTCTCTCAGATTTATGGCAGATGGGGACTCAACTCTTTTCTCTCCTCCTATCTGTGCACTCAAGTATCTCCTGGAGCAAGGGCTTGCATACCTGGTCATCTGCCAGAGCTGGGAAGAATTTGGGAAGTTAGATAAGGACCAAAGAAAGCCAAAAGGCAAATGTCTAGTAGGAGAGCTGGGTAGGGCATTTGCAGTGCAATGTTTTTGTTGTTCCAGCCAGAAAGGTTTTTAAGTCGTGTTTGATAAAGCATGAAAGAAACCTTTGGCTTTCCCAGGGTTAGCTCTGTGATTCCCAGGCAATTTCTCACCGTAGCAACAACCAGTTTAAGCATAGTGGGGACTTGACTGGCTGGAGACAACCAGACCAGTCCCTGGCCACCAGATCACCAGGGGGCCAAGGCTTTCTCTTCCCCTTCTGTCTGGCTCAGATTTCATGTGCAATTTGGAACCTGGCATGGTTCTGTTTCCATTAAAATGCCCCAAAGTCTTTGTTTTCAATCACATTCAGAGTGAAAACAGTCCTAGGAATTTAAAAAATTCAGCAAAACAGAGTTACTGTCCCCCTGGAGCAGGTCTGAGGTGTGTGCCATGGGACAGAGCTGAGCTCTGGGGGGACAAGTGACTCCCCAACAGTGCCAAGAGCTGCTGGGCCATGTGTCACATTCCCTAAAATCCCTGCCCAGCCATCCTGAGGACTGCTGGGGCAGTTCAGCCATCTCCCTGACTCCCAGGGGTGATGGGATGTATCTCCTGGCATTTGGATCTCCTGTCACATAACAATTTTTGGCAGCTGGCTCGAGACCTGTGGCCTCCCCTGCTGTTTGCACAGGAGTCAGTCACCTGGAAATACAGAGTGGCAACCTGCACCCAACAGTGCTGCCCTCCCAGGGGGACACACGGGGGGACAGCCTGGGATGAGCAGTGCCATCAGGGATCAGCCATGCTGTCAGGGCTTGCTGCAGGCAGGGGGCTCAGGTGCACCCTGGGGCTGAATGTGGTGTTTGCTCATGGGGTGCAAGTGTAATGAATACAACCATCTCAAGTGTCCTGGCTTAAGGACAGAAATTAAAAGCCCTCATCCTCTTGTTTCCTTGGAGAGGCACCACTGGTGTAAGGCGTGGGGGCAGTGGCAAAGCCAGCACCATCGCAGTGTTGAGTTGGGGCTATTCAGCCTGGAGAAAAGAAGGCTCTGGGGAGACCTCAGAGCAGCCTTGCAATACCTGAAGAGGCTACAGAAAAGCTGGGGAGTGACTTTTCACCAGAGAGAGAAGAGATAGTAAAAGAGGTAATGGTTTTAAACTGAAAGAGGGGAGTTCTAGGTTAGATACCAGGAAGAAATTCTTCACCATGAGGGCAGGAAGGCACTGGCCCAGGCTGCCCAGGGAAGCTGTGGCTGCCCCATCCCTGGAGGTGTTGAAGGGCAGGTTGGATGGGGCTTGGAGCAGCCTGGGCTGGTGGGAGGTGTCCCTGCCCATGCAGGGAGGTTGGAACCTGATGATCTTTAAGGTCCTTTCCAACCTTCACCATTCCATGATTCTATGATATCAGTCAGGTGAGCTGATCAACAGCCAGACCCGGGGAGTGCCAGAGCTCTCTGGAAGGGGCTTCAACCACCCACGTACAGTCTTAAAGCCTTTAAAGCTCCAGGAGGCCTTTCAGGGTTATAACCTCAGGGCTATAAGAAGGGAAAAGCACCTTCACTTGCTTGGGACAGCACTGGTCAGCAGCCCACAGCACAGTACCTGCCAGAGCGTGTCGAACTTGGTGCCCTCAGGGATGGAGTACTTGCCAGACTTGTCCTGGTCTATCCGGTAGTGATACACAGTTTTGCCATAGACCAGGGAGAGAGCATAGGCACTGTTCTCTTTCCTTTGTCTCAGCCTGGGAGGAAGAAGAGCCATTAAAAGCAACTCTAGGTTTTGCCCTGCAAATTATCATGGCTGCAGCAGTGGTGGGTCACAGGGTGGGCACTTGGCACGGTGTCCCTGCACCCCAGTGTTGGAATTGCCACCTTGCTGACTTCCCTCTGACCCTTCACCTTCAGTCTCTTGCCCTTCTCCTCCATCCTGTCCAGCTAATTCTTTCCTTCCCCAACTCATTCAGGAGATAATTAAATGAAGGGCTGGTCTGACCTCGGCAGAGACACAGAGCAAATGCTTTTCCCTGTATTGCCATACGTGGTCTCACATGTCAGTATTGAATGTCTTTACCCACTGAACCCCATATCTTGTAGAATCTGGTGCATTAACAACTTACTTCATAGAGATATCAAAACATGAGAAACAACAAAGCTCCCAATTGACTCTTCAGGGAGGCCAGACACTGTCTGGACAATAAAAGGGTTAGGATGTTGGACCCTGGTCTGTGAAAGATCTGAAACCACAGCCCGACCATATTAGGCTAAATCTCCTCTGAGGAACTGCCATATGAAACAAATAGCTACAGGGTGGTGGAGGTGGGGAAATGGTCAAAAACACAGAGGTCCCAGCATCTACCAGGGGTTTGTGTACTCACAGGAACTTCCCATCAGGTTGTGCCCCAGAGTAGAGTCTCCGCTCAGCTTCATCCCGGGCGATGCTGCCGTGGTACCAGGGCATCCTCTCATGGGCTGTGGTGGCAATCAGCTTCTCCACCTGGGGAGCCTGGCTTATGATGGCCTGTTCCAGTGCGTCGCCCTGCAAGATGGTGAGCAATGAGACCTCCTGCCAGCCTTCAGGCTTCAGCACAGTTCATTTTGCACCCTTTTGGGCTGATGATGTGGGAAACCTTTCAGATTTTCAACTGAAGTTCCTGTGCCCTTAATCATGCCTATAGCAATAGTGGGTTGAAATCTCTTCTGCTGCAGAGGAGAATTCCTTCCTTATCTAAATTGGTCCCATCCCTCAAATCCAGCTGAAGTCCATTGACCTGCTGCTGGGGGAAGAGAGAAGATGTCCCACTGGCCCCACACATTTTATAAACAACTGTAGATCTTCGTTTGCCAGTAGGTGGCAATGTCCCTTGTGTTATCTGCCAGGGTCCACGGATCAGCTTTAAGCAGAAACCCGACAGGTAACTCTCATTCTGCCAAGCACCTTTGGGCTAAAATCAGCCACCTTTAGACATCTTTTGTAGAAAGGCTCCATAAGGGCAGTCTGAGCCACCTTTCTGTGAGGGCTTGGAAATAGCTGAGTAGCTACTCTCAAGGTGACAGCAGATAGAAGGAAATTAATTACGTGGTTGCCAGTGTGTCCATTTACAGTTTTGCCTTATGCAGATATTATATCTATTCCAGTCTGCAGTAAAATGCAGGGACCTGTCTGTAGCTATTTTTAAATTGAAATAAGTCACAGACCTGATCCGGTACCGCAGCTTCATGGGCAAAACCTCCACTGACTCCAAAGAGGGAGGAAAACGTGAGTGAGAATTTAAGTCTAAGTCATTGTATCTCAAGCACGGTGTTATGGAGAGATGGTCTCACTGCAGGGAGTGTCCCTGCAGAGGAGCAAACAGCACCCAGGGAGCTGCTCTGCCAAGGTGCAGGAGCTCCAGCACCCTGCAGAGCAGGCACAGCACGAACTGCTCACGGGAAGGGTCTGAAGACTTGGGAAAATGTTTAGACCTGTTCCTGAAGGAGAATCATAGAATCATAGAACCCTAGGGGTTGGAAGGGACCTTGAAAGATCATCTAGTCCAACCCCCCCTGCCAGAGCAGGGTCACCCAGAGTACATCACACAGGAATGTGTCCAGGTGGGTTTTGAATGTCTCCAGAGAAGGAGACTCCACAGCCTCTCTGGGCAGCCTGTCCCAGGGCTCCGTCACTCTTACAGTAAAAAAAAAATTCCAGATATTCACCTTGAACCTCCTATGCTCCAATTTACACCCATTCCCCCTTGTCCTATCACTGGTCATCACTGAGAAAAGCCTAACTCCGTCCCCCTGACACTCACCCCTTACATATTTGTAAACATTGATGAGGTCACCCCTCAGTCTCCTTTTCTCCAAGCTAAAGAGACCCAGCTCCCTCAGCCTTTCCTCAGCAGGGAGATGTTCCACTCCCTTCATCATCTTAGTAGCTCTGGGCTGGACTCTTTCAAGCACTGGAAAAACCTTTCTGGAAAAGAAAGATATTTAAGGCTACTCTTAGTGCCAGCAGCCTCTGAGGAGAAGGACCTTGCTTTGCCATGCTGTGAGAGGGGGCTGACAGCAACAGAGGAGGCAGAAAGCAGCAGCAAGCCCCCCGAGGAGCCCTCCTTGCGCTGGTCCCGCGCCACCTTGGCCAGTACCTCCAGTTTCCAGGTCTGCCGCACGTATTCCCGCACCATGTTGTCCCTCATGCTGTCGAAGACCCCGGGCTGGGGTTCCACCCCGCTGGGGCGGTTGCAGGGCTTGCGGAGGGGGCAGCAGAGCCCATCAGCATCTTTGGAGTAGAACTCGCAGAGCTCTTCGGGCCCGCAGTGGGCTTTGCCCCCCGCGATGGCGTAGGTGCCGTTCAGCTGGCGCTCGATGGCGTAATGGTAGAACTGCAGGTTGCAGACCATGGAGAGGACGTACCCCCCGAGGCTGCGCAGGCACTGCCGAAGCAGGAACAGCCCATCTGACATCCCTGCCAGCTTCAGGTGCTCCTCAGCCTCCGACCTGGCAATGCTGCCGTAGTAAAAGGGCAGGTGAGCGGCAGCATCCGGCATCTCGGCGCTCTTAGCAGGGCTGCCGGGGTCGGGTCACGTCGCTGGGGCTCGGTCTGGAAGAAAGAAGCAGAAGTCTTCACTGACACAGAGTTTGAGGAAAAAAGTGTCATTGGAAATCAGCCTGGTCTGCCTAGAAGTTGTTCAGCCTGCAGCTGACTGCCTGGAGTGGCACTTCAAGCACCACATGGAGAGCAGCACTGGGGACATTCATAACCCCAGCCAGAGAATCCCACGGTGACTCCTCCATCCCACCCTGAGTGCAGTTAGAAAGTGTAAGTACCAATCCATCTGATCTTGAGTCAAACATTTCAAGCAACAGAAAATGCACAGAATCCTACAGTGAACTGTTCCAATAGCTAATTACCTTCACTATTAAAAATGTGTTTCTTACATCCATCCCAAAGTTTTTAGCTTCGACTTCCTACCGTTTTCTCTCCAGCTCTGTTCACAATAAAAGGAAATTCTTTTGCCTTTCTGAATAAGTTAGCTTTGCCATGAAGGTCTATAAGGCCAAAATCTTAAATGGAGTAAGATTCAAACATAGGATGGATATTAAAAAAACAAAAAAAACCCATTTAGATAGACAAGTGCACCAAACATGGCAAGAGGAGATAAAGATAAAGCCAAGTGCTTCTGGGCAGACATGAACCAGCAGCTGAACAAGCTGAACAAGAAGAAAGTTTCCCCTAATTGTCTCTTTAGAAATTAATCATTCTTTTCCCACAATACCTGACTCTGGCTGGGTTCTGAATTTGTCCAACACTCTGATCCTGTTTGGCAGTTCCTGGTTCTACCTCATGAACGTGCTGCAGAGGAGGCCGGAGCTCAGACGTGTTCAGCCATCACCTCAAGGCCAGTTCAATCCCACTCCTGTTCAGCTTCACTGTGCAGGCATCACTGGAGACCCTTCTTCTGAACAACCTCAAACCCAAAACAAACCTACCACTGTGCTGCTGCAGCTCCAGCTCGTGGTGGGAACCCAGAGAGAAATGGCTCTTTAATGACTGAGCCCCTTCTGCCAAGGAGCTATAGATCTGGTATCAAATCATCTAAAATCCCACCCACAAACAGACGCAAATTTCTGATGATTAATGGAAAATTTATTGTATTCAAAGGGTCTCATTTGTTCCCCGGAACCTGATCTTTGATGTTGTCATTGTGCGGATGTTGACCCCAAAAAGTGTTTGTCTCTATCCACCTTTCCCACAGATGTGTCACTTGCTTTCAGAGTAAGGAATCATGGAATCATGGAAAGGTTTGGGTTGGAAGGACCTTCAAGATCATCCAGTCCCACCCCCTGCATGGGCAGGGACACCTCCCACCAGCCCAGGCTGCTCCAAACCCCATCCAACCTGCCCTTCAACACTGCCAGGGATGGGGCAGCCACAGCTTCCCTGGGCAACCTGGGCCAGGCTCTCACCACCCTCACACTCCACAATTCCCTCCTCATGTCTCACCTCAATCTCCCTCTGCCACTTTTCATCCATCCCCCCTTGTCCTCTCCCTCCCTGCCCTTGTCCCAAGTCCCTCCCCAGCTTTCCTGGAGCCCCTTCAGGCACTGGAAGCTGCTCTAAGGGCTCCCTGGAGCCTTCTCTTCTCCAGGCTGAACACCCCAGCTCTCAGCCTGTCTTCATAGAAACAAACACTGGCTCTTTGGCCAGCACACTGGGAATTTGCCCTAATTCTTCCAAATGTAAAACTTGTTTCTGAACATGATGAGAGAAGTCACTGCCCGATGGGTCAGGCCCACTGCACTATCCCAGAAACTGTCCCTCCTCTCAGGCAGTGGCTGGAGCTGGTGGCCAGCCCTGCTCCTTCTCATCCAACCTGCTGCAGCCCACTCAGCAGCAACAGGGCTGCCTCCTGCCAGCCTCTGGGACTGCTGGAGCTGGGAAGGAGTTGGTTGGATCCGCGCTTCGTGTGGGCAGGAACGGGATCAGGGTCAGGAAGAAACTACTTGGGAGAAACCCTTCTGCTGTGCACACCCCGCTCTGCCCAGCCTTCCACAGCAAAGACCCATGGAGAGCTGGATTTATGGCAACCAGACTCTGCTCTCTTTTGTTTGTTGTCTTCATTAAGCCCAGAAATGGCCCTGATGAGAACAGGAAGGGAGAGCAGGCTCCGTGGAGGAGGCGTTGCAGCCCAGGCAGGAAACCACAGCAGGAAGCAGTCAGTGGTGGTTGCAGCTCGGGTGCGGGACTGGTGTAACCCAGAGCAGGCACAGCACAAATAAGCCTGAGTTGTGAAGCCCCTTTCATCAAATTCATCAAATGAAGCAAAGTGAGGTCTTGGCAGACTTGCCAGACTGGGACACAGAAGGAAAATGAAAACACCCTCAAACCCAAAGTGGAGTCAGTGCTTGCAACCAAAGCAAACGTCCTAATCCCTTGATGCCTCCAGCAGCCCCAGCACTGGACAGGCAGATCCCCCAGGTTCAGCTCCTGAGATGAGATCACTGCCAGGTCTTTCTGACCTCAGCCTGGTTCACAGGGAGGGCAGGTCCCAGGAAGGTGAGTTAAAGCATCTGAGGAGTGGGGATTGCAGCTCTTGGTTTTAACTGCAGAGTCAGGCCCATGAGTCATGTTCATGAGTCAAGGAAGAGGAAGCACTGAGTGGGCAGTGGAAGGTTGATGTCCTTCACGTGCTGCTGATTTCCACTGCCTACCTGGGATAAACAATGATTAGGTACAAGGATGCTGCACCCAAACATGCTGATTCCCTTTTCTGGAAAGTCCAGGACCAGAGCATCACAGCAAATGGAACTTGTTTGACAATTGTTCATACAGGTGAAAATGAGAAGGCAAAAGTCATTGATCACCACTGAGATCCCATGAAGTTTCCAGCTGCCTACACAGGTGGTTCTTTTACAGACAGACTGCTTTTCCTCTCCAAGCACAGGACTGTGAGTCAAGACAGCCTCATGGAGACACAAGAGTGAACCCAGGGACCAGAGGCTGGTTCAGGCTGTGCCACCCATTTCATACAAGCCTTGCTGCTACAAATGAACTCTGTTAGATAATTACACTTACTGGAAGAAAGTCTGAAGTCTCAGCCATGGGGGAAAGTCACGCCCTCGAGTCTGAGAGCAGATGTGAACAGGGTGATTTATAGCTCCTCTAAAGCTCTTGTTTTAAAAAAGTTTGTGCTGCCATCCTGGCTCTTTCTGTTGCCCACACACCACCTCAGGGCCTTCTGGGCATAGTTAAGCTCCTCTTCCCAACCACAGCTCTGTGCCTGAGCTCTCCCTTTGGGTGGACCTGAGCAACCCTGAGACAACCTCACCAGACCTGCACAAACCCTGAACAGCTTTCTTTTCCCACACCATAAAATGCAGAGGAAAATGAGAACTGATTCCCTGGCCTGCTTTCCTGAACATCTCAAACTAGTGTCTGGAAGAAGCTGTGCAAAGGACCCCTCCATCACCATCCATTTCAAGTGACAGGACCTGATGTTTCCAGCACCTGCTGAATCTCTGTCCCCTGGACTGCAGCAACCCAGATGCTGGGTGTTCCTGGTGGCTTCAGGAGCCTCTCCCAGGTTAGAAACAGGACTCAGGGGGAATGGCCATACGAGCAGGGCTGCTGGGAGGATGGCCATGCTTGCAAGTTGGCATCACCCTGTGAAAATGCACTGAATAAAAACCAACACCCACGTAAAAAAGTAATCGGATCTGTGCACCATGACACACAGGAAAGCCAGGCAGGAAGCTATTGAGATGTCAGTCAATCAGATCTATATATAGCTGGCCACTTGTTTGTACTTAGATTAGACAAGTACTGTCAGGAACTGGTTGGATTTTATAATTTCTCAGAAGAGCAAAATCAGTTTGTGCAAATCTGGAGCCAGTCCCCGCAAGCAGCGGGGGGTGCTGATGAAACTGGAGGAGGCACTGGCAGGCTTGAGCATCCTGTTAAGACCACATTTTCTGTATCATTGTCCTGGCAGAAATAACCCCTATAACATAGCACTGGCTGGGATGGGCTGTCTCTTTAAGGTGGCTGGGTCAGCCCGGGGGAGAGCAGAGAGGGCTGGAGGATGGAAACCAGCCTGGAGGGGGGTATAAAGGGGCATCAGGAGGGGTATAAAGGGGTATCAGGAGGGGCATAAGGAGGCATCAGGAGGGGTATAAAGGGGCATCAGGAGGGGTATAAGGAGGCATCAGGAGGGGTATAAAGGGGCATCAGGAGGGGTATAAAGGGGCATCAGGAGGGGTATAAGGAGGCATCAGGAGGGGTATAAAGGGGCATCAGGAGGGGCATAAAGGGGCATCAGGAGGGGCATAAAGGGGCATCAGGAGGGGCATAAGGAGGCATCAGGAGGGGTATAAAGGGGCATCAGGAGGGGCATAAAGGGGCATCAGGAGGGGTTTTGTGCTTTGGAGATGGTGGAAGGAGCTGCTGCTGAGGTTTGTGTTGGCAGTGTGGGATGGAGTGTTCTTAACTCCCTAAAAGAAGTGTTTAACTGGGGAGGGGGGAGAAGTGGCTGAAAGTAAGATCTGCCTGTGTAAATGTGCCCGTGGCATTGCTGAAAGGTGAGGTCAGCCTGTGTGTTAGGGGCTGGGGTCTCTGAGCTGCTCTGTGGGTCACTTCTGCTGCTCCCCAGGGCTGGGGGTGCTGGGGGGGTCTGAGCTGTGGTGCAGGCAGTGTGGTGGGTTGCTGGAGAGCCCAGCCCTGGGGGCTGGCCTGGCAGGAGCTCTGCTGGGTGGGTGCAGGGCAGCAGATCTGGCCTGGGCTCCTTATTGTCCTGGGCTGCTTCCTCATCTCCTCCTGATAAGTACTGGCCTCTTTTTACACCTCGTGGGAAGGAAAGATGCTTCTCACGGGGCCTTGCCCTGACCCACCTGCAGCTGATGCAAGAATAAAAGTGCTTCCTTATGCTGCTGCTTCCAGGCTCCTCTTCTCAGTGTTTTGGGAGAGCACCAAGGAAAGGTTTGTACCCCAGATTGTCTCAACCCTCTTGTTTACTGAGGGCTGCAGCAGCCCTGCTGGTCACCACGGGGGGCTGGAGGAATGGTGCTGAGCCTGCTGAGCAGAGGGAAGGTGAGGGCAGGATTGAGAGGTGGGAACAGGGTGTGAGGTGCAGAAAGCAGAGCAAATCTCAAGGAGCTGCTGCTTCCTCTGTGCCTGCAGAGGTGATGGGCACATCCCATGCAGAGGAGCAGCCACTCCCCACCCCTGCCCTTGGATCCCCTTCTCTTGTTCCTGGTTTTAGCAGAGAACTAGATTTACAGCTGAGAGCCTGGTTGAAGATGTGAAGGGCTGAAAAATGTGTACAAGTCCTCTTACCAAGTAATTCTTCCCAGGAGTAGCTGGCACTGTGCAAGAAGATGAACTGAAGAGTTGGTTCCTGGGGCACAGGCACATGTTTTTTTTTAAACTTTGCTTTGTTTAGATTTGAAATGCTCCTTAGTTTAAAGAAAAACCTGAAAAACTTAACTTTGGCTTGGCCTGCCTACAGCCTTCTAATTGTTCTTGACTAATGTTTAATTCTTATTTATGCACTCCATGGCAGCTCTTCCCAAGATTTCCTCATGAGCACTTACATTCCTGGCTATAGCTGCTTTCCTAACCTCCCTGCTGACTACTCATTAAAACCTCAGCTACCCAACCATTTATTAACACTTGAATTATGTGTGAGTGGGAGTTTATGAAAGTGTGAGCCCATTTATGTTTGAGCTCATAAACAGTGCCTTCTGCTTACATGTGAAGATAATAATCTTTTCTGCTTCTCAGTGAGTAGTACTGACTCAGTCCTGCCTGAAATGGTTGTGTTTACAGAAACTCCACAGAAAAACCTGCCTGGTTTCCACTAAGGACCTTGTCTGCTCTTGAAGCAAGCAGGTAGGTCCCAACTGCCCTTCCACTGCCTGTGGATCCCAGGCCAGGTGCAGAAAAGCTTCATAAACCTCCTCCCCTTTGAAGTGGAACCCCAGGGTCAGTCCACAGCCCTTGGAAGGAAAAATGTTGAATAAAGAGCAGCAGCTTCGAGGCCCTTGGGGAGACCTGGTGCTTCTGTGAGGCACTTGGGGTGAACACTCCTAACAGGGACAGCATTTTCCACGCACAGGCTTTAAGACAAGCTGGTGCTGTGGACACCAGTACCTCTCTTCCCCCTTCTAAATCCTTGGCCAGAGACCCTAGTGCCTCTGGTGATAAATTGAGGGGCTGGTGCTGCTCAAATGTTTGTGGCCTTGGTCTTGGTGTACATGTGTTCTAGCAGCAGGCAGGGCTGACCCAGTGGCTGGACTCATGGGGAGCTTTTGTGTGTGTGTGTGTGGCTTCTTCCAGGCAGGATGTGAGCCAGGCAGGCTGCCTTGGGTCCCTGCAGCTCTGATAAAACATTCATTCCTGTGAGCCAGGGCATGGTTAGTGCTTGGGGGCTCATTGCTCACAGTCTGTTCTGCAGAGCCAGCCCTGACACTTGTATCTGTGCCCAGAGGCTCAGAAGTTGCCATGTGTCCCCTCTGCTCCCATCTTGCAGCTCTCAGATCATTCCTG
>NW_009954098.1:98514-99974 GCF_000747805.2 Chaetura pelagica | reverse complement strand
CCTGCTTGCTGCTTTGTTTTGCCTTGGCCACTCAGAACCTGCCCGAGTGAGGGTGCTCATCCTTCTCCCAAAGGGAGAAGGGTGTAACAGAGCATGGAAAATTGATGACATGCTTGTTTGGTGCCGTTTGATGGCAATAAAGGCCTGGGCTCATTCATATCCTGCTGGGGATTTGTTTTCCTTCTGGGGTTATTTGTCAAATGCTAATGAGCGGAAGCAATTTGCTCCTCCAGCTTTGAGAGCAGGGGCTGGGGAGGGAGGAGAAGGCACCTGCGTGGGGCCTGCTGCCTGTAACTATCTGCCTGTTTTGTTCAAGGTGTTGTTTTAACCGCTGGGATTGCCTCGTTCCCAGAAAGCAGTTTGCTGCTGTTACCCTGCTTCCTGAGTTCTTGGGGGCTGCTTGTGAGGCCAGGGCAGCTGCCCTGGGGGTGGCAGGAGGCAGGGGAACCTGCTGGGGGACAGGTAGATGTTTCTGCAGTGCTACAGCAGGGGAGTGAGGCAGAGCGTGGTCCCCTGACCCAAAGCACGTGAGAACAGTTCAGTAGAGCCCAGCAGTGGGGTCTCTGAACCGTGCAGATGGGGTGTTGCTGCTTTGGGATTAACAGCGGTCGAGCCTTGTCTGCAGGAACTTGTTTCTTATCTCCCTGTGGCTGTGCCCGTGGGGTGTCACACTGAAACCTTGTCTGGCTGTGCACTGCCTGGGGAGTGTGGGTGGAAAGAGACAACCACAGAATCAGAGTGGTGGGGGTTGGAAGGGACCTCTGGAGATCATCCAGCCCAACCCCTGCCAGAGCAGGATCCCCTAGAGCAGATCCCACAGGAACACATCCAGGTTGGGAATGTCTCCAGGGATGGAGACTCCACAGCCTCCCTGGGCAGCCTGTCCCAGGGCTCTGCCACCCTCACAGTCAAGAAATGTTTCCTCATGTTTCACTTGACCCTCCTGTGCTCCAGTTTGTGCCCATTGCCCCTTGTCCTGTCCCTGGGCACCCCTGAGCAGAGTCTGGCCCCATCCTCCTGCCACCCCCTGGAGATATTCCCCAGCACTGATCAGACCCCCCCTCAGCCTCCTTTTCTGCAGCTGAGCAGGCAGAAGCTCCAGCCCCTCAGCATCTCAGTGCCCTGTGCTGGGCTCTCTCCAGTAGCTCCTTGTCCTTCCTGACTTGGGGAGTCCAGAACTGGACACAACACTCCAGATGTGGCCTCCCCAGAGCAGAGCAGAGGGGCAGGAGAACCTCCCTGACCTGCTGGCCACGCTCTCTCTGAGTGCACCCCAGGAGCACACTGCTGGCTCACACATGCCAACCATGCAGATCTTGTCTGCTCTTCAGCACCTAAGGGGTGCAGCACAGGGCAATGCCAGTGGCTGCTTTTCATCCACTGTGTCCTGGCTGATCACACGAGACTGACCCCAGTTCTGCCACCAGCTGTAGGAGCTTGGGCTAAACACTTGGCTCTTT
>NW_009954098.1:82630-98447 GCF_000747805.2 Chaetura pelagica | reverse complement strand
GGAGGGATGGGATGAGGGGGATGGATGAAAAGTGGGAGAGGGAGCTGGAGGTTGGAGCTGAGGAGGGAATTCTTTGGTGTGAGGGTGGTGAGAGCCTGGCCCAGGTTGCCCAGGGAAGCTGTGGCTGCCCCATCCCTGGGGGTGTTGAAGGGCAGGTTGGATGGGGCTTGGAGCAGCCTGGGCTGGTGGGAGGTGTCCCTGCCCATGCAGGGGGGTGGGACTGGATGATCTTTAAGGTCCCTTCCAACCCAAACCATTCTATGATTCTATGAAGGCAGGAGCTCTGCAGACCCTGATAAATGAGAACATAAGCAACCATGTTTCCAGAAATGCTGCAATGAGGGGCACAGAGAGTTTTTAATTGAATGTGTTTCTTAGTTTAAACTCAAGCTGACATGAGTATTTCAGGAATATCCAGTGATGTAGACAGGAACAAGTACCATGATCCTTGTGTCCTGCACAGGAGAGCTTTGTTGTAGGCTTCAGTGCCTGGGTTAGTGCAAGAGCAGAAACCTGAGTTTTGGTGCTTCTTGGAGCTGACCCTGCTGCTGGTTTTTAGTAGCACCCTCTCACAAGCCAAATGTCCCTGGTGAGCAGCTCTGGAGAAGGAGGAAGGTGCTGGGATCCACAGGCAGTGGTGGCACTGCTGGGTGCTGGGGTGAAGCAAAGCCACCTGAGGCAGCTTGTGCCCAGCTGGTGCATGTGGATTTCCTTTGGAAGGCTGTGAAAAGGCCCTGCTGAGCCTTTGTCAGGCACTGAAAACACTCCTGGCTCCGGAGCCATTGATCCTGAACTGCTTTTAATTAGGGGCTGACATACATAGTTAAACACCCTACCTGCAGTTTCCTGCCTGGTGTCCCTGAGTGCTCCTGTGGTCTGGGAACTCAGCTATGGGTCATGGTGTCTACACAAATGATGTCAAGATGTTTGTCCTGAGGGATGAGTGAGCACAGAGCTTGTCCCTGCCAGCAAGGTGGAGCTGGTGCTGAGAACAAAGCAGGGAGAAGAGTCGGTCCAGCCTGACCCTCTGGGGTTTGGGTACAGCAGCTGGGGCCAGAGAAGTGCAGTAATTTATGCAGAAGTTGGAGGAGAAGGGCTCTGGGTTTTTGTTTGCTTCTGGTTGTCTTCCCTGCATTACCCACTTGTGAAGGGCTTTTGCTGCAATAACATCTTAGCACACCACATTGTGGGCCTGGAGGTTGAGTCCTGGCAGTGCAGAGCACCTGGGGAGTGCCAAGAAGTTGAAAGGAGATATTTATCTGAGGGGCTGGTGCTGAGTCTGTGGCTCAAGCCCCTTCCTCGGCACCACCACTACGAGCTGTGCAGCCCTCAGCAGGGGCCAGGAAAGGTGGCAGAGCTCAGAGCAGCCTCAGTGTGAGAGCACTGGCCATGATTCATCTTACTGGAAATAAATGAATGGTGACCTGCCTGGGCTTGGGTCCTTCTGATGGTGCTGAGTGGGTCCTTTCTATGGAAGGACTGAAACTTGCTGTGCAAGTCTCATGTGGCTCTGAACAATGTGCCCTTCTCACCTTCCTGCTCCAGGGAGAGAAGTCGCTAACAACTCTCATTTCCAACCACCAAAGGACAGTGTTTTTGTCACTTAAACGTCTGCATTTATACTTTGCATTTGTAAAGAAATGTAATAGCTGACCTTAAAGTTTAGCAGTGGGGGTTTTTTGAGGGTTTGGGGTTTTTTTTGCAATGTCTAGAGACTCCCTTGGAGATCACAGCCACTGTCTGCTCTGCACAGAGTGCACAGCCTTTGTCCTGGAAAGCTCAGCAAGAAGAGACCAGAGGAGGAAGAGAGAGAGGCAAATTAAGGAGAGGAAGACTATGGTGTTCACAGTTGTGATCAGGTCAGGTGTAGAGCTCCAAAATCTTGTTCTTTGGCTCCTGGTGTACAGGGCTCTGCAGCCACTGGGCTGTGATGCCTTCCTGATGGGGTGCTGACTTTTTGTCCTGGACTTGCTAGGGTGCTGGCTTCCCAGGTCTACTGTGGGGGAGACAAGCTGTCTGGAGGTAATATTGGGGGTTCACCCACCTGCTGACAAACCTTCCCTTAAGAGTTCCTCTGAAATGCTTCATATGAGTTAATCAGGTTGCTGAGCTGCTGGGGGGTAGTTCAGTCCTTTCATCATTCTGCCTTAATTTAGCTTTGAGAAGAAACAGTTCCTGTGTCTCTGTCAGGAGCAGCTCTCTGCTGGGCACAGGGTCCTGTGGGGCTGCTGCCCATGGTGGCTGCTGTCAGACATTGCTCTGTCCAAACCACCTGGCTTCTCCTCCCTCTACCACACAGGAGGTATTTTTAAGGTATTCTCACTCTGGACCATGTCTGTGCAGATGTGGCACTTCAGAAGTTGATGGTCCTGTGAAAGCATCCCTGGAGCTCTGCAATTCCCTCTTGGAGATGGGTCAGGGAAGCAGGCAGTTCCCATTCAAACCAGTACCAGGTTGTACTGGTGCTGTGTCAATGCCATGTGTTGGTCACCTGAGCTTTGGCCCAAAGACTTCAATGTACCCTGAGCTGCCCCAAAGCTGTCCCTGGCCTCTGGATTGAGGGTTCTCCTGAGGACCTGTCACAGCCCCACCTGCACGGAGGGAGCTGCTGCAGGGACTCTCCAGACAGCAGAGGTTAGAGATGGTTCATCCTCACCTTCCAGTGCAGCTGCCCCAGTGTGGCACCCAGCAGCTCTTGTGCTCTGCAGTGCTGGCAGGGGAGTGCCTGAAACAGGGAGACAGCCTTCCCCAGCACTGCTGGAGGGGATTTAGGCAGGCAGGGTATAAACACCCAGCTCAGAAGTTGGCTGAGACACCAAAGCAGCTTCTGTGTGGTTGCAGTAAGTGCCACGGGCTCTAATGGCCCTGAGTGAGTCACAGGGTTTCTCAATCTCACCTTGATAGCCCAGGGAAGGGGAACCAGCAGCAGCCCCAGAGATGGCAAAATGCATCTGTTGGGCATCTGGTGTTTGCTACTGGTGCTGCACCCGTAGCACTTCTTTTATGAACAGAATATGGCTAAGTAGAGTGGGTGAAAGCTGCTGCCAGGTGGGGAAGGGGCTGCCAGAGCCCTGGGTGCACTCATTGCAAAGACAAGTTTTGTTCACATGGAAAAGACCTCAAACAGTTCCTACAGTTTAAAAATCAAAATAATAACAAGAAAAAGCCACCCATGTGGTTCAGCACCAGGGAGGAACAAGGTCCCAGCACCTTGGTGCTCTTGAGGTTACTTCTTTCAGTTGGTGATTTGGTACTAGAAGTGTTGGAAACATCTCAAGTCCAGGAAAGAACAATGAAAGTGGTGAAGGGTCTGGCTGGGCTGATTAATGATAATCCTCTTAGGGATGGAACATGCACATGAATTGTTGATGAGGAGTGATGGGGGAAAATTTGAGAGCAGTGTCTAAAGAGCATGATCATCTTTCAGGGAAGACAAGCTGTTTTGGATGTGCTGATAAGGTGATACAGGGATAAAGGAGAAGATATTAATGAGTGGAAAGTATAGTCTGGTTTTCTAGAAACATGTTCTAACAAGAAGATCCATCAGGATGTGGAACAGGGAGTAGAGTGGAAGTCCCATTGCTAGTCACTTAACACTGGAGCAGAAAATGTGCTGTAGGGAACAATCCTCTACAGGCAGGAAGAAACTGGGATGAGCAAATAGGACTTTCCCATATCTAATTTCTGCAATTCTGGGTTCCAGTAGGGAAAATAATACTTTCAGTTTCTTTCTCTGGCCAATGTAATTTCCAGTTCAGCCAATGTTCTGTGGAAAACTGAAAAAAACACTGAAAGCAGAAACATTTTGTGGTCATTTGTTGAACATCAGTGTCTGAAATGAGAATGAAGTCCTCTGCTTGGTGGCAGACTGGGGTTACATGCACAGCAGTAAATATTCTCCTGCACATTTTTAGAATGTGGTTCAGTGATTAGCTGTGACAACTAAGGTGAAAAAATAGCTCATTCTCCCTGGTCTGGTGAGTTCTCAGCTTTTGTCCTTTCTGGGCTGTCAACAGGAGGTCACATTAATCCCTGTCTGCCCATGCTCAGGCTGTTCTTTCAATGGGCAAAATGCACTGTGTCCCTTAGCACTCCCACCAAGAAAAACTACCTTGGAACTAACCTTCCAGCTGAACATCCTGCTGCAAACACCCAGAGAATCAGAGAACAGTCTGGGTTGGAAGGCACCTTGAGAATCAGAGTCATAGAATGGTTTGGGTTGGAAGGGACCCCAAAGATGATCCAGTTCCAGCCCCCCCATGGGCAGGGACACCTCCCACTAGACCAGGTTGTTTAAAACCAAATCCAATCTCATCTTCAGCACCTTCCAGTACCTGAAGGGGCTGCAGGAAAACTGTAGAGGCCCTTCTTACAAGTGACAGGACAAGGGGGAATGGGTTAAAACTGGCAGAGGGAGATTGAGGTGAGACATGAGGAGGGAATTGTGGAGTGTGAGGGTGGTGAGAGCCTGGCCCAGGTTGCCCAGGGAAGCTGTGGATTCCTTTCTTCTCTCTTGGATGCAAAACACTAAAAGAAGCAGCAGAGGGTTAATGACTTTGCTTCATCCTCCTGCAGCCTCCCCTTGTCAGCTGGACGGGTGAGATGCCAAAACCCATCAGAACAAACCCTCCAAGGAGGACACTGTGGTCCAAGGAACGGGGCTTTGTGCTGTGGAGCCCTCGAGGCTGCTGGGTTGTGTCCAGCCATGGTGGGACAGGCTGGATGCTCCAGCCTGGCAGTTGTTTGGGCCCTGCCAGCAGAAATCCCTGCTCTCCCAGACCCCTTCATAGCGGGTGTGTCTCGGCAGCAACAATTAGTGGGAAATCAGCTTTTCTTCAGCACTCTCAGCAGAGAGACCCAGTGAAAATCTTTCCAGGTCCCCTGGAAGCTGTGCAGAGCATGTCCTGCCCAGTGTGGGCCCAGCTGAGTCCCAGCAGTGCCTGGTGCTCTTGGACCCCTGCAACGTGATGCTGGGGTGATGCAGGAAGCTCTGAACACCCCTGAAAATGTTGCCTGTGCCTCTGGCCCCCAGAGCCACCTTTTGCTGTGGCCACGGGGCTTTTCTCTAGACTATTCCTGCATCAAAATGATGTTCCTGGGGCCAGTGTTTGCTGGCTCCTCTCCCAACTCAGCCACAGCACCCTTCTGCACAGCCTGACCCTGCAGGACTCTTAACTGTTTCCCCTCCATCTTTTATCACTTGATGTGGCTACAGCACCTTGAGCAGCTGATGCAGGAGCTGGGGAGGCTTCTTCTTCCACTGGTTTGTAGAAATGTGCATTATCTCACACTCCTTCCTAGGGCTGCATTAATAAAACTAGGCTGTAGTTGAGCACAGAATAGTTCTGTTGGGTACTCCTACCTCTGCCTTAGTTCTCTGCATGAAAGATACCCATCTCAGATAAGAAATGAGAGGCAAACCATAGGTGTGTATCTTCACAAATAACTTTCAGGATCTGCACAAACATCTGACAGGAAAAGGGTCATGATTTTCACTCAAAAAAACCCCCAAAAAACCAGTCTTGCAAACTTTTCCACCCACCCAGCAGATCTCAACAGCTTTGATTCCAGTGTGATCTGCTCCAGAGCTGCACACTGGAGTTTTCTAATGAGATGGAGGAGAGATAGGTAGGAGCAGGACAGCAGGTGGGCAAGGAAAAACTGAATCATCTGCTTTTCACTGGTCCAAGCCTACCATAGCTGGGTTGCTTCGTAGGCTTTTGCTGAGGGATTATTTAGAAGCTTTTCAGAAGCACAAATAAGATGTTTGGGTTTTGCTTTTTTGTTTGTTTGTTTAAAAAAAAAGAAAGACTATAGGGGTTTAAAATACTCATCTGTGTGATTCTGTTCTTTTTGGGCAAAATGAGAGAGAACCTGGGCAAAATGTAGTTGTCTGAGGCAACTCAGATCCAGAAGGACTTTCTTTGGTACTTGAGCTCAGGATCTGAGGCAGTGACTAAGAGATGATGGGTCTGGTATCTCCTCCAGTGTTGCCTCTGTCATCTGATTCCCTGTCCAGTTCATCACTGACCTGCAGCAGCAGCTCTGGGTGTTTTATTACAGCCAACAAGGCTGAGAACTGAAGGTTCTTATGCTGTTTTAAAATCCCACAGAGTTTTCAGAAAAATGTGGCATTATCTGAAGTCTTTTACCCCATTTATTGTGCCAGAACCTTTAATCTGTTTGTGTTATTAACTTGCTGCAACAATTGAGTGTTGTCTGGTCCCCTCAGGGGACAGAGATCCCTGAGGGGGGGTCTGATCAGTGCTGGGGAATATCTCCAGGGGTGGCAGGAGGATGGGGCCAGACTCTGCTCAGGGGTGCCCAGGGACAGGACAAGGGGCAATGGGCACAAACTGGAGCACAGGAGGCTCAAGTGAAACATGAGGAAACATTTCTTGACTGTGAGGGTGGCAGAGCCCTGGGACAGGCTGCCCAGGGAGGCTGTGGAGTCTCCATCCCTGGAGACATTCCCACCCCACCTGGATGTGTTCCTGTGGGATCTGCTCTAGGGGATCCTGCTCTGGCAGGGGTTGGACTGGATGATCTCCAGAGGCCCCTTCCACCCCCACCACTCTGGGATTCTGTGATCTGTTAAAGAAATTTGGTCACCAACTGAGAGAAGTTTCATCCCCCCAGGTCCAGATTAGCCTGGCAGTTGCTCAGAGTTTCAGAGAAGGAGAGAAATTCTGCAAGATCCAGCTGAGCTGCTGAAACTGTAGGTGTAAAATATTGTCCTGATGGTAAGTGGCAGTCCAGGCCTTGGTGGGTCTTCATCAGAGTGGGAGCACAAGCCTTGTCTCATCCTTGCTGCTCAGGATTGCTTTGAACATTATTTCAAAGCAGAGCGAGACTGTTGCTTTATTGGAGTATTTAATCTAAAATGTATTTATATATTTTGGAGTATTAAACATAAACTTCAGACTGTGTAGGCTTACTGGGTGGTCATAGGAAATTCCTGAAGGGAAAATTCTGAAGGGGAAAATGAATGCAACTGGAGGCAGAGGAAGCTGCAAACTTGGACTTCTCCAGCTCTGCTCTTCTTGCAAAAGCTGATGAGCACTGAAGGGTGAGTATGTGATTGGCTGGGACCAGCATGTGCTGGGACAAAGTGTGGGACTTGCTGGTGGTGCTGGAAGTTTGCATTCTCAATCATTTCCTACATGACAAGATTAGAGTGCTTAAATATACCCTCACAGGCCTCTATTTTCCATGTATAAAACTGAGGCATAGAGAAATAATGGCCTGGAGCTGCACAGGGCTTTTAGTTTATTTTAAATAACAACAGTAAAAGCTTTTTGTTCCAAATATTTGAAGAGGATTTAGGGAAGGAGAGTTATCTAAGACCTTAGTTCATTCTTTATCCTTACTATAGTAAGTAGTGGCTGCAGCTTTGGCTCTGTATGGAGTTTGTAGAAACCTGCCCCTGTTCTCTATAGCTCCTTGGATCTGTCTTCTGCTCTGGGCTCTCACTAGCCTGGCTCCCATCTCTGCTGTGCCCATTCAATCCCAGCCCCAGCAGGGCCTTTTCTGGCACCTCTGGGAATACTACAAGCCTTCCTGAGCACATTCAGTGATCAAAATGGTGTTTAAAAATGTATATTCCTGCACTGGTGAGGAAAGGGCTGAACAAGGAATCTACTTTCATTCTTAAGACTCAGTTTGATGTAGCCCATTTAATGCTACCATATAAGTTAGCAGAGATGCCTGGGAAAGCAAGTGCTAAGCAAAATGTGTGGGGTTTAAAATTACATGGGAGGTTACCTGCATTTTTGTGTATTTCCAGCCCTCCAGATTAGTTCTCTGCCCCTTGATAGTGCCTGCCCTCCCAGCAGGTGCTTCATGCATCCCTGTCCCAAGCTGTGTTACTCAACTCAGACCCACACAATTGAGGTGGGGGGGAAAAAATATCATCTCAGTGACATCCTTTGCCTTTGGCATCTCTGCTCCTGTGGGCTCAGTAACCCAAGAAACCTCTCCCACCTGCTCAGGGCTGGTGTGAGCCAAAGCTTGGCTCAACTGACACATCTTTTATGACCACACTGGCCCTCTCAGGCTTTTGCTGCTCAAGCCAAATTTGATGTTGCTGGTTGAGTGGGCTCAGGTGGTGAACAGAGCCTGGGGCTTCTGAGGTGTTCTGCTCCCTGGGAAGCTGGCTGAAGCTGGCAGAGTTCTCAGGAAACCCTCTTTCTGGTTAAGGTCTTCATGAGAATTAACTTTGTGAAAAGCCAATAAATACCCAGATGTTCATATGTGGGGATTCTAAATTCTGCTGGGGCATCTCCCATCATTTCTTTAGGAAATCATATTCCTGGGAGCATCACCAAGCTTTACAGAGCCTTTCTCTTGTTAAGAGGAAAAAGGATGATGGGAGGTTGAAAATACAAAAAAAATCCTAAATGTATCAGAAAGCAGGACCTCGTAGATCAGTTTGTTCATCCCCCAGCAGTGAAGGAGCTTTCTGCCTGATCCCTTCTCCAGTCCCCTCTCCAGCTCTGCCCACGTGCTGAGTTTCCCCTGCGTCTCCACAACATTTATTCCACAGCCTAATACATCTGCCTGTTAGGAAATGTTTTCTGAGGTTTAATCTCAACTTTCCTTTGTTCTAGTTTATTCCATAACACCACGGACTCTGCTTGAATTGATGGGACTGGGAATGGTGCCTGTTTGCACAGAAAAGTGCTGAGCAGTAACAGAGACAACAAAGAAATCAAAGAAAGTAAAGGTGAGTTTGCCAGAGGCCTCTGCTTTTGAGTACAGTTGCTGTTATATTGTCCCTGCCCACGCAGGGGGGTTGGAACTAGATGATTTTTAAGGTCCTTTCCAACCCAAACCATTCTATGAATCTGTGATTTGTCAGTAGAAAGTCTCTGAAGTCTTTCTGAAATATTGGAGCATTATTCAGCAGGTACCAGGTATCCCAGGTCTTCCCACTGAGGCTTGTAGGCAGTTTAAAAGAGAAGCTTCTAGAGGAGACAAGTTTTCATGTCATAGAATCATTTAAGTTGGAAAAGACCTTGAAGATCATCAAGTCCAACCATTAACCCAGCCCTGCCAATTCCACCCCTGCCCCATGTCCCTCAGCACCACATCTACACAGCTTTGAAACCCCTCCAGGGATGGAGACTCCACCACTTCCTTGGGCAGCCTGGGCCAGGGCCTGACAACCCTTTTGGGAAAGTCATGTCTAGAGTTAAGGGAGGATGAACCTGAATACCAGACAACAAGCCATCACTTCAGCATCTTCTGACCCATCTAAATCCCCTCCAGCTTCAAAAACAACAGGACGCCCCGTAATTACACCGGTTGTTTTTCCTGAACCCATGGAGTAATCAGTAGAAAAGCCAGAGTGGGCACATGAGGAATTCATCTGGGCCTGTTAACACCAACGTTTGCCAGGATCTCCCCTCCTGACACTGCAGCCCTGATGCCACCAGGGTGAGCAGAAAGGTACGAGACAGGGAACAAAGCAGCCATGTCGCGCAACAGCCCCGGGAGGTACCGACAGCAGCAAAGTGCCTCTTACCTGGTCTGCAGATGAGCAGGAGGCCTCCTCGGGGCTTCAAAACAGCAATTTTGAAGAAAGGAAGGAAAGAAGAGGGAAAATGTTCTTCAGTGAGTGAGAAATGTGTCTGTTTTGGAGGACGAGAGGGGAAGGGGCCACGCCATCCAGTGAGCTGCCTGGCATTCGCTAACCTCCGCTTGCTGGTTTCTTTGAAATGTGACCTATTTCCTTGTTGCACAGGAAAGGAAAGAAGAGAAAATAAAAGCTGTGTATCTCTGAAGAGTGAAAGAGTTGTGAGGTCTTCTCAGTGCCAGGATATGGGTCTCCTGTGGAAGCAAACGGAGCAGGGGAAGGTGCTGAAGAGCTGTCGTTACCATTGCCTGGAAAGCAAAGGCCTCATCCTGCCCCTTGGTATTCATGGGGATGTGAGGCTGACCCTGCCATGCCATCCTGTGTCCCTTAGAAGTCCCAGGGGGGTAAGGAGAGCTTAAATTCCTTGGATTTGCCACAGAGGCTTCTGAGAAAGACCCTCTGTATAGAGCTGCCTTGGAGTGGTGGTTTGTGCTGGTCAAGACCTGGGCTCAGTAACCCAAGAAGCCTCTCCCAGGCTGGTTTTCTGCTCTGCTTTCTGATTAGCTCTTTGTGGTGCCAAAATGGCCATAACACTAACAGCTGGGCTGGGAACCATCCACACCAATCCCACCAAGCAGTGCTTATTTTTGGCAAGGTTTTCAGCTGCTCCTCAGGGACGTGTCTCCCTTTCCACAAGGGACAAGTTTCCATGGAAAACTGCTCATTGCCACCTGGCAGCTCATTCCCATGGAAGAGAGGGGTAAAGGGGCAGTGTCCAGTGCTAGTTCTTGGGGACTGGGGAGAAAGGCTACCCTGTGTCACTGTCACTTGTTTCTGCTGAATGCACAGAGGGGCCCCAACAGGATGGCTGGGGAATCCCAAAGTGTCTCACTGCTACAGGGAGAAGACTCTACTGTAGAATTTGTGACTTGGGCCCCGATTGTGGCAGGTTGAGCTTCCTGATGTTCAAGACTGATTGGAATAAAACCACAGTAATAGGGTTTGGGATGCAAAATGGAAGCTCTCCTTGAGCATTCCTCAGCTGTGTGGCATCTCATGGCCAGATCCCCCTCGAGGAGCCCTTTGTTTACATTTGGCCATGGAGCTCTACATGCTGTTTATTCATAAATCCATATTAAAGGCTTTTCCAAGGAGAAGGTGAGATCCTGAGATAGAAGGGATGAGTCACTCAGGCAGTTCCCAGCTCACCCCAACCTGCTGTGAGGGCAGAGAGCTCTCAATCCTGAGCCCTCAGCAAGGCTCACCTGCTCATTTATCCTTTCCCCAAACCTCCCAAAGCTCAGTTCATGTAAAGAATCTTGATAATCCCTTTCTGATGGCTGTGCTCTCAAAGCCAGTGGTGGCTCCTTCAAGCTGGAGTTACAAGATTGGGAGACACCAGCCCCATTTTATCAAACACCTGAGATTAATTAAACTGGGTCTCACTGTTGGGCAATTAGCTGGGGTGTCTCTACACTAGTGGGGAAGCAAACGTTCTGTTTACAGCTGGTTTCACTTGCAGGTTCTCAACCTGCAGTATTTGGGCTACAAACAAAGCAGAGAAGTTTGTTTGTTCCTGCAGTAGCAAAAGGGCTGAATGGAGCGTTGTTCTGGTGGGCACTGAGCAACCATAAAAAGGATTAGTCTGTGGCTCAGCAGCTCGTCCCAAGATGGACTTGGGGCCAGGCTGTGATGTAGAGCCAGAGCTGGGAACTTTGCCCAGGCCCAGCAGTTTAGACATAGCAAGAGAGAGTTTCTTTTTATTTTATGTACAAAATGGTTATGCGGAATGACTCCGTCAGGCCTCAGCATTGTTCCCCGTGTGGTTTAGTGGCCACCAGGTCAGAGCTTACAGCTTTACAAGCCTTCAAATGAGCACTGGGCTCAGTGTTGTGCAGGGTGCTGCTGCAACTGGGCATGCTGGGCCATGAAGAGGATCCTTGGCTGGAGCAGCTCTGCTCTGGAGCCAGGCTGGGAGAGTTGGGGTGTTCAGCCTGGAGAAGAGAAGGCTCCAGGGAGACCTTAGAGCAGCTTCCAGTGCCTGAAGGGGCTCCAGGAAAGCTGGGGAGGGACTTGGGACAAGGGAAGGGAGGGAGAGGACAAGGGGGAAGGGATGAAAACTGGCAGAGGGAGATTGAGGTGAGACATGAGGAGGGAATTGTGGAGTGTGAGGGTGGTGAGAGCCTGGCCCAGGTTGCCCAGGGAAGCTGTGGCTGCCCCATCCCTGGCAGTGTTGAAGGGCAGGTTGGATGGGGCTTGGAGCAGCCTGGGCTGGTGGGAGGTGTCCCTGCCTATGCAGGATGTTGGATCCAGATGATCTGTACGGTCCCTTCCAACACAAACCATTCAATGATTCTACCCTTTGGGCATGGACCAGCAACACTGAGCAGCCATGGCACCAAGTTTGCCTGGAAGCTGCTCATCTTGCCTCCCCAGGGTTTGGTGCTTCATCCCTGCAGGTCCCTGCCAGCCTGGTGCTGAGCCTGGAGCACGCAGGAGCAGAGTGCTCAGCCTCTGCCTCGTGCAGCCACAGGAGGGTGCAGTGTCACCAGCTGCAGGACTGGCCCTGGTGCTGTGCTGAGCACTGGGCTCCTCTCCATCCCAGGAGTGAGGGAGGATGCAGGACAGCGGTGATGGGGGGAGAGGATTTCACGTGTCTCCTGGAAGTGCATCCTCATCCTAGCAAGAGGCAATCAGCTGGCACTGTTTGGTGTTGGAGATGAGCTGTAGTGCCTCCGTTGTCTGCAAAACCCTTTTTTTCAGGGAGAGTCCAGTACACTCTGCCTTTTTTCTGTATCTGATCCCTTTGCCTTTCCCCATTTCCTGGGTTTCTGTGTGAGTGGTGGAGGCCTTGGCTTGGGAAAGTGTGTGCAGCTCCAAGGTGGCTCCATCACCCCCTCAGGCTGGAGCACAACTGAATTATTGAGCTTTGTTTGCATGGCCTGGTGTGAGAGGGGTTACAGAGCTGGGGGGGTGAGGTTGGTCCCCAGGCACACAAATTGAGTGTCCTTACATGTCAGGAGTCTCTAACACTACATTTATCATCTGAGAGGGACTGGAGACCCTGCATATCAGGGAAAAGCAAATTTCCCTGGGACTGGAGAGGGACAGGCAGCCAAGAGATGCTTGTTGCTGAGCAGGAAGGTTGGGGGGGTGTCTGCAGCCTCTGTCCCTCTTCATTATACACTAAGTGTGTCTGGGGACAAGCTCCAGCAGGGACAGCCCCTGGTGGGGCACCAGGCCACACTTTTTCCCTGCCCAGAAGCAGCACAATTGAGTTAAACCCCAAATACTTGGTTTAGTTGCTTTTTTTACATATGTGCTTTGGGGGCTCAGACAATGGCCTGCACAGCCTGGGGAGGAAGGAAACTGCTCTTTCCACCCAGCCAGGGAACCAGCCAAAAATCCAGCCCAGTAATTGCAGTCCCTTTGAACTCTGTTTTCAAACGGAGAGCCAGGACCTTCCAGTGTGACTGCCTGTAAGGAAGAGTGGCCCTTGTGCTTGTTGATGTTCCATGGGCTGGAGAAGCTGGGAGTGGAGGTCCAGGCTGTGAACTCCCACTGACAGGCATCTCCTGGGAGCACAGGATCATAGAATGATTTAAGTTGGAAGGGACCTTAAAGAACATCAGTCCCAACCCCCTGCATGGGCAGGGACACCTCCCACCAGCCCAGGTTGCTCCAAGCCCCATCCAACCTGCCCTTCAACACTGCCAGGGATGGGGCAGCCACAGCTTCCCTGGGCAACCTGGGCCAGGCTCTCACCACCCTCACACTCCACAATTCCCTCCTCATGTGTAACCTAAATCTACTCCCTAAATGATATTTTTCATGTTACAGAATGGTGTTTTTTCCTTCTGTTCTCAGATGAGATGAGCACATCTGCCAGGCAATACCAAAGACATTGAGACCAGAAGAGGCACCTTCACACTGCTGACCCATCCAAGGAGCCGAGTTCAAAAGGCCTCACTAAGTGTTTACACAAATCCATTGGAAGTAAGTGAATTAGGACTGTTAAATGCAAAGATACAGCTTCTGGCTCAGGTGCAGCTCTGCACTTTGTTTGCTGATAGCAGAGGATGTAGGAGGATACACTGCAAAAAGTACCAAAGGTTCCTGCTTTTTTCTTAATCCCTTTTCCTAGGCTTGCCAGGGCCAGTGTCTGAGGAGGGCGTAGGACTGGTCAGGCTTTTGTGGCTTTTCCTTTCTCTGTTCCCATCTAATGATCAGATGGTTACAAACCAGTGCTGCTGGGTCAGCCTGGGTGGCAGCCAGGACTGGTGCCAGGAGCCCTGGCTGCTCAGTCCTGCCCCAGGGCCAGATCCTGTGGATTTGGCAATGGAGGTACCTCGAGAGGCCAGGGCAGGACACGCTGTCTGGAGGGGCTGGCTGTCCTGCAGGCTCCAGCCACCCCACACCTCAAGGAGCTGCAAACCCTCCAGCCCCTTCCCACAGCTCCCCTTTGCAATCTGCTGCTGGGCAGAGGGGTCTCACCTTCAGGGAGCCTGATCTAACGCTTCGTTTCCATCTTCCCCCGGCAACTTTTCACCCCCTTAACTCATAATTAAAATCCTCTTATACAAAAAAAAAGCTCCTTGGAGATGATTTTTGGGTCCTTCTGTGTTCACTGAGAGGCTCTGGCTGGAGATTCCCTGCCTGCTTTGGTCCTTTCCCCATGTTCTCCTCCAGGTCCCCTCTCTGTACCCAGGGCAAAGCAGGACAGTGCACGGAGATCTAGAAGAGCCCATTTTTGTAACACCTACAGAATTGCCAGGTAATTCTCTCCTTACCAAGCCTCACAGATTCAGCTTTGTCATCTCAGAGACGACTTCAGGAGGAAGGAAATGGGCTCCTGCCCTTTATTCTTTCTCATTGTTTTGTGTGTCCTGAGAGGGCTCTGTTTTCAAACCAGCAGTGTTTTCTTCTTTGCAGTGTTTATTCTTTACTTCAGAAATGCATTGTGCTCTGTGGGCCACTCCACGGTGGCAGCAGGACAAGAGGAATTATGGCCTGGCAAGAGCCAGCAGGGCAAAAATGATGTAACTGGGGAGGGAAGGGACTTCTTAAAACATTAACAAATTCTTGAGGGCTTATTTTTTTTAAGCCCATACCTACCATGACTTGCTCTTGTTCCGGCGCTTCCATCCGAGCTGGCTTTTTGAAAAAAAAGCTGTGAAAGCTCAAAAAAGGAGGATGGGAGTGTGTTGTTCATTGTCTGGGGGAAAATCCTGGCTTGCTTGATCTGTTGTGGCTGCTGGCTGCCATCCTCAGCCTGACCTCTTGGCTTTATCACTTTTATCGGGGTGTTTTATCAGCCCGGGAGCTGCCTGCGTTGCCCGGGGAGGATCTGCCTGCTCCTTTCCAGAAAGGTTTAGCTGATTTAGTTTTATACTGGTTGCAGGCAAGACCTGCCTTCCACACTGATGTCAGCAGTCAGGGCGGGACTTTTACTGCCTTGTGGCTTTGAGGATTTTTTTATTTTATTTTTTTAATATATTTTTTTTTAATAATCCTGGCAAAATTCCTGAGCAAAGTTGGTTTTTTTCCTGGGTTTTTTTGTTGTTGTGTGTTGTGGTTTTTTTTTCTCTGAGCAGCCTCTATACATGCTGCCTCCGAGCTGCTCTCTTATTACTGCTCACTTCCTGAAAGGAGACTTTTTAGCAAAGCCTCTTGCTCCAGCTCTGCCTGGGTCTGACAGAAGAAGGTTATTGAGGAAGGCGACATAAACTCTCAGCTTGGAAAAACTTTCTGACCCGCACAGGGCTGAGAGAGGAGCTTTTTTGGCTGCTGCTGGGAAAAAGGAGGAAGAGAGAGAAAAAAAAAAAGCTCAAGGAATTAAAAAGGGGGAAAAAAAGGAAGAAAGAAGGGAAAACACTAGAAAAGGTAAAACACTCTTTAAAATAATTTTTCCAACTCTTTGAGGTTGGAGTGGGGTGGTCTGGGGTGGAGGGAACGCGAATGTTCTTTGAAATCAGAACCTTCTCCCTGGAGAAGGAATGAGCCTGAAGAACGTTGCACGCTGGAAAAACATTTATGAGAATGAAAACCATGTTCACCCTTCTCCAACATTCAGAGTTTCCATAAAAATGCAGGGTTGTGTTTCAGAGTGTCTGCAGACAGCAGGACTCAGGCATCTGCACTCGCACTGTCTCCCTCGCCTCCCCCTATCCCCACACTGCTCCACTTCTTTTTCTTTTTGGCTGCATGAAGCCCTCTGATCCCATGTTTGCTGCTCAAAAC
>NW_009954098.1:77950-82265 GCF_000747805.2 Chaetura pelagica | reverse complement strand
TGCCGCGGGCAGAACTCTCAATTACAGAAAGCAACAGCTCTAATCCCTGTCTCAGAATTAGATGTTCTTTGCTGTCTTCGTTCTTGAGGATAAACACATTTTGTGCTCCCTCTTTCACTGCCTCTCTCTGTCTTCAGGAGCTGCCAGTGCCTCTTTACCTCCTGCACAGTGTGGTCAGGGGATTATAAACTGTCTGCCCTGAAAAAGCTGAAATGTCATTAACTTCGTGTGCATCACCAGGCATTTGGCCCCCTTGCAATCTCCTGTTTCTTTGCTTTGATGGTGTTTTAAAGGGTGTTTGTTGTTGTTTGTCTTTTTTTAAAAAAGAAAGATCAATCCCTCAGAACATGTTATTTTAAACATCAAAGTAAATATTAGTGATGGTGAAATGCCAGAAGATTATCTCATTAGAGCTGAAGGAGCTTGTGCTATAAATAGAAAGGAGTTTATAGAATAACCTTGGCAAATATCCTGCAGAGGGGAAGAATCAAACCAAGAGGGGGACTGGCCGGGGCTGCTCCAGGGCAGGTACCTGCTCCAGCACCAGCCCTGCCTGGGCAGCAACATTGAAAATTCCCATCAGAGGGGCTCAATTCTGGGGACTGTTCTGGCCAAACCTACGCCGGGATCTAAACCTCAGGGGATGTTTGTTCTCTTCTTTCAGTCCATCTCAATTCCCACGTTGGCTGGAGGTAGCTGGGCCACACCAGAGATCTGATTCTTATTCTGGTGGTAACTGCTCCTGTGAGCAGAGCTCTACAGGAGATCTGTGTGACGGGTGAGAGCAGGAAGATTTTTGAAGCCTTTGTTTGGCTCTGGTCTCCCCCCACGCTGGGGATGGTGGGAGGGGAGATGCTTTGTTGAGAGCCCAGGTAATTCCCCAGCCTGCACGGGGGGTGTTCCCTCTGGCCTTGCCCAGACTAGCCTGAAATGCCTCTTGTCAGTGAGGTTTCCTCCAGTTCTTGGGAGGTTGTTCCAGTGTCGCGAAGTTTCTCCATATATGGAACGTGCCGAGTGCTCCGGTTGCTCCATCCTTGGCTTCCCATTGTTCCTGCTTTGCCCCACGGCAGCATCCTCTGCTTTCCTTCTCCTCCTTGGATCCCTTAGAACCTCCAGAGCTGCTTGGGGTGTCTCCAGTTTCGTTCCCCGAGCGGCTGCTTGTTGGGTGGAAGGGAAAGGTCCCGTCATCTCCTGCAAATCAGGCTTTTCCCAGGTAGAACTGAGCAGTTTCTTTTGGCAGAGGAAGCCCCCAACGGGGTGAAGGCCCTGAAGGAAGGTAGTGCTTGCCCAACACAAACAGTGTCTGCTACTCAGGGGAAAGGCCTTTTAAGGACCAAGATGCAAACCTGTAAGATGAGAGGCTCTGTTACCACCCGTGGGGACTGTTTGGGGTCACTGCTCATCACCACATGAAGCCCTTGTCCCTGGGCTCAGCTGCCCCAAGGAGCAGCTCTGAGAAGGACTTCTCAGCACAGGTTGCATCAGGCCCACCCAGGGGATGATCCTCTTCAAGTACTTCTTATCTGAACCCCCCAACTCCAAAAACCACTTTTCTTGCCAAGTTTCCAGCAATTAGTTCATTCAAAGCCAGAAACACTGCAGGATGTGTTTGTCACGTCCTGTCCTGCCTAGATCTCAAGTTAACACAAATGGACTTGAAACAAACAGATTTTGGACCAAATTTGTCAAGTTTTCAATTCACTAGTGTGTTTTGGATGATGTCAGCTCAGATGTGCTGAAGATAGGCAAGTCAAAAAGCTTCACTTGACCCCACCCCCATAGGAAACGTTTGCAGGGCAAACATTTCCTGGGAATCTCTAAGCAGGTCAGACCTCATGCACTGCTGAGAAACATGGAAAACCACCAGCCAAGATTTAGACTTAATTTTTCAGCACTAAAGGAGGTTATAAAGGGACACCATCAAAGCAGGTTTTCCCATCTTGGTTATTCTGAGTGTCCTCTATTCAGTCTGCAATCAATTCAGCAACTGGGAGATTTTCCACTGAGAAAACCCTGCCAAAATATTTTATCTCCATCTGACTCCAGTGGAGCAATGTCAGTGGCACGTGTGAAGTGCAGGGTCTTCATCTGGCTGCTCCAGTGCTGCTGCTCTCTTACCTTCTGCATTCCCCCAGGCTGGGAACAGAATCCTTGGGCTGTGCCATGTCCATCTATTCAGCATCTTTACATTTCTCTTTGACACCCCAACCCACTGTTACTGCTGCTCTTTCCCACTCCTTTTGTCACAGCCTCATTTTTTAAAGGCAAAACGTCTTCCAATTAATCTCTCCTTGAGTAGTTCTGCAGATCCTTCTGAACTCAAACATTCATGAATTGGTTGGTTCCAGCTGAGCTGAACTGGCAGGTGAGATCCTGGTCCACTGTTGGACTTGTGCCACTGACCTCAACAGGACCAAGAGTTCACCCGAAAGGGGCTTTGATCAAACCCACAGTGCACATGATCGAGTTCAGCCCTATTGGGGTGAGCAGCTCTTCATCCCTTGGCCATGAAGGAAAGCAGCTCCTCAAGGCACAGAAGAATGTACTTGGTGGCCTTGGGGCTGCAAATTCCTTGTTAGGAAGCCACACGTGCTCATGAGTTGGCATTTTTTCTGTTGCACCCTGCCCTTCCCCACCAAATCCAAACCATCTGGGCCATATGTTTCCCTGAACAGAGAACCTGCAGGGAAGGGAAGGGAAAAAGGGGCCTATAAACTCTCTGCAGAGCAGATCTCATGGAGCTCTGCTTAAGGAAGCCAGAGACTGGAAGAGATCTGCAGATCTTCTGGTTCTGTAAGGGCTGGAGGGAGCCCATAGCCTGGTGGGGTCTGCAAGACTTTGTCCAGCTGCAGAGCTCCCCTGGCACGTTCCTTTGTGGTGACATGTCTTGGGGTCTGTGGGCTCTCACTGTCATGGTCCTGCCTTGCACCAAGGGGTCCCAGGGTGCCTGCATGGGGGGGTCTGTGCTCCTGCACTGCCTGCTTAGCTGCTGCCAGGTCACTTCTCCTTGGTTTGCCCTGCTGTGAACGAAGCCAGCAGCATTTGCCAGCTTGCAGGGAGCCTTTGAGAGGCTCCAGGGAGAGGCAGAAGCTGGGCTGTGGGTTTGGTTTCGTGCTCTCCTGCCCGGGGGGCTGGATCTGCCTGCAGAGCTGCAGGGGGGGTCCCAAGGGCTGGAAGCACAGAGCCAAGCAGGCAGTGGGGCAGGTAGAGCAGATCAGGAGGAGCCAACCAGGGCTCCTCTCCCTCTCTCTGTCACCACAATGCAGCCCCTTCTGTTTCTGATTTCTTGGAAGGACAGCATGGTCCAAACTGACTTTGATGCTTCAGGGTCCTGCTCCACAGCTCCACTGTGTTCCCTGTATGGGACCCCAACATGGGCTTTGTGATCCAAACCTGATCTAATGCCTGAGCTAACCCTGTTGTGGGAGTGAGGTGGGACCAGAGGTCCCTTCGAGTCCCTTCCAACCTCAGCTGGTTCAGTCTGGCAGGACTGGGTCAGCAGTGGGTGCTGGGGGCAGGCAGTGCTGTGGATCCCTTCCCCTGCCCAGGTTGGTGACACTGCTGGATGCAGCATGAGACACTGCTGAGCCCTGGGGACACTGTGCTGTGGTGGTGGTACCAGGAGCTGCTGAGCTCTGTGCTCACTGCAGGTGCTGTGGGGCTCCCCACAGCCCTTCTGGGTGCCAGGAGTGGCCTCAGGTGCTCTTCTTGGCCAGCTCAGCACAGCTCTCTGGTCTCTCCAGCTTCAGCAGTTGAGCCTGTGCTGGACTGTGGGTGCATGTGGGTGATGAGGGGGCTCTGGTGGGCTCTGCTCCCTCCTGGCAATGCACGTCCAGCCTGGTGACCAGGCACGGCTTTGTCAGAGGGTCCCAGCATAGGTAACAACAGCACCATGGGTGTTGGGGGGTGACCTGAGGCTGGGTTAGCAAAGGAGTCAAATCTACTAGAGCTGTGCAAGGACTTTGTCAGCTGGAACTGTATCCAACCTGCTGCTGCCTGAGCCAGGAGAAGCAGCAGTGGCAGTTCTGCAGGTGAGTGGAGCTCAGCGTTTGGCACAGGAGGGTGTTTGTCTTTATGTAACCCCAGGGCTCGGTGCCCTGCTGTGCTGTGCTCTGCTGTGTTGTGTTGTGCTGTGCTGTGCTGTGCTGTGTTGTGCTGTGCTGTGTTGTGCTGTGTTGTGTTGTGCTGTGTTGTGTAAGCACCAGGAGCGCTGAGGGGCTGCAGCTGGAGCCAGCCCTGCCGGGACTGGGATGGCTGCTCCCCTGCCTGCTCCCCTGCCTGCTTCCCTGCTGCTTCCCTGCTGCCTTCCCTCCTG
>NW_009954098.1:67323-75980 GCF_000747805.2 Chaetura pelagica | reverse complement strand
CCTGCTGCTTCCCTGCCTGCTTCCCTGCTGCTTCCCTGCCTGCTTCCCTGCTTCTCCCCTGCCTGCTCCCCTGCTTCTTCCCTACCTGCTTCCCTGCCTGCTTCTCTGCTGCTTCCCTGCCTGCTTCCCTGCTGCTTCCCTGCTGCTTCCCTGCCTGCCCAGAGGGGTGAGAGCTCCAGCCTTCCCAGAGCCTGGGGCAGTTTCCTGGCATCCCAAGCACAGCAGAGCTCTGTTGCTCAGTGCTGATGCAGGGGCAGCAGCAGGAGCTGCTTGAGCAGAGAGGCCCAGGAGATCTGGATTCTCTCCTGGCTGTGCTGAACCCCACAGAGAGAAGAGGTTTATGAAGGCCTGGAGATGCCTGATATAAACCCAGCATTTGTGCATGGCATATCTAGAGGGATTGGTGGGGCAGGATGGCATGCAGAGAGGGGTGTGGGTATGGAACAGCCTGCAGATAATGTGTATCCTTGTAGGGACAGGGTATATCGGCCTGTTCTGGGGGTCCTGCTCTAGCAGGGGGTTGGACTGGATGATCCCCAGAGGTCCTTTCCAACCCTGACCACTCTGTGATTCCGTCTGCATGGCACGTTCCTACCTACATGTGTGTGGTTGGCAGGGGCACTGTATGGCAGGGGAGATGTGCTTTCTTTTCATGACTGCTGGGTTGTCTTTTTTATTCTGCTGGTTTGTGCATGGCTGAAGCCTGCAAGGAGAGAGGTGGCAGGGGGCCAGCAAGTCTGGGTCACATGGAGAGCCTCCAAACTATTGCATAAGGCCCGTCTGAAAGTGGACCTGCTTGGTGGAGTCATCTCCTTAACGTAAAACAAGTCCCAGGCTGGGAGCATTTGGTTGCATCTGGCTGAAGTTTTCTGGACTAGCAACTAGTTTTGGGCTCAGCCCTGGGGCTCACGCTGCCCCTGTACCCAGCACCCCTGATGGGTGATGTTAGGAGCTGGCACTGCACTCCTGCTTTCCTGTTGGGGACCTCCAAGCATTTTACCACACTTGGAGAAATGCAGTGACCCCCAGACAGGACCAGATCTTTATGTAACACAGAGATAGGATTTCCAGAAAGCCAAGCAGTGGGTGTCAGGGAGAGGTCTGTGCTCCCAGCTCCCCACTCATGTGCCCTCACTTTGCCATGGGTTTCTTTTCCCCCTTTGCTGGTGAAGTTAAAGATCCCAATGAATTGTGGAGAGGAGCAAGGGGGTTGTTCAGTCCTCCCCTCACTGAGATTGCACGGAATAGACTTGACTGTTAAACAATTCTTATGTTTTGTTGGTTGTGTTGGTTTTGTGTATAAAAAAACCCTACTCCCACACAGTTCTGGAGGGAGCCCAAGCCCCTGTGAAGCTTGTACAAAGGGATGGAGGGTGTGCCCAGCTAGAGCTCAGCAGGGCCCAGCCTGGGGGGCAGCAGCCAGGCTGTCAGAGGGGGCTGGTGGTCCCAAGGCTGTGAGGGGCTCCCCCTGCTCACCAGCCTGGTACTGGGGGGGCTGATGGGGGGATGAAGACCCAAGCTCAGCCCCCTCGCCTCTTGGGTTCAGCCTGGATTGCCCACATTGCTGGTGAGCACCCTCAGATGGGGTTGGATCTCTTACTTTAAATGCAAAAGCAGCATCTCTCCTGCAGGCCAGCTCTGAATTTGACCCCGCAGTGGCTGGGATGGGCAAAGAGCTGCTCTTGGGGTCAGATGAAACAGCCCGTTCAGGCCCAGGGGCTGCAGGGCTCAGCCTGGGGGGTGACAGCAGGAAAGGGAAAGGCAGAAGCCCTGGTCCTCACACCAGCATGGACTTAAGAACAAGCAGAGGGATGGTGAAGGGATCCTAAAGGGTTGCTGTGGAGCAGCTCAGGCAGGAACCACCCCCTGGCTGGAGGCTGCTGTTTTCTGGTGAGCAGTGATAACTACATGTTTCTAATTCCTTGCCTGCCGTGCCCCCAGAGAGGCCAGGCGTGGAGCAGCAAAGCAGATTAAGGTTCAGGCTCTTGTTTTCTGCTCTGCAGACCTGTGACTTTAACCCATTTTTCACATTCCGTGGCTGATGCTTCAAACTGCTGAGCAGCTCATGCTGATCCTTCTGCTTTTAACCCATAACTCTGCTCCAGAGCTGAGGAATGACTTCCCAGTGGAAGTCCTGTCATGTTGGCAAGGAGGACTGCAAGAAAAAAAAGAAAAGGCTTCTGCCATTTGCAACTCAGCATGTTCTCAACTCAGCAGTCCAGCCAAGTATTTTGTCGGGAATATCAGGACAGTCTCATGCTGCAAGCCAGGGAGGTCTGGGGAAGCTTTGCATCCACCCACGAGCTCAAATCCCGCCCGGCATCTGGCCAGGAGGTGCAGCCTGGCCCAGGGGAGCACTGCTGTTTGCTCTGTCCTCAGGAACATGCAGGAACCTGCCAGGAGCTGGGGTGGTAGCATCTCACAAGGGAAACGCCTGCAGCCCCTGGGGGGCACAGCCCAGAGTGGGGGACCCACCTGTGGCAGCCCCTGTGGTGTGGAGCCGAAGGGGGGTGAGAAAGAGGGAGGTAGAAATGGTGAGAAGTGTTTTGGGAGAGGTTTCAAGGAAAAGGAGGCAGGGGTGTTGGTGGTGGCTTTGCTTGTCCCCCACTGTTCTTTCCTTCCCCTCCTTGTACTGCAGAGAGCAGGAGAGGCCAGAGGTGAAGGTGGAGATGGGAGAGCTGGTGGTATAAGGCTCTCAGGTTGGTCAAACGTGACTTTTCCTTGGTAAAACCATGTTGACTGTTCTTCATGACCCCCTCATCCTTGATATGCCTAGAGATAGTGCCAAGAACAAGTTGTTCCATCACCTTCCCAGGGTTGGAGGTGATCCTGACTGGTCTATAGTTACCTGGGTCCTCCTTCTTGTAGGCTGGAGTGACATTTGCTGTCCTCCAGTCCTCAGGCACCTCCTGGTGCTGTGATTCTGTGTATGGAGAGCAGCTGGGTGCAGTGGGGGCAGAGCAAGATGTGCCCCCTTGGCCATGCACTGCAAACAGGCCCTGCCTGTGCCTGAGCTGAGCTCTGATTCCATTGCTATGGTAGTGACTGGCTGACATGGCTCACTCCTCTGACCTGGCCCAAGAAACCTGTTAACCAGGCATGCAGACCAGCTGCTCTGAACCTGCTGGTGCTGGGCTTGGTAGGAAGCGTGTGGAAGTGTTTGGTTTGCCTTGAAGGCTCTGAGGTTTTTTATATCTGGCCAGAGCCATCTGACTGTTTTCTTATGATGAAAAGGCTGGCCTGAGCCACCAGGGTTGGTCTGTCTGCTGGCTGCCCTTGGATGGGTGCTGGAGACCTGGATGCTGGGGGTGGCCACCAGCACGTGCAGCTCTGCAAGGCTGACCAGACAAAGGTGCTATTGAGTCACCTCAAGAGACCCAGGCAGGGCTGCCTTTGGCCACTGCCTGGCAGAGCTCACCAGGCCTTTTGTTTTTAAGACATTCCAGTCCCCAGTTATTTCCTCAGCCCTCACACTTTCTGTGAGCACCCCCCCATGTGCTCACTCTTACAGGGAGGTGGAGACAGGGCTGGTGGTCTTGGAGTCCCCTTGCTCTGATGGTGCCTGGCTCCATGGGTCAGGCAGCAACAGGCACGTGGCATTTTTCTGAGTGTCCCCTGGGCAGAGCAGCATGAATTGAAACTAGGACAGACCCTGGAGACCACGCAGAGGAGTTGTCCACCTGCCTTGTGACACTATTTGGGAAGTAGATTTCAGCCAAGGGTTTACAGACCAAGCTTGTGGGCCCCCATGAAGCAGCCACAGCAGGTGAGAAGGGAACTGTGTTTTTCAGAAAACGTGGCAGTTTTAGGATGGACATCCAGGAGCAGCAAGCACTGTGAGGTTTGCTGTGTGGCCATGGTGGGCAGCTGTGGTCACGGGCAGGAGGTCACAGCCCACAGAGTGGAGCAGAGGTTCTGGGTGAGCAACCCTGAGAGTTCTGGTGATGCTGCTGCCCAGAAGCCACATGTTCCAGAACCCTGCAGTCCCCACCATACTCAGCTTCCAAAGAAAACAAGGCACATGGAGCAAGCCCTGTGTTTGCAGCTTTTCACCCCAGTGATGACTTTTGAACTGGTAAGACCATTTCAAGTTGGAGTGGCTGGAGATGCAGGAATCTCTACGGTGCTGTGTTTGCAGGGGCTGTGGGCAGTGGCCACGTAGCTGCTGTCCTGGGGCTTTGAAGTCCAGATGAGCCCGTTAGCAGGGTCAGGAGGGAGCTGGGGTCAAAGCTGGCCAAGCTGTGGGACATGGCATCTCCTATGAAGACAGGCTTGAGAGTGTTGGGTTTGTTCAGCCTGGAGAAGAGGAGGCTCCAAGGAGACCTTGGAGCAGCTAAGAAGCTTAGAGCTTCTTAGACCTTCCAGTGCCTGAAGGGGCTCCAGGAAAGCTGGGGAGGGACTTGGGACAAGGGCAGGGAGGGAGAGGACAAGGGGGGATGGATGAAAAGTGGCAGAGGGAGATTGAGGTGAGACATGAGGAGGGAATTGTGGAGTGTGAGGGTGGTGAGAGCCTGGCCCAGGTTGCCCAGGGAAGCTGTGGCTGCCCCATCCCTGGCAGTGTTGAAGGGCAGGTTGGATGGGGCTTGGAGCAGCCTGGGCTGGTGGGAGGTGTCCCTGCTCATGCAGGGGGTGGGACTGGATGATCTTCAAGGTCCCTTCCAACCCAAACCATACTATGACTCTGTGACTCTGTGCTAACCCTGGCATGGTTAGGAAGTGCTGGTACCCCATTTTTCAGAAGAAATATGTGGTAACCAAGAGGGCTGGTGACTTTCATTGATTCATTCGTGCCATCTCTAACAGCCCAGCCCAGAAATGCTGTTGTTGGGGAAATGCTGCAGCCGTGGGGACCTTCCCTGCCCTCCCTTGCCCTGCCTGCTGGGAAGGTGTCAGTGGAAGGGCCGAGACCTGGAGGGTGACCTGCAAGTATTTCCTCCCAGCGGGGAAAAGCTAGAAGCAGAAATCTGTGTTTGTATTTATTTCTCTCTGACAGGAAAAATAAAAAGGGAAAGAAAAAATAAAAAGGGAGAAGGACACCTGAGTTCCTAATTTGCAAAAGCTGGATGAGAAACCTGGAAGCTGCCGGGCCCTGCGTCTTTAAAAGCAGTTAAATTCCTCTTCTCTGCACTAGGAGGCACCTTGAACCTTCCTCTTGGCCCCGAGCAGAGCCCATCTGCTTCCTATTACCTTCCCATAAAGCTGCCTCCCCGGCCAAGAAGCCGGGCTTTCAGGGAATTCTGTCTGCAGCCCCGATGTTGAAATTAGGAACAGTTCTCATCTGTTGTGGGGTTGGTTTTTTTTTTCCCCTCTTCTCTTTTCGCTTTATTCCAGCTTGATTTTTTTTTAACCCCCCTCCCTAGCCCCTCCTGCCTCTCCCGTGGTTTGTGGTGGGGGTTTTTTGGGGGGGTTGGTAGGATTTGTTTTTTTCTAGTGTGGGAAGAGGTGACCTTGAAGCCATCCCTGGTGGCATCAGCCCCTGGTCCCCTGGTCCCCTGGTCCCCAGCCCCTTGGCGCGGGGCGCGCGGCGCCTGCCAAGGACACCGGATTCCTGGGAAGGAGCGAATCGGACCCGGCCCAAGCCAAGGGAGGCATGAGACCTTGGAAGGTTCCCCCTTTTCTTGTGTCCTGGGGCTCCCCACCAGACCCCAGTGTCCTGCTGGTGCAGGAAGAAACTCTGCGAAATGAGGTTATGGAAAATGTTAAGAGGGAGCGAAGCGGTGGCGGAGCCCGCGCGGCTCCCGCTCTGCTGCTGGTTCCGGGTCCTTCCCTGGCAGTTCATGGGCTTGCTGGGGTCTGGGAAGTGCAGCTCCTCTGGGAAGGGGCCATGTTTTCCTTGCTGTATGCAGGGAGGAATGGAAGCCCTTCCCCCAGCCCAGCTAACGGGAATTGTGCAGCTGTAATTCCTGCCTCCAAACGTGGCTCCTTCCTCCAAGGTCGGGGCTGCCTCCAGTTTCCTCCTGGCCAGGGGATGCTGAGGAGCTGGGATAGAAGGGGAAGGGCAGGGGGGGGGCGAGGGGATCAGCCGTGGCTGCCACAGCTCGGGGTCGTGGAGAGGCAGAGGAAGGATGGGAAATAAGGACAGGCTGGAGGAAGCGAGTTCAACAGCTGGAAAACAAGAAAACGTAGCGTGAAGCCCAGGAGAAAATACACTTCAGCTGAGCAGCTCTCTCTCTGCAGACCTTGGAGCCGTGACAGGATATAAAAGCTGGAATCTCAAACTTGAATAGATGCTGAAAAAATGCTGACTTAGGAGAGGGCCACAGCACGCCCAGCCCGCCTTCCACAGTCTCCCTTTTCCAGTTCCCTTCCCGCAGCCCCGCCAGGAGCAGGCACAGAGCAGCTGGCAGCATCCACCTCCTCTGGCCCTCTCTGCCCCACAGCTGGGGGGTGACACTACAGAGATGCTGTCCCCAGGTGGACGTGGCCTTTTGGACCCAGAAGAATTCCTGCCCAACCCTTTTGCTTCCCCTGCCCTCTTCGCTTTACCCATCATGGGTGAGTGGAGCAGCCTGGCATGAGATTTGGGCAGTTTTTCCCTGGTCAGGCAGCTTATTCTCATGGTTGTTGATCACTTGTTGCTGTCTTCAAAGATGCTGTGACAGGGGTTGTGTCTGGGCTTGGCAGAAGCAAACCTGGCAAGTGGCACCAGGTGTGACTGGGGAGACCAGCCCAAGGCCTCACTGTTGATCTTTGGCTGTTTTTAACTGTCAATATATAGTTAAAAACCCTAACATTTAAAATACATCATTCCAAATTGTGTTTTAAAGATGCATGATGTATCTTCCAGCAGGGAAAAGTCACTAACTTTTTTAGATTAATTATTGAGGCAGGAATCATGTCTCTGATTTCTTCTTGTACCGTACCTGTGTAGTCTCTGGCCTGTGATGGGTGTTATTCCAAAGCCCCCCAGCACAAATAACATTAACTGTGTAGTAGAGATGGGAAAAGAGAAGTAGAGATGGGAAAACAGAAGTAGAGATAAATTGCAGACTGCCCTGAGGACAGGAGGTGACGGGGAGTGTGGCAGACCCAGGAGGAACAGGGCTCCCCTGCCAGCAGTTAGTCTTTGCTACTTACAGCACACAAGAGCAGAGCAAAGCAAGGGTTAATGATGTTCTTCCCAGTGTTTCCTTACTGGGATGAGGACCACACATGTGGCTGTTGACACCTTTGCAAAGAGCAGCATCCTCCAGCCCAGCAGCTCAAGAACATCCCTCCTGCCTTTCCTGCTGTGCAAGCCATTGCTGGATCATCTCAAGCCAAACTGCAGTATGTATTTATCTGTCACCTTTGCAGGAACCTTTGCATTTTGCTGTGGGGCAGCTCTGGAACAAGAGAATCACTTCAGATATTTGGGATTCTCCAGGCAGTGTTGAGGTATGTGCCATTTTCCTTACCTGGACCATCTGCTGGCTGGATAGCAGCAGAAACCACAGGCTCTGTGCAACTCACCAGTACTCTCTGAGTTCTGTGTAATTGCCTCAGACTGAGTGGAAATGATCTGCAAGCCAGAAATCTTTCACTGGAGCAATTAGCAAATCATTTTAAGTAACAAATACAATTGGAATCTCACAATCCATTTGTGGGGAGAGCTGAGGGTAAGGGTGAGCTCACTCAATGGGTCCTTTGTTTTCAGTCACTTTTTTAGGTTTAGCCAATGCACTCAGAGAGCAAGTACTCTTCTCTCAATGCCCTGATGGTCATTGAAGTGTATTTCAAAGCCAGAAACTGCAGCAGAAAGGATATCTACTGCTCACTGCCACCCCACTGATGCTTTTATTTCATGCTCTCCTGGAAAAGATCGGGTAACTGAGACCAGGTCACTCTTCGGTCTGCACTTTTTGGTGGGTATTGTCACAGGACAAAGAGTTCCCATGTATTCCGAGCTCCTCTCCTCTGATACAAGGTCTATACCAGCCCTTCAGTGCAGGGTTGTGCTGGGAGCAGAGTTTGCATCCAGGAGAGCCCCCAGCTGTCCCTGCAGCAGGACACTGTGGTTTTCTGCTGCTGTGAACTGACGTGGTTAATGGCATTGGTGCTCGTTTCCCATCCTTTTCTCCCCATTTTCGTTTCTTTCCATCCCACTCCCCCTTCTCTTAAGATTGGGCTTTCCTCCTTTACCCTGCACACCGTTTTCTCCCTGGTGTCCACCCTCTTCCCCCTCTGTCTGTCCCACTGGCTCATCCCCACCCTCTCCTCCACAGGGGCGATGGCACCAAGCGCCTGCAGTTTGGATTAGCCCATGGTGACCCTGCAGCGGACCGGGCACAGCACGTGGCACAGACACCGTGGGCCTCTCTGCTTTGGGGAGAGCACAGAGTGGCCAAGGATGCCTGCGGAGGGACCCAGGACTCCTGTCTCTACATAAGTGGTGGCTGAGGGAGAGACATGTTGGGACAGTGCCCTTCCAGCTGGCACAACACTCCCTGCGCTGAGACAAGCGTCGCTAACCATGGCAATAGCTTGGAGGCTTCTCACGTGGACTGTCATCTTCACTGCAGCCCTGTGCAGCTTTCCAGGTTACAGCTTCCAGTCCCAAGGTAGGGATTGCTGTGGGGAAGGGAGCTGGATCCACCCACCTCTGCTGGGAGAGACCCTGATGCTGTGGGAGGGAGCTGTTGGGGAGTAGGTGGAGACACCCCAAACTCTGCTCACTG
>NW_009954098.1:54601-67025 GCF_000747805.2 Chaetura pelagica | reverse complement strand
TGCAGCAAGGCTCCCCTGCTGAATGGGCAGGTGTTTTCCCTTGGCCTCCAAGGAAAGGGAACAAGGAAAGGACACTGGAACATGTTGCCCAGGGAAGCTGTGGCTGCCCCATCCCTGGCAGTGTTGAAGGGCAGGTTGGATGGGGCTTGGAGCAACCTGTGGTTGCTGGTGGGAGGTGTCCCTGCCCGTGCAGGGGGTTGGATCTAGGTGATGTTTAAGGTCCCTTCCAACCCAAACCATTCTGTGGTTCTATGAAAGGATGTTGTTTTGCTCTTGGATGTTTCTCTCCCTGATTTTCTGCAGAATCCAGAGCTGTAGGGTCTGTTGTGAGAGGAGAGCACGGAGAGGCTTAGAAAGCAAAGGAGATGTGGTAGGACAGAGGAAGCTCCCCTTCCACTGGGGTGGAGCGGCGCATCCTGGGATGAATGGAGGCTTTGTTGGGAGGAGGCTGTGTGTGTGTGCAGGCAGCCAGCAGGGCAGGGAGCAGGCCTGGGGAGCAGTCCTCTGCAAGTGCAGGGACCAAGCTCTCTGCTGGCAGACACTCTGCAGAGCTGAGCCTGGGCAGGCATGTGCTGCTGGAGGAGTTTGCACATGCGTTTCTCTAAGCGTTGCCGTTAGAAAACGCTCAAACCTGCTCAGGGTGAGCACTTTGTACCTGCCTGGTGTGTCTGCTGTGTCTAGGGGTCTTGTGTTTAAATACAAGGGACTGCAAGGAAAGCAGAACGTGGGGCTCCTGTAGGTAATTTGTGCCTCTGTACATGATTTTCATCCAGGTTAGGAGTGAAGGAGCTTCAAAGTGAGGTGGGGCTGCCTTGTACCCTGCCTAGAGTGCAAATACAGCACGGGCAGGTAACACAGGGTGGGTAAATTGCTTAATACTCATTTGCTTTTATGGCCATTCCTGAAGAGGCAATATGAACACTCCCCTCAGGCACCAAAGGGAAGAAGAAACTCCAGAGTTAGACATTCAAGGTGTTTAAACCTCAGCAGAGCACTTGCACAGCCACAATCCTGCAGTACCAGGTGTTGCCCAGGTTAAGTGCAGCAGGACCAGTGATGTCCCTGGGCTGTGGAGTGGTGCAGCACCATGGGCCTGCAGTTACGGGTTGTCTTGTGAAGCAGAACTGGAAAGAGGAACAGAAGCAACCAAAAAGCCTGGTCTGAGCACCATCTTGCTGCTAAATGTGGGCACTGCTGTGCTGCAGCTTGTGCTGGGTGACACAGGGGCCGGCAGGCACAGAGCTGCGTGCTGGGCAGGCACTGTGCAGCGTTCAGGGTTACACAGGCAGGGTTTTTTATTTTACTCTGAAGCAAACAGAGGTTTCTGGTCCTTTCCACCAAAGGCTCTGGCAGTGCCTGGGGTGGCTGTTCTGGCCCTCCCATCCCCATCAGCTCACACCTCCCTCCATCTGCAGCGCAGCCATGCACTGACCAGCACTTTGCTGCCAGACCCTCTCAGTTCTGCCCACGGCAGCTCAGATCCCCCCTCACCCACCAGTCCCCTCACCGTGTGCTAATGACACCTCAGCCCAAACCCAGAAGCTCACCCAAATGATGGTTAAAGCATTTGTGCTCTCCTAGGTGCTGCCTTCCCCTGGGGGATGAGTCCCAGCTGGTGGTGTTGCTGGGATCACCAGTCTGGGAACTGAATCCTGTTCCCTCCCTGGTCCCTGTCCAGGGTCAGGCTGCCCCTTGGGCCCCTCTTGCTGTCAGAGTCCTTTTTTAGGCTCAGAGTCCTTTTTTAGGCTCCCTGCATCCGCAGTGGGTGGCATCAGGCTGTTGATGTTACTCAACACTTCTCGTCACCACTGCTGAGGTAACAAGTGCATAATCCTCACAACACCCTTTGAAGAGGGTGAAAGGCTGTTACCTCCTCTTAGCAGCTGGAGGCAGGGAAAATAAAGGCCAATGTTTTCAACAGGCACAACTGCAGAGCAGTTTGTTTGTTTTACACAGGAAAAAATGAAGATATCATCATAAGGTGTAATTATCTGTGTGGTGATCAGCCCAGGATTGAAGGCCCCTTCCATCCAGCAGAGATGTGACGAGTGTCACACGAGTGACAGACACTCAGGCTGCAGTTTTTAACAGTGCAGGGACCAGCAGCTGAAATGATTGACCAAGGACTCAGCACGTGCTCACTGAATGGTTTTTCATCAGGAGGGGATTGGCTGCCAAGCCTTTGGTTTCACTGTAGTGACAGATTGTTAGATATCCCAGTTTGTAGAGCATTAGGTGAGGGTGACCTCTCTGCTCCTGGCTCACAGGTAAACCAACCAACCCTTGAAGGACACAGTGGGACTGCACCAATGCCAAAATGCCTGAGGTTCCTGGGGTCCCACAGTGTTTTCCACAGTCCCCCCCTAGGGATCATGTCTGGGCTGCAGCTGCAGCTCCTCTTTTCTCTAGTGACAAGACCAGACATCTGCTTCCTTTCCAGCCTTCAGGCAGCTCTGTAATGAGAGAGGCAAAGGGGAGCATTCAAGGAGGGGGCAAAAACCTCTCTCCTCCACCTTTAGCACCTTCTTTTTGTCCAGCTTCCCCCTCTGCCTGCCCTGGGCCCTTTCCCTGCCATCCCTGCCCCCTCAGATCTGTACTCCCTGTGCATCAAACACCTCTCCCTGCAACCCATCCCTCCTGCTTCCCAGCTTTCTCCTGTGCCTTCTCCTGGGAGCTTTGTGGTCCTTCAGGGGAGCCCAGTGTCCTGCAGAGCCATGGGGCAGGTTTTTCCAGGAGAAAGGCTTTTTATAGCATCTTTGCAGAAGGAGTTTGACAGCTCTCTGGAAACACCAGGCTGCTTATCACCAGCACATGGGGCACTGCACTGCACATTGCCAGGCAAGGTCTATTAATACAGTGTGAAGTGGCTGAGGGGGCAGAGGGCACGTGGTGGCTTTTCTGAAGGGAAGGAAGAGGCAAACAGAGTTGTTGGGAGCTCCTGGTATGGTCTGTAACATGAGGAGCATGACCGAGGCAGAGAAAATTAGGGAACATCAGTGATGCTGAGTGGAGCACACAGGGTTAGGGACTGAAAGAGATCCTCATTTCTTAGGAATCCAATCTTGTATGTTTTTAGGGGAGAGGAAGGAGCCAGCTGGAACACTGGATGAGGACACTTGGTTTCTTCCTTCTGTTGAAAGTCTGTCTTCATTATTTTCCCATTTCTGGCATCTCCACCCTAGAACATCACTTCCTGAAACGTCCATGTGATGCAGGGCACTGCTCTGAGGTCTTTATTTCTAAGATCTTAGATCTTTATTTCTGTGCCTCAGTTTCCAGCATGACCCCCCTGAGAGGCTGCAGAGCACTGCAGCCAAAGCAGGTTCTCACACACAACCTCACCCCCAAGCTCTGGACTTGTTTTTTTCCCCCTGCAGATTCCTTGCAGGTCAGGATCAGAGACTCAGCCCAGGGTCCCAGGCCCTTTCTAGCCACTGGATGCACAAACCTCCTTCTGATTCATTATTTTGCAAGCCCACGTGGACTGCAGAGAGGGGAAAAAGAAAAACAAGGCACTTCCGATGGCAAATTTTTCCAAGCCTGAGGTCATTGCTGAAGCAGGGTTAGGGACTGAAAGAGATCCTCATTTCTTAGGAATCCAATCTTGTATGTTTTTAGGGGAGAGGAAGGAGCCAGCTGGAACACTGGATGAGGACACTTGGTTTCTTCCTTCTGTTGAAAGTCTGTCTTCATTATTTTCCCATTTCTGGCATCTCCACCCTAGAACATCACTTCCTGAAACGTCCATGTGATGCAGGGCACTGCTCTGAGGTCTTTATTTCTAAGATCTTAGATCTTTATTTCTGTGCCTCAGTTTCCAGCATGACCCCCCTGAGAGGCTGCAGAGCACTGCAGCCAAAGCAGGTTCTCACACACAACCTCACCCCCAAGCTCTGGACTTGTTTTTTTCCCCCTGCAGATTCCTTGCAGGTCAGGATCAGAGACTCAGCCCAGGGTCCCAGGCCCTTTCTAGCCACTGGATGCACAAACCTCCTTCTGATTCACTATTTTGCAAGCCCACGTGGACTGCAGAGAGGGGAAAAAGAAAAACAAGGCACTTCCGATGGCAAATTTTTCCAAGCCTGAGGTCATTGCTGAAGTGCAAATAGTCACTCTTGTTTGCCTGGCCACATCACACTCAAGGAGCTGTGATGAAGGAGAAGCTGGAGCACAGGAAGTTAAAGAAGTAATAATTATTTCTGGCTTGTCAAGGCAAGGGAGAGGTGCCAGAAGTGCTTATGGTTTGGAAGGATGGGAGCTAACCCCTAAACCCAGCTGGTGGGAAGGACAGTCCCATTACCAGTGGCCAAGGAAACCACTCTGTCAGTCTCCCACACTGGAAAACACACTAGAGGAAAAGGAAACTTTCCAGTGCTGCCATGTGGTAAGAGTGTAATTTGGAGTCCAAATTTATGATGGCTGGGAAGGCTTTGAAGATGGGTGCTGTGGAGCCAGGCAAATTGCAGCCACCCTGGAGCAGCCTGGCCCCTCCTGTTTGCTTAGGAAACAACTACAAATAGGATGCAAAAAGGACAGGAAAAGTCTTCCAGAGTGAAAAGAGGGCAAATCTTCTCCCACTCCATGAGCAAACCTCCAGCCATGAGGGGTTCAGGGGAACACACTGTGATGGGGGAAGCTCTGCTGCCCAGTGCATGGTTTTATACATCTCCTCATGAAGGCTTTGGTGCTTGGGGCTGTCAGAGGCAGCTCCAGCTCCTGTCAGATCCAGCCTGGCAGTCCCTGGGACATTTTGCTTGGGAAATGAGAAATTTCTGTCGAGGTTGCAAAGTGCCAGTTCCTGTGACAACCAGAAGTGTTGTGTTCCTGTGTGAGTGCAGGCAGATGGGTTGGACAGTGACCTTGTCAGAGCACAAGCGGTACAAGACAGGCTGAAAAACACAAGTGCCCCACAAGAAGGTGCTAAGCCAGGCTGATAGGATACAGAGCACCAAGCTGGGAAGGCAGGATGGTGTCATAGATAGAGACTTGGCTGGGGAGTTGGGATGTCTGACTTGCCCTCTCAGCACAGATGGGGAATTCTGGTGACTCTCTGGTCTTCTTTTGATTGCAAGAGTTGCCTTGCAAGGACATTGTGCCTCTGGGGAGGATGCCCAGTATTGCACCAAGGTGGCTGTGATCAGGAGGCTGGTGTGGTGCTGCTGTTGTGGGACTTGTCAAGGCAGAATTAGCAGGTCCATGTGCAGCAGTAGATGTTCTGAAGAACCCCAGAGTTCCTGAGTGAGACTCTCCTCTCCTGAGACAGTGTTGTCCCAAGGCTTGTTCTGGCTGGTTTTGAAGACACCTTATTGATAGTTTTGGTACTGAAAAGCTCCAGGCTAAAATAACCCTCCAAACCGCAGAGTGGGAGTGTGCACAGCCTGGAGTCCCTCTGCCCAGTGGAGATGGAGGGATGGGGATAGTCCAGGTCCAGAGCTGGACTTTGGGTGTCCTGAATAGCCCCCGGGACTGGTTTGTTTCTCTCCATCACCTGCAGAGGAAGAAGTTTACACTCCATAGGCTCAAAGCCTGTTGCCACCCCAGGGCTCTGTGGCCTCTAAGCCTTTGGGAGAACCCCAGGGACCTGCAGCCTGGGCAGAGCAGGACCCAGTCCCCCTGCTCAGGCTCCGTGCTGAACTCACTGGCAGTTTTGCTCCCTTTGCAGAATGTCATTCCTGCCTTTGCTTTCCCTTTCCAGAGGAGTTCCTCTCCAGCCTCGATCACTATGAGATTGCATTCCCCATCCAAGTGGACCAAAACGGGGACTTCCTCACCTTTGACATGCGGAGGCAGCTGAAGCCGCGGCCCCGCCGCAGCCTGGGCTCCCTGCCCTACCAGCCCTCCGAGCAGCACGTCTTCTACAAAGTCTCTGCCCACCGAACCCAGTTCCTCCTCAACCTCACCCTGCACTCCAACCTGCTGGCTGAGCACTTCACTGTTGAATACTGGAAGAGGGATGGCATGGACTGGCAGCACGATTTCCACGAGGACTGTCACTATGCCGGCCACCTGCAGGACCAGCACCTCAGCTCCAAGGTTGCCATCAGCAACTGCAATGGACTGGTGAGTCCCTGGAGCCTGCCCAGCCAAGGGCAGTGCTAACAACTCCAGCTGCCCGTAAGGCAGAGCTGATTGCAGCCTTTTTGAGCTTTGCTGGAAAGGGCAACATGGTTTGGGCCCCAGCAGGTGCGTCCGTGGTGGTGGGAAAGGCACAGGGTGGGTGTGAGGCTGGTGTGATGCACCCTGGCATCAGCTGAGGGTGAAGAAGGACAAGGGGCAATGGACACAAACTGGAGCACAGGAGATCCAACTTAAACATGAGGGAAAACTTCTTGACTCTGAGGGTGGCAGAGCCCTGGGACAGGCTGCCCAGGGAGGCTGTGGAGTCTCCATCCCTGCAGACATTCCCACCCCACCTGGATGTGTTCCTGTGGGACCTGCTCTAGGGGATCCTGCTCTGGCAGGGGGGTTGGACTAGATGATCTCCAGAGGTCCCTTCCAACCCTGACGACTCTATGACTCTAAAGCCACATCCCTTCATTACATTCCATGGAGTTCCTGATCCATGTTTCACTTGTAGTCCAGTTTCTGCCAAAGTCAGATGATTTTTCCCTTGATCCTAATTGGAATGGGATAATCCAGGCTCTAGACCATTACTCTGGCTCTCACACAACTCTTGCCTCCCCTTCCAAGAGCAACAGCAGAAGATGTTTTGCATGTGCTAGGGAGGAAGAAGTGCAGGAGGGCAGGAATTTCACAGCACAACTGGGAATATCCAAAGTGCATTCAAGTCCTTACAATTGCTGAGACATTCCTGGGGTTCCCAGTCATTTCTGTCCAGATTTCAGGAGCTAAAAAATGGGACTTGGGCGAGAAAAACGGGAACAGTCAGTTTTTCAGTATGAAATAGAGAACATCAAGAGGAGACAAAGCAACATTCCTCAAAAACAGCAAGGCTGCAGCAGAGAGGGTGGGAATGATGGATTTTGCATGTCCTAACATCTAGGGTTAGACATCATGGTCTTAAAATGGTCTTAAAATGGTCTTTAAAAGAAGCTGAGCTCTGGACTAGATTGCTTGGAGAGGACGTGGCCTCTGCATTGTTGGAGATCTTTAGCAACAGGCCAGACAAATGCCTCTCAAAAATACTCCAGGTATGATTCATTAGGTCTTCCAGCACTGGGAATAGACTAAGGACTTCCATCCATATTTTTCTGTGATTTTCTGGTATTTCTGGCTCACAAAGCAGGTTTCTCAACCTGCCAGATGGAGGGATGGAGCAAACATACCCTGCTAGTGAATCCCAAGGATGATGGCTCCTTTGGAGGGGTAACATGCAGCAAAAGACTCTGTAGGCCAGATTCATATTTATGCTCCAGTCTCAGCTCTGAGCAGTGTTCTGGCAGTGGGGAAGAGCTTCCAAATGGGAATGAATTCACATTTGATTTATTGCTAAATTACACTGCCAGAACAGTGCTGTGGGTTATTAACAGAAATGAGAATCTGACTCATTATATCATAAAGTCTAATGTTTCTATCTCAAGGCCAAAAATCAGAGCTGCATAAACTCTTGGTTCCCTAGTTAGCCCTTTGTTTAGAGATGGGAGCTCTGCTGAAGTCCCAGATGATTTGCTGGTGTTCACAAAAGCACTGAAGGGGGAGCTGGATGCTGCTGGCTCAGAGGGGTCTTGGACTGCCTTCCCACTTCAGAGGGCAGCAAGTCCAGGGCAAGCAATGGCCCCAGCAGCCCTTGTACTGGGATAATTCAGTCCACAGGCTGTTTAGCTCTGGAGAGAAACCAGGACCTGTCTGGAGGAAACTGCAGCCAGGCAGAAGGAGGGATGGAGGGTCATCCAACAGCCTCTGATTCCTGAACTCTGTCCTTCTGCCCTCCAGAGCTATGGACAGCAAGGAGGGGAGAGGAGGTCTTCTGGGGTAGTGAGGACAGTAGGGTCAGGAATTTGGATGAGAGGAATCTGGAGTCTTCTGAGCTGGCAGAGCAGAGGCTGGAGGTGGCAGCAGGGAAGTGCTGCAGAGCTGTGGTTCGTCAGTGACAGGTGATCCACTGGTGCCCTCCCTCAGGGCTGCTGTCAGTGCGCTTTGGAGGGGACACAGGGGGCAGGGGAGGGTCTCCACTGCTGAGATCTCAAGGTGCAGGTTCATGCTGACACATGCTAAGGGGGGGGCTGCATGTGCTGACCCACATCTGTGCAGCCCTGCCTCCCTGGTGATGCCAAGGGGGCTGTGTGCTGGGACCAGTGCTGGTCACGGGGTGAGCTGTGCATGAGGAGGAGGGAAGGGGACAGTTGCATCCACAGAAGTGCCCAAAACAAAGCTGTGAAAATGAGTAACAAGCCCCCAGCCCTGCTCCTGTCTTCACACTCCCACACCCCTGAGCAGTGTCTGTGTCTGCAAGGTGTGCTGCTGCAAAGCACTTTGTTTGCAAACACCCATGACGTAGCTCACACCTTCCAGCATCCCAGCGTTGGGCTGCCAGTACCTGGGCACACTCACATCCACTTGTCTTCCCAGCCACACACACCATCACCCCAGTGCCCGGGCAGGCAGGCAGTGTGGCAGCTCCTGGGCTGGGTGGTGGGGAAAGTCACCAAGGCTTGAGTCACCCAGGCTTAAGTTGTCGGAAGCAAAGGGCAAAATGGTCCATTTCCCAAAACACTCAGAGCCATGAGCTGCCAGCAGGGCCAAGCACAAAGCAGCTGGAGCCTGCAGGGAGCAGCCCAGGCAGCTTTGTCTCAGCCTGGGCAGGAGCTGAAATCCCTGTCTTTAGCAAAGCCATGTTTCATCCTCAGCTGCACAAGATCCCAAGGACCTGGGTCCTCCCATCAGAAAAATAACAGCGAGGAGGAAGCAACATCAGCAGAGAAGTGCCACTCTTCCCTCTTGTGTCAGAGCCCATCGAAGGGCAGCTGAAAGGCCAGGTTTTCAGCCCTGGGTGTCTGTGCTGAAGCTGTGCTTTCACCTGGGCAGGCCTCCTGGAGCCAGCAGGAGCAGGGAATGGGGGAGCCAGGAGGATGGTCCTGCTGCTCAGGGTGACCTGGAGCTGCTCCTGCGTGAGGAGGTGGAGGAGCTGAGCTGCAGCATGTGGCTCTGCTCTTCTCAGGGCTGGTTATAAGCTGACAGCAGAAACCAGCCCTGCTCTGCAGATGACCTGGGTGAATCATAGGCAGGATATCCAGTTTAGCTCCCCCACAAACCACAGGGATCTCTCCCAGGGCCTCTCACCACCCCCTTTCCACAGGCTTGTGTCACATCCATTGCCTGGACCTCAGGGCTGGGTCACTGGGGTCAACCATGGGGCAGGTTCCAAGCTCCTGTGCCAGCCCAGCTTCCCTGCTGGAGGACACCTAGAGCCTCCTGCCTCTCACACTCCACACAGGCTCTGGGTTTAAATCAGAACAGCCCTTTTCTAGCAGCTTTTGGACTGGGGGGCAGGACACGCTCTCTCCTCCTGCTCTGCCCCACACCAGGGCTGACCTCCTCCTCCCTGTCCCACCAAGCCAGCTGGCTGTGCAGGGCACACTGGGCTTTCCAGCAGAGCCCTTGCCAGGCTCACCTCACAGTACCTCACTTGTGTTGGGAAAGGTGGAGCTGAGCCAAGAGCAGCATAGCCTGGGGCAGGAGGAAATCCCCCAGCACGGGGACTTTGCTCTGCACACACTGCCCTGATTCAGCTGTTGTGGCAGGGAGGGAGAGGGGCAGAGAGCTCACATGGAGTGTCCATCCCAGTCAGGCTTCCCTCCACCCCCAAGGGGCTCTCCTCCATCTCCAAGTCACAGAATCACCCAGGCTGGAAAAGACCTTTAAGACCACCCAGTCCAGCCCATGACCCAACACCCCCACATCTCCAGCCCATGGCACCAAGTGCCACCTCCAGCCTTTCCTTGGACACCTCCAGGGATGGAGCCTCCACCACTTCCCTGGGCAGCCCATCCTAAGGTCTGATCACCCCTTCCATGAGGAAGAGCTTCCTGATATCCAACCTAAACCTTCCTTGGAGCAGCTTCAGGCCAGGCCCTCTTGTCTTGTTGCTGGTTGCCTGGAAAAAGAGCCCAACCCCAGCTGACCATAACCTCCCTTCAGGTAGCTGAAGAGGGTGATAAGGTCCCCTCTTCTCCAGGCTAAACAAACCTAGCTCCCTGTAAGTCTCTCCCCAACCCATGAGAGGCTCCCCCCACCCCAAAGGTTCTCCTCCTCCCTGAGAGGCTCTTCCCCAGCCTGTCCCAGGGCTCTGTTATCCTCAGAGTCAAGAAGTTTTTCCTTATGTTTAGGTTGAACCTCTTGTTTTCCAGCTTGTGCCCCTTGTCCTGTCCCTGGGCACCCCTGAGCAGAGTCTGGCCCCATCCTCCTGCCACCCTCTGGAGATATTTAATAAGCACTGATGAGATTCCCCCCCTCAGCCCCCTCCTCTCCACTGAAGTCTGGGCTCACAGCTGAGATTCAGTCACAGAATAAAATAAGGGAGAACAAGAAAAAAAGCAAGGAAAGGAGCAGAAATAAGATCATCTGACCAAGGGGGCCAGTGATGCCCACTGAGCACCACCCAGGTTTCAGGCTGCAGAGGAAGATTGTGGCTCCTGCTGGTTCCCTCACTTCTAATTGGACTTGAGATTTTAAAGGTTCCTTGTGTTTCTCAAAAGCCTCTGAGCACCTACACTTCCCTGCAGCTCTGTGCCCAAGTATTCCAGCTGCTGGTAATGGTCCTGAGCTGCTTTTGAAGGTTCTTTGGTAAGGCTGAGAGGTACAGGAGGAAGACCTCCATACTGAGCTGTGCTGCTGCTTGCAGGTGAGGAATTTAGGATCCCACAAGCAGCTCTCAATTAGACTGAGTGGGTGGAATAGGAAACAACTTATTCATAATTTTGCAAGGGAAGATGGTGATTTCCAGAGCACTTTAGTGAACACAGATGTCCCAAGGAATCCAGGACCATCTGGCTTGGTTTCCTCTGGTTCCTTGAGTTCAGTCAGATTCTGTCACATTCTCACCAGTGTCACCAGTCTCACCAGTTTCTTCCCCAGAAACCCAGGGGTTAATCCCCACAGAGCTCATTAGGAGATGCCACTGGTGTGTGTGTGTCCCCCCAGTTCTCTCTCGACCCCTTTGATTGCCTTCTGTCTCTTTCCTTCTGCAGCACGGGGTGATTGTGGCAGATGAGGAGGAATATTTCATTGAGCCCCTGAGCCCGGGCGCCAACGTCAGCGCGGGGGGCGAGGGCAGGGGCAGCCCCCACGTCGTCTACAAGCGCTCGTCGCTCCAGTACCCGCACATGGACGCAGCCTGTGGAGTGCTAGGTATCCAACCTGCCACCTTTCCCCCTCTGCTCTGCTCCTGTGAGACCCCACCTGCAGCACTGGGTCCAGTTCTGCAGCCCCCAACGTGAGAAGGACATGGAGCTGTTGGAGAGAGGCCAGAGGAGGCCACAGAGATGATCCAAGGGCTGGAGCAGCTCTGCTCTGGAGACAGGCTGGGAGAGTTGGGGGGTTCAGCCTGGAGAAGAGAAGGCTCCAGGGAGACCTTAGAGCAGCTTCCAGGGCCTGAAGGGGCTCCAGGAAAGCTGGGGAGGGACTTGGGACAAGGGCAGGGAGGGAGAGGACAAGGGGGGATGGATGAAAAGTGGCAGAGGGAGATTGAGGTGAGACATGAGGAGGGAATTGTGGAGTGTGAGGGTGGTGAGAGCCTGGCCCAGGTTGCCCAGGGAAGCTGTGGCTGCCCCATCCCTGGCAGTGTTGAAGGGCAGGTTGGATGGGGCTTGGAGCAGCCTGGGCTGGTGGGAGGTGTCCCTGCCCATGCAGGGGGTTGGATCTAGATGATCTTTAAGGTCCTTTCCAACCCCAATCCATTCTAGGATTATGATTACTGACCCACCAGCACATGCTCACTCCATCCCAGTGCAGCCTGGTAGACCAGGCTTTGAAGATCCACACTATATGGCAAAAAAACAAATTTATCTCCTGCATTCAAGAAAGCTTTCTGGATTTAGTTTTACCCATGTTAAGGATTTCTGGTGGCCTGGTCTTTGGGAAGCTCTTGTGCTCTCTTCTTCCCAGCAGGGCTTTTCAATTTGTAAATAGAGCGTGGAATAGAAGAGAAAAACACTGCCTCTTATTGTTCTTAAGAAAAATCCTCCCAGATTTGGACAATTTAAAAGGTATTGAGCAATCATAGCTTGTGCATGCTCATCAGAGACTTGTCTGTGGGTTTTAGGCACTGAAGGTTGTGTCCACGTTGAGTCATTTCCACACTGACTGGACTTTGAGTTCATAAAGGACTCACACGGGCCTGCCCTGGGCTTTCCCCACCTGCCTGTGCAGTCAGACTGTGTCCCACAGCCCAGCTGAAGTCCCCAGCCCTTGGGAAGTGTCTCCACCTACCCAAAATGTTGCAGGCACACAGGGTACTGCTCCCTCT
>NW_009954098.1:42148-53183 GCF_000747805.2 Chaetura pelagica | reverse complement strand
TCTTTCCCTGAGGAGGAGAGGAGCTGCCAGCCCTGGGGAGGGGCCAGCTGGTGTTTTATGCATTAGAGTTTGTAGGTTCAGGAGCAGAGCTGGTCCCTTTGCTCCTGGAAGGCTTGTGTGTCATCTCAGGATGTTTATCCAGTGTCCTAGTGGTGACACTTGATCAGATGAGGAGTCACTGCTGGAAGGGATGGAGCCTCTGGAGACACCAGGACACTGCCAGTGTCCCCAGCCCTGCCAGCATCTCTGGACACCACTTGTGCTTCCCTGGTCCAGCTCCCAAAGTCAGTTGGACACCAGCAGGCTCCCCTTCTGCTGACTCCCCCTCTGCTGACTCTTTACCACATTCCCCAGCTTCCAGATGAAGGTTACCCTGTTCCTAAGTGCTTCTTGGAAAGCAAAGACCACGCAGTGGGAGCCATAGGCCAGATATGGTTCAGAAAAACCACAGCTCAGATGGCCTCAGCAAAGCCACCCTGTCCCCTTTCCCCAGGGGCTGGACCCATCCTGACCTGTCCCACATGGATCAGCCCCAAGCACCCCTGTGATCTCCTTCTGATCAGCCAGAGGGGTCAGAGCTGGCAGGCTGTGATCTGCCCATCTTCCCTGGCTGGATGTTTGCTGATCCAGCATTAGAGGAGAGGGGGTTCAGCCATCTCTCCTGCCCTGTGGTGGCCTCCAGGCCATGGGTTTGGACCTGATGGCCCTGCTGGGGGCATCTCTAAGTTGGGTCAGTAGCACTTGAACCTTCAAGCAGAGTCCTACAAACCTGCTGCTTCTGCTTTGGAGGCTGCAGCCATTTCTGTGGAGGAAAAACAAAGTCCTCAATTCAGGTCCTGTCAGGAAAAGGAAAGGGGGAATAACCTGCAATGGCTTTGTGTTCAGATTCTGTCTGTGTAGTTTGTGAATCCACAGCTCTTCCCTGGGACAGAGGCAGTGGGATGTGTGAGCTCTGGGCTGGAGAGCAGGCAGGAGCACAGGGACAGCCCTGGGCTGCAGGAAGATCCTGCTGGTGGCAGTAGGGACATCTGCTGGGCCTGCACCTGGTGCATAAAGACCCTCCCAGAATCACAGAATGTCCCTGGCTGGAAGAGACCTCCAAGATCATCCAGTCCAGCCTCAGACCTAACACCACAAGCTCACCACTCAGTCCCTGAGCACCAGGTCCACCAGGCTCCCCTCTGTGCTGATGCACCTCAACACAATGTTCTCTTTTCCCCCCCCTTCAGATGAGAAGCCCTGGAAGGGGAGGCACTGGTGGCTGAGGACACTGAAGCCCTCTCCTCTGAAGCCCTCAGGCAACCACAGCCAGCGTGGGCAGCTGCCCCTGAAGAGGTCGGTCAGCACCGAGCGCTACGTGGAGACCCTGGTGGTGGCTGACAAGATGATGGTGGGTTACCATGGCCGGAGGGACATCGAGCAGTACATCCTGGCCATCATGAATATTGTAAGTGTTATAACCACAGCACGAGCCTGGGGGGGTGGGGAGGTACCCAGAGGCCAAGGAGGGAATCCATCCTTTTTGTCTCAGGGTGCCAAGTGCTGCTCCTGCTGGGAAGGCGGGAGGGTTGGGAACACGGAGAGGAGAGCAGCTCTGTTCCAGGGTGGGAATGGCTTCTCCTCATGCCCATTTGGATCAAAATCCCTTTTGGATCAAAAATTCTGACCAGCTGCTGCTCCTGAGCAGTGACACCCTGCAGGGACTCTGTTGCAGAGGGCAGCTCTGCAGGAGGGGTAAATCTGACCATGCTGTGGGCCAGATCTGGGCTGGGGGAACAAAGCCCTTTCTTTGAGCAGCATCTCTCATCTCAAATTAGCATTGCAAATGGGGCCTGCCAAGCTGGGAAACACATGGGAAAGGACAAGGACACTGAGCTCTCACGCTTGGGGGCTGCTGAGCCTGAGGGATAGGGAGGAATTCCCCTGTTTCCCCCACACCCACTGCCCGTGCCTCAGGGTTACTGTGGAGGAGCTTCCTCAGCACCATCAGATGTGGGTCATTGCTGGCAGCAGGATACCAACCTAGATGCATGAACAGCCTGAATTGGCCTTGCTGAACCCTCCTGTGAGGTGAGACAGGCTTGGAAGTTATCCATCAAACCACTGAAAGCCCCTCTGTGATGGTTCTTTGTCCTGTCCTCTGCAGGATCTCTTTTCCTGGCTGGCTCTGTTTGCATTTCTAAAGCAGATGCCAGCTTTTAAAACAATACTGTTTCCAAGTGTTTCATCTGCTGTACAACACCCATGGTGTGGGGGCAGATTGCTGTGTGGTTCCCTGCCCCTGGGCAGCCAGCAAAGCTTCATCCCCCTGGCTGCCTCATGCCAGGACCATGGGGGCTTCCCCACCTGAGCCCCAGGCATGGAGCAGGTGCTGTGGGATGGTGGCTTCACTGCTCCAGTCTCCCCAGGAGGAGACACTGAGGCCTGAACATATTTTAGAAGGCTCTGCAAGCCAAGTGGTAGGAGTCCTAAAAGTGCCTCTGCTTTCTGAAAGGTTCAGACCCTGACAAAGCAGCCCTGAGTGCCCAGCACGTCCCAGCTCGCCCAACTGCACCATCACTCAGCCAGGGAGCTCATTTTTAAGACTTGTCTTTTCTTGTTTCTTGGAGGTCAGGTTGCCAAACTTTTCCAGGACTCGAGTCTGGGCAATATTGTCAATATCCTGGTGACTCGGCTGATTCTCCTCACCGAGGATCAGGTGAGTGGGGCTTTGCTGAGTCACTTCCATCATGTGTCTGCACCTCCCGGGTGTCACCCCAGGAGGTCCCCCAGGGCAGCTTGGGACTCTGAGGACTGTTACTATGATAAGGTGATTTTAGGGAAGTTTTAAGTCTCTTCAGTCCTCCTAAAGTCTCACTTGCCCATGAAAAGCCAGAAGTGGGGACACCAGGGCTGGTGTCTGTGCTCTGCTGGCACAGGAATAGGCAGTGCCTTCAAATCAGAGCTTTCCTGGGAACACACTCTCCTGTTGCTTCCATTCCAGCCCACACTGGAGATTAACCACCACGCTGGGAAATCCCTGGACAGCTTCTGCAAGTGGCAGAAATCCATTGTGAACAGGAACGGCAACGGGAACGCCATCCCGGAGAACGGCATAGCCAACCATGACACTGCTGTGCTCATCACCAGGTGAAGCTGAGCCTGGCCCTGCCAGCCCTGTCCCCAGGTGTCCTCTGGCTCTGTCCAAGTGGCTCATCCACTTGGATTTTTTTCTCTTGCAGGCAGTGTCAAACCAAAGCCTCCTCCCAAGGCTTTCATGGTATTTGCTCAAAACAAAGCAACAAATGTTTTTCACTTCCTCGGTTTCCTGCTGGGGTTGAGAGGTTTGGGCACCTCAGAGAGCACCAGGGGCCAAAGGGACAGGAGCCATCACCAGGAACATGTTACACTTAACCCATCATGTGCTGTCACCTTCCTTCTCCTTTCCTGTGAGGCTGGCAGAGCCCTAGGACAGGCTGCCCAGACAGGCTGTGGAGTCTCCTTCTCTGGAGACTTCCAAGACCCGTCTGGAGATGTTTCTGTGTGACCTGCCCTAGAGGATCCTGCTCAAGCAGGGGGGGTTGCACTAGATGATCTCCAGAGGTCCCTTCCAACCCTTGCCACTGATGATTCTATGATTCTATGAAGTGTTGTGGATGTGAACTCCTCAGTAAAATGGAGATGCCCCATTTTGGAGCCACCACAACCGTCCGTGTTCCTAACGCCGCTTTCTCTCCTTCGCAGATACGACATTTGCATCTACAAGAACAAACCCTGTGGCACGTTGGGTAGGTGGGATTTGGATGCCCCTTCCCAGCCCTTCTCACCAGCACACGTGTCTTTGGGAGCGTGGCAAGGGCAGGTTGTGCCACCCCCCTTTCCCAGGGAACAACCAAAGGGAAGAGCCAGGAGCAGCCTGGTGCTTTCCAGCCCTCTCCACTGACTTCTGTAAACACTCCAGGCAGCAACCCTGAGGACAGATGGGCTCTGGAACACTTCTCTCTTATATCCCTGGGTCAGGTCCAGCCTGATGATTAAGAACCACTTGCATCTAGGGCTGGTCCACAGCCTAGTGGAGTATTCCTGGCTTAGCAGAGAGCGAGAAGACTGTTTTGTGATGACTATAAAGGGAGTTCTTTATTTAACCCTGCAAGAGGCAGATGGAGCCTGCAGCTCTCACTGGCTGGAGCTCCTCATTTGTCTTGCCCTGGTCTAGACTAAGCAGTCAGGGAGGGATTAGTGTTCTGAATCACTGCAGTTGAAAAGGAAAAGTTGGTGGATCTCTGACCTGGTGTGGCTGCAGATGAGGTTCTTGGGAGGGAGCTTGAGGCAGGAGGTGCCATAAAGGCTCAATTCCTTCATATGACAGTCTCTTGCTTCCTTGTCTGATGCAGCAGGTACAGCCTGTGGTGCTGGGACAGTCCTTGGGCAGAGGGTGGGGGGAACCTTCTGCCGTGATTCAGGGGGGTTTTCAGCATGATCAGGCCCTCCAGATGGAGTCAGGTTGGATGCCTGATCATGGTAGGTGTCAGCCAGAGCCAGGCAGGGCTGGGCAGGTTGGATCGTGGCTTTCTCAGTTGTCCAGGCTGCTCTGGCTAAGTTTGGATGTTCAAGTGCTGGTGCAGCTGGTCTCAGATTCTCCTGCCAGCAGTGCATTGTGGCAAGGACTGCTCCCCCTCTGCACACAGTCTGGGTATGAAATTCAGAGGATTTTGACCCATTCTTAGCATTTCTGAACCTATTACTGTTCACTTAGTTGGCAGGGCTGTGTGACCAGGTGCCCACATCCCAAAGCCCAGTGAGAAGAAACATTTTATGGACAGCAGGCTATACTCAGTGTTAGTGAGTGTGCAGGCCATCTGTTAGTCCCCAGGTGCCACCCGTGTCCCCTGCAGGTGCTTTGTGCTGCCCCAGTGTGACAGCTGTGTCTGGCTTCCCTAGGCCTGGCTCCCGTGGGCGGGATGTGCGAACGGGAACGAAGCTGCAGCATCAACGAGGACATTGGCCTGGCCACGGCCTTCACCATTGCCCATGAGATTGGCCACACGTGAGTACTGTGCCAGAAGAGTCCCTGGGTGAGGCCATCCCAGGGAAGGGGACCCCTCTTGCTTTGTTCCTGAGAAATCCTTCCATGCTGTGGATGACCCAGGTGTGTTGAGAACGCAGCAGCTGATGATGTCTCTCTTGCCTTGGTGATGCTCTCTAGGTTTGGGATGAATCACGATGGGGTTGGCAACAGCTGTGGCTCCCGTGGGCAGGAGACAGCCAAGCTCATGGCTGCTCACATCACCATGAAGACCAACCCATTCGTGTGGTCCACGTGCAGCAGGGATTACATCACCAGCTTCCTGGAGTAAGGAATCCATCTCACCTTGCCCTTCCTTCTGCCTCTCAACCAGTAAACACCTCCAGCCTCTCACAGTCACTTGTGAGGAGTGGGTAAAGCCAAAGAAATGACCCCAAAACACATGGCTCATCCACCTTCTGTCCTGTCTCCCAGCACCTCATCCTATGCCAAGAGGCACGTGCTTTCCTTCCTTCCTTTAGATGTTCCCATGGCTTGTTTGCCTGCTGAAAATACTGACCCCATTTACCATGCAGCTGTGAGAACTTTATTTAGGTTCTCCACATCCAGAAACTTCACAAATAAGTCAAGAGGTCCTGGAGGCATTTGGATGTTTCTGAAGTTCAGCCAGGAATTGCTGAGAGGGGTTGGGGAAGCAGGACCTGGAGTCTAGGTCTGCATGGTGTCTGCACCTTCTCCAGACACTGAGGAGGAGTTTTCAGGTGTGAATAAGCAACATAGGACAAAGGTTTTGGTGGTGCTTTCCCAAAGCACCTTTAGGATTCAGGAGAAGGGATTTAGGCTCTTAAATCCCAGAGTTTTGATATTGTCACCTTGCCTGAGCCACAGCTCTGCAGCCTGAAAGAGCTTCTCAACCAGGGTTCAGGCAATCCCCAGGGATTTGTCACCAAATGAAGGGGTTCAGATTGGCCTTCTCCAGGGTTCCCCACCAGCCCATGGCCCTGGGAGCCTCTGCTGGGCCAGCATCATGGTGTGCTCTAGGCCCTGGGATTGGGGTGTGGTGACAGGGACCTTCATTTAGGGAGAAATCAGGGAGCAGCAAAGGAGGGGCAGGGAAAGGCTTGTTTCTTGGACCTTCATGGTGTGCTCTAGGCCCTGGGGTTGGGGTGTGGTGACAGGGACCTTCATTTAGGGAGAAATCAGGGAGCAGCAAAGGAGGGGCAGGGAAAGGCTTGTTTCTTGGACCTTCCCACAAAGCTCTGGCATGCAGAAGGATGGGCTGGGAGGGCAGGGGTCTCCATGCTCCCCACCTCCATGTGCTCCCAGCTGGGACCCTGCAGCCGTGGGGTGGAGAGCAGCCCCCACACCAGCCTGCTGACCCCAGACCTCCCCCTTGGGACAGCCAGGGCCTGCAAAACCCTCAGATTAAAACTTCTGGAGTTACCTAGGAACCAGCACGTGCTTCCCAGCCCTGAGGGCACAGGTAGAAAGACCTCAGAACACCTTCCCACCTGTGGTTTTGCCCAGGGCAGCCCAGGAGGGTTATCCCCCCACAAGCGGCCAAGCGCGTGAGAGCTCAGCCCCGTGCTGCTGCTCCTCCACCACCACTGTGTCCTGGGAGCCTTTCTGAGCTCTTGATTCTCATCTCTTGTTTGCAGCTCGGGGATGGGGTTGTGCCTGAACAATGCTCCTCCCAAGCAAGACTTCATCTACCCAACGGTGGCTCCGGGCCAGGCGTACGACGCCGACGAGCAGTGTCGCTTCCAGTACGGAGTTAAATCTCGCCAGTGTAAATACGGGGTAGAGAGCCTTCCTGCTTTACTATCGGTTCCCAGGGGGTGGAGGAGGTTCCCAGGGGGTTGGAGGAGGATCCCAGGGGGTTTGGAGTATTCGGGCTACAAGGGGAAATGGCCACGGGGCCCTTCCTCTGCTGCCCACGTTTGTCCCGTTTCAAGCGGCACTGGCAGTTCCCTGGCAGCTTTTTTACCCTGTGTGATGACAGAGGAGGTTGTTTCCCATCCACAAAGGTTGAGCCCATCTCAGTTTTGGCCAGATTAGTCCCGTGGGAGGAGGTTTCTTGCCTGTGCTTGATGCCTTGGCAGCTGCTGGTCCCCAAGGGTTGCAGCTGCAGGCAAACTGCAGCCCCCCCAGCCAGACTCCCCCTTCACCAGGGCTTTGTACACAAACATGATTTTCATCATCTCTACTAGAAGTCATGATGCTGCCTCCACAAATTAGGAGGAGAAACATCTTTCTTCCAGGTGAGGTGGGTCAATGTGCTGCAGGTGTGTCTGAAGCTCAGCTGCCCACCTCAGCCACCTCTGCCATTGTGCTGCCACCCCCTGAGCTTTGAAGCCAGGAAATCCCTGCAAGGAAAGGTTGTTCCAGGAGAAGAGTCTTCCTAGATCAGACATCAAACCTGATGTTTCTTGTTCCTAACTTACTGGGTGTTGCCAACCACCTGAGCATAGTGGTGAGGGGGGAGCATCTGCACTGAAGGGCTAGTTGAGCTCCTAAATGTGTCCAAGCAGAGGAGCCAGCACTGAGGTCCAGGGGCAACTGTGTTGTCTGATGGACACACACACACGTGTGTACCCCCCTGGGCCAAGCCCTGGAAAGCTGTGAAGGAGGAACCATCAAATCAGGGTTTGGTTTCTCTTGTACCCATGTAAACACAAGCCCAATGCTGCTGTTGAAGTGACCTGATGTGAACCAGCTTCTCCCTCTGAGTGTTCCTCTATTTACTATTCATCTCTTCAGTGTGGTTAAACACTAACCCACCTCCTGGTGCTCTCACCAGCTCATTTTGGTGCACAAAGGGCAAAGTTTGGCTCCCCTTGGTCCAGTTCTGTCTTTCAACATGGCCTGAGAACCCAGAGCCAGCTGGAGATGGGACAGATGCAGTGTCAGGGTGCCCAGAGCAGCAGAGGATCTGGGTCTGGATAATGTGCTGGATCTGATGCCAGGTGCTACCAACTGGGGTCTCTGCTCCTCAGCTGAGGCAGTAGAATGGAAACTTTCCACCTTTACATGCCTCTTTCCCAGCTATTTTTTAACTTAGGCACTTCCTGTATATATACAAGGATAACAAAAGCACAAGATGTCCTTGTGATGACCCTTCTAGCCCAGTCTGTCTTGCCTGTGGGTTGGGAGAAACCCAAGGGGCTTCAGGGCTCAAGTGTGTGGAGATAAATCTGGGTAAATGTGGGAGTTCACCTGTCCTGTGCCCCACAGAATCAAACCCCAGGGTAATAGTGCAAGCACAGCAGCCTCCTTCCCTCTTTCTCTCCTTCCCTCCTTCCCTACCTCCCTCCCTCCCTCTTGGTACCAGTCCAGAGGATTCCCAGTCATTTAATCAGTTGGTCTGGTTGGGGTATCAGGTACTGTCCAGAGCCCAGCCCTTGGGGGCCAGAGGAAGGCCCTGCTGGGAGCACTGGAACAGGCTGCCCAGGAGGTGGTGGAGTCACCATCCCTGGAGGTACTAAAGAAACATGCAGATGTGGCACTTCAGGGCATTCTCTGGTGGGCATGGGGGGGAGGTTTGGGGTTGTATGTTGGTTTTGTGGGGTGTGTGGTTGTGGTTTTGTGGTTTTTCCTTTTTTTTTTTCCTCCTGAATGGTCAGTTGGAGTCTCTGATCTCAGAGGTCTTTTCCAATCATGTTGATCCTGTGGTGAACAGGCTGAGACCTGACTGGGCAACTCAGCTCTGGATTGTAGGTGTTGCTTTGCAGTTGCAGGTGTTGAAGTCCAGTCTGGTTGATTAGTTGGCAGAGCAGGGTCAGAGAACCTGGACTCTCTGATGTAGCAGCTCTGGCAGCTTTGCAGAGTCTCTTTGGTGGACCTCACTTCTGGGTGGGCTGTGGAACAGCCAAGGGAAGCTTTTTGTTTGCTGATCCTCTGAGAGGTCATGAGGGGCTGAAGCTCAGGAGACCTCCTGGAATGAGGTCTGGAGTCCTCAGCCCAGGATCACTCAGTGGACCCAACTGGCAGAGACAGAGAGCAGAAGTGCCCTGAGAGCACTGAGGGCTTGTGGAGCTGCTCAGGGGCTTCACCAGGATCTGGCATCATTTTGCTTATTCTGAAAATGGGTCTAAATCTCCCAGAGGAGGCTTCTCTTTAGGACTGAGGCTGGCAGGAGGTTCCCAGCACACAAGGTGGTCACAAGGTGCCTTCCTGTGGCAGGGGGTGACAGATGCACCATGTTGATGCTCCTGGGGAATCCCAGCTTCCCACAGAGTCAGATCCAGATCCATGGGGTAGATCTGGACCCAGGTGGCACAGGGATGGGTCCCTGTGCTTGGCCTCCACTGCATAGACCCAAAAGAGAGAACATCCCTCAGCCCTGGGGCAGAGATCAGGTGGAGCACAGTGGGATGAGCTCAGCTCACTGGGATGCCCAAGAAGATGTGTCCTCTGTGGCACAAAGCCCAGGTTTGGCTGCACAGGGGGGGCTGTGGGGAGGTGGCTCAGGCACCCGAAAGCAGTGAAACCTCCAATGCAGAGAAACTCAGCCCCAGGGGAAGTGCCAGGGCTTAGTCCAGAGAAAGGGGTGAGCTGCCAGTGACCTTGGGGTGACTGCAGCTGCCTGCACCTTGCAAGGTTGGTTCTCATTTCCCCCCACCACGCTGAGGACACTCCTGGCCCTGTGTCCCAGCTGGGGCTTCTCGACCAGACCAACGTGTTGCTGCCCCAGCCTCACAGCCCCCCAGCACAAGCAAATCCTAATCTTGGCTTGCTTTCTTTCTTCCTCCCTCCCTCCCTCCCTCCCCCTCTCTCCCCCAACATCTCCCTCTTTCCAGGAAGTCTGCAGTGAGTTATGGTGCCTGAGCAAGAGCAACCGCTGCATCACCAACAGCATCCCTGCTGCTGAGGGGACCATCTGCCAAACCAACACCATTGAGAAGGGGGTAAGGAAGCCCAGGGCACCAGAGGGAGTGGACAGTGAGTGGTTGAATCCCTCTTCCAGCAATAACCAGGATTATTGTTTGCCTTGGTGGGCATGGAGTTGATTTAAGAGCACCCACCAGCCTGTCCTCCCTGGCTCCCAGAGCCTGGAGCTACCCCAGCCTCCCAGCAGCACAGAGAGAGGCTGGGATGTGCCCAGGAGCCCAGGGGCAGAAGGTGAAGTCCCTGCTCCAGTCAGCTGCTTGGTCTCACCTAGGAGGCACAGGAAGGTCACCTCAAGCAGTGCCACGTGCTTTAGCTGAACATCTTGTTGGGCTGAGCTCTCCTGGCCATCCTGAGAAAAGTGATTTTTGCCCCAGTTTCCCCAGCAGGGACAATGGGTTTGCAACGTGTTTTCAGAGGAACTGGTGAAAAACTGCCTTGCCAGGCTAGATATGATGAAACCTTCATTTTTTCAGACTCGGCTGAGAGGAGAGGGTGGGAACTTTGGATTTTTCATTACTTTTTTGCAAACAGTTGTCTTAGTTCTGTTGGGAATTAGATTGAAAAGGAGCAGACAGCTCCTGGGGCAGAACATCCCTGCTGCTGAAGATCCACCATGTACAGTGGCATTTTTTTTTCTGCTAGTCATCTTTTTTTACCAGCTTTTCCCACTTTCAAATATCCCTTTTTCCTCCCCCTCACTAGTTGTTTAACCAGGGTTCTTCAAAAAGTCCTCAGTGAAGTGACAAGCAGTTGCAGTGCCCAGGACTCATGGAAACTGTTCCTAGTGAAGATACTGGCTCAGTTGGAATCCCCAGTTACCTTCCCATCCTTCTGTTTATCCTTTTGTATTAGTTCTGAAGTGGTTTGATATCCTTGGGTGAAAGAAGATCCACCTTTGTAGGAAGTTTCTGCAGCTCAACCAGCTGAAGCTCCTGGCTGGTGGCCCCTCTGCTCTGCCACCCCCTGAGGAAGCAGTGGAGGGGGAAGACTGATCCAGGCTCTGTGGGGTGGTGGCTGTGCCCACATTCCAGGCCTCTGGTTGTTTTCTTCTCCCAAATTATCTTTTCCCCTTCTCTTCCCTTTCCTCTTTCCCCTTTCCCCCTTTACCCTTTCCCCCTTTTGCCCTTTCCCCCTTTCCCT
>NW_009954098.1:38258-41666 GCF_000747805.2 Chaetura pelagica | reverse complement strand
CACAGGTGGGGCAGTTCCTGCTGCCTTAGGGGTGACCCCAGCAGGGTCCCTGTCCTGCTGCCTCCTTCCCTGCTTCTTTTGGCTTTCTCTTCTCTCTCTTTTTTTGTTTTCTTCCTAAATTCCCATTCACCAAGCACTTGCCACACAGGTTATGGCCCCCACAGCCCATGGGGATGCCTTTCATGAAGGATCCTCCCTCCCCCCATGTCCCAGCTGGTTGGGCACTCAGCGTGTGTCCTGCAGGACAGGGAGCCAGGATCTGCTCCAGGCCAAGGGCAGAGCCCATCCCTGCTGCTCTCAGGAGCTCTGAGGGCACAGGGGGGGGTTTGCAGGAGCTGGTTGGGCTCCTGGACCCTGCCTGCAGATCAGCAGCCTCAGTTCTTCCAGTCAGGAGCATCAGCTGGGCCAGCAGAGCATCCCCTTGGCATGGGATGGGACCTTGGGAAGGGCGCTGGGGTGGCAGGAGGTGGCTGGCTCAGTGTCCTGGGAGGCCATGGCTCATTTTTCCCTGCAAGCTGTGCTGCCCGTGGCCAGCCTGGCTCCAAAGGAGCTGGGAGAGGCCGTGCCAGCAGCCCCAGGGTGGGTTTTCAGCCCCTGGAAGGAGCACACAGCAGCTTCATCCTTCCTGGGATTATCTCAGCCCCCGGGCTGAGCGTCCGGCTCCGTGCCCAGGGAATGGCAGCAGCTCTGGCACAGCCCTGCTCCTTGCATCACTGCTGAGCCCAGGGGGTGCAGGATCCTTTCCAGGTCTGAGGGAAATCTTTCATAGGCAAGTTTCCCTGAGCATCTGTCACCCAGTGGAACAGGGACAGGAGGATTCTTTATGGATCTCCCACGGGACAATGACACGACAACGTTGCTATTACAATCCAGACTTGATTTTCAGCGCGACCCTTTGCTGGTTGCAGCATTTTAACACGTTCATGACAACTTGAGCTCCCAGTAGACATTAATAACTCCATCCTGGGAAGTGGAGGTGTCTGTGTTCCCCAGGGATCCTGGCCCTGCCACCCAGGAGCAGCAGCAGCTCCAAGTGCCACCTGGGTCTCACTGCTGCTGAGCTCTCACATGTCCCTGTTTGCAACGTGTCACCCTGATTGACCAGGTGCCCGGGACCCCTTTAGAGGAGAAGTGGGGATGTGACCCAGTTGCCCTGTGGCCCCACAGGGTGCTGCACTGGGGGTTGGGACTGGGAACACTGGTCCCAGCATCCCTGCGAGCCCTGAGTGCGCAGCGTGTGCCAATGGTGACAGTGTGACCCTGAGGAGGGGGTGTTGGGGAGCAGGGGGTGTCCTCTGCAGGGGAGAACTTGTCTCCAAGGCCAAGCACAGCTCCCAGCTCGTGTCTCACAGGATCAAACCAGCTCTGAACTGGCAGCCGTGGCCCGTGGAGGTTGGGGAGCTCCCTGGGAGGAGGAGACCCGTGCTCAGGGGGTTCAAAGCTCTGTCTTTCCACAGTGGTGCTACAAGAGGGAGTGTGTCCCCTTCGGCACCCGACCAGAGGGTGTGGATGGTGCCTGGGGAGCCTGGTCATCCTGGGGGGAGTGCAGCAGGACCTGTGGGGGAGGTGTGTCCTCATCCCTGCGCCACTGCGACAGCCCACGGTAGGTGTGCGCGGCACGGGCTGTGCCCGGGAGGCTCTGTCACACCAAGCCCTTGTCCTGCTGGCACAGCAGCTCAGTGCTCTTGCTTCTCCATTGGATCTGCAGCCACAGACCCAAAGCCACCTCTAGCAGCTCTCACAGCTGAGCCCTGGGGGGTCTGCAGGGGCTGTGCCCCCGTGCTGGGCACTGGTGAGGCTGCACCTCGAGCGCTGTGTTCAGTGCTGGGCACTACAAGAAGGACCTGGAGGTGTTGGAGCATGTCACGAGGCTGGTGAAGGGTTAGAGAACAAGTCCTGAGAGACCTGGGATTGTTTAGTTTGGAGGCTGGAGACCTCATTGCTCTCTATAAGTACCTGGAAGGAGGTTGTAGTGAGCTGGGTGCTGATCTCTTCTCCCATAACAACAGGACCAGAGGAAATGGCCTGAAGTTGTATCAGGGGAGGTTTAGACTGGATATTAGGAAGAATTTCTTCACCCAAAGGGCAGTCAGACCCTGGAACGGGCTGCCCAGGGAGGTGGTGGGGTCACCATCCCTGGAGGTCTTCCTAAAACAAGTGGACGTGGCACTTCAGGACACGCTCCAGGTGTTGAATTTCTGGGTTGATGGTTGGACTCGGTGACCTTAGAGACTTTTTCCAACCCTGATGATTCCGTGTAACAGCACCCCAGGCAAGATCTGCCCTCACAGCAGAGCAGGGTTGGGAAGAGCTGGGGGTGTTCCTGGGTAAAACTGGGTGTTGAATTTCTGGGTTGATGGTTGGACTCGGTGACCTTGGAGATCTTTTCCAACCCTGATGATTCCGTGTAACAGCCCCCCAGGCAGGGTTGGGAAGAGCTGGGGGTGTTCCTGTGTAAAACTGGGGCAGCCAGCAGGGCTCAGTGCCCTGAGCTGGTTGTCCCATCTCATTCCTGGCTTGGCAGACCCACCATTGGAGGGAAGTACTGCCTGGGCGAGCGGAAGCGCTACCGGTCCTGTAACACCGACGTGAGTCCTGGAGGGCAGCAGCTCTGGGCTCCAGGGCTTTGCTGGGTTAGGGGGGGATGAGCCCTCTCCACCTTCAGGTGGAGATCCACAAGGATTTGGGGTGTTACGTGGAGCTGTGGGACCCACAGGAGGTGGGGGGAGCCCGGGGTGGTAGGAGGGATGCCGGGGCGGGGGCCAAAGCGGGGTGATGTTCAGAGGGAGGGGGGGTGGTACATACCTGGGAGGCTTCAGCCTCAAGAAGGGGCCCAAAAAGATCATGAGGCAAAGGAGGAGAAATCAGAGGCTTCCAGCACTGACGTGGCAGTGGTTGCCTCGAAGTGCAGGCCTGGCCAGGTCAGAGCAGTTCAGAAAATACCCTGGGGCTTCCTGCTTCCCAGGGCGGGGGGTTACACCTCCAGGGGAGCAGAGAAACCTGAGCTGTGGGGAAGCTCAGTCAAGCTTTGGACCTGGGAAATGGTGGTTCTAACACCCACAGGCTGGCAGGGAGGAAAATAGATGGTCCCCATCACTTCCCTTGGGCTTTGCACCTGCTTTTTAAAGGTTTGCTGGCAAGAGCAAGTGCTGCATCTGCAGCCAGACCAGCTGGGGCCCAAGAGCTCCTGCCTTTAGTCTTCAGAGTGTCCAGCTTTGCAGGGAGGATGCTCCTGCCAGGCTGTAGCAGTGTCCAGTTGCCTGGGGAGGTGTCCATCACCTGGAAGGGCTGGTGCTGGTTGCAGCTGGGAGCCCTGCAGCAGCTCCTGCCCTTCCAGCAGCTGTGACAGGCTGGTCCCCCCCCCCCACCCTGACCCTGGCTGTGTGGCTGGCGGGATCTCCCCCCAGC
>NW_009954098.1:26424-38110 GCF_000747805.2 Chaetura pelagica | reverse complement strand
TGCCCTTCCAGCAGCTGTGCCAGGCTGCTCCCCTCCCCCCACCCTGACCCTGGCTGTGTGGCTGCAGGACTGTCCCCCAGGCTCCCAGGACTTCCGAGAGCTGCAGTGTGCTGAGTTTGACAACGTCCCCTTCCGAGGGAAGTACTACACCTGGAAAACCTACCGTGGAGGTGAGTGCTGGGGCTGGGCTGAGCATCGTCCCTCTGCTCAGGCAGAACTGGAGCAGGGCTGGGCAGGGCTTTGCTCTCCCCCATTTCTCTGCAGGGACAGGTCTCCTGGTCCAAGTGGACAATTAGTCACGATCTCCACTAGTCCAGGTCCCACTGTGTGTTCCTGGGATGTGCTGCCTCCCCCTTGGATCAACATGCATCCCCCCAGGCAGCTGCCCCCAGCTGCCCTGCTGTGGCCCTGCCCTGGGTCACTCACCCTGTGCCATTGCCCTTCCACTTCATTGCTCTGCCAGAAACAAATTCCAGCAGCACTGGGGCTGTTCAGCTACTCTCCTCAAGTCTGTTCCCTTAACTGCTGTGGGAGCAAAGAGGAGGACAGAGAAGGAAATGGAGTTGTTAGTGTCTAGTGGGGAGCAAACAGGGCAGCCCCCCCTGCACAGGCAGGTGAAGCTTCCAGCTCCTCCAGGGTGGAAGGGATGTGAGCTGGTGGATCCTCCAAGGAGCTCATCCCTCCTCTTACCCAGTCCTGTGCCCTGCAGAAGTTTCCAGTGAGGAGAGGGGGCTGGAGGAGCCTCTGGGGCAGAAATCTCTTCATAATGAGAGAGAACAGCTTGTCTCCTTCGTGGAGTTAATGAACTTGACTGGGGAAATCCTTCACAGCTGTGTAAATAAGCTCCACCTCCCAGCGTGGAGCAGATGTGCTGAGCCTGCAGGGGATGGATCAATAAAAATGTCCTGAAATTGCCAAGCAGCAAGTGACACAAAGACCCCAATGAATTCCAAGGTGGAGGGCAGCCCTGCAGGCTGGACCTGCCCTCACTGGGACCTCTCTCTGCCCCCAGCATGGCCCAGTGGTTGGAGTCAAGGGATGGTTGGCCAGTTGAACATCAGCCCTTGAATTGTAATCTGGCCTTGACAGGGATTTTGGCTTTGGCTTTAAAAAGGAAAAAAAGCCACTTCCTCTCTCCCTCCTTCAGCTTCTTCTTCCATAAAAGCAGGTGGTGAAAGCTGTCCCAGCAGTGTGGGCACACTGGTGTCTTGAAGGGATCTGGGAGTTCCCTGTCCCAACTCTCCAGGTTGGCTGTGGGTAATGGTGATGGGATGTTCAGCAGTTGTTGTTCAGTCAAAGGTGTCACTCTCTGGAGGCCAAGGTGGGGAAACTGAGGCAGGTTCACATGAGTAGAGAGATGCTGGAAGCTGCAGCTCCTCAGGAGCCAAGCCCCTGGCCAGGAGGGCACCCATCTCCCAGCTCTTGAGAAATCCTGGGTGCTGACACCTGCCTGGGACCTGTCAGGGAGTGATTGCTGCTGGGATCAGCAGGATCAGCTCCTCCTGCCATGGGCTGTGCACACTGGTCCCTCAGAGCAGCTGGGACCATGGGGGTGATAAGGTGTCATCACTGTTCCCTCCCCACCTACAAACTTCTTTGCTTGGGCCTGGGGGCTCTGGAAGGACTGGGGAGACCTGGGGCTTATAAAAAAAGATGGAGAGAGACTTTTTACCAGGGCCTGTAGTGACAGAGCAAGAGGCAACAGTCTTAAGCTGAAAGAGGGTGGGTTTAGAGGGGACATGAAGAAGAAAGGGTGTACAGTGAGGGTGCTGAGGGGCTGGAACAGGGTGTCCAGAGAAGCTGTAGGTACCCCATCCCTGGAAGTGTTCAAGGCCACGTTGGAAGGTCCCTTCCAACCCAAACCCTTCTGTGATTCTATCTCTGTGACTTCAGCAAGGTGCTTTGCCCTCAGGACCTCTGTTTTCCCCCAGCAACCCCTGTGCCAGCAGGGTCCATTTACCCCAGTATCAGGGAGCCAGTGAGGGTTGGTTGTTGTCTCCCTCCTCCCCTCCTGGGTCCCTCCAGTGGTGCCCAGAGAACTTTGGGGTGGTGGGTGTCAGTCCCTCCCTCCCCACAGCCCCCCAGCACCCCTCTTTCTTGGCTGCCCTGGCCCTGGCCAGTCTGCCCTCCAGCTGAGAGCTCTTCAGGTTGCTTTTGGGGTACCTGTCCCTGTCCTGGGAGCTGTTCCCCTGCTCAGTTCAGCCACTGCCTTGGGCTCTGCACCCTTGGGCCACCTCCTTGCCAAAGGGTGCCCTGGTCCAGGGGTGTCTGTGCTGTTTGCCCATCAGTCACCAACCAGGACTGGAACACCCCTACCCAGAAGACAAGGAATACCCCACTGGCTTGGCTGTGATCCCACAGGGTATTTGGAAACGGAAGGAGCCACCTGCTGGGTCCCTGGCAAGTTGAGGTGGAGTTTTGCTTGGGGCTGGTAAAACAGTGTTTTCCTGGTGGGATTTCTGCTGGACTTGGAGCCCAAAGCCTGGATCCCAGGACACAGCCCCAGCAAGAATGGCTGAGCTCAGCCCTTCCCAGCTCCCCAGTCAGCAGATACCGCCTGGAATGTGCCCTTCATTGTTTGTTTGTTTTGCTTTATTCGCTTAGTTATTCATTTTGCTCTTGGCTGATGCAGGAGCCCAGGGAGAGCAGAGCAGCTCAGGGGGCTGGGGAGGGGGGGGGACTTGTAGAAAACAGGAGATTGCTCATCAATTGTCATGTGCTTTAATGCCTCGTGGGATCAGGGCAGACAGGGGGAACAAAACATCCTCTGAGGCACCAGAGTAGCCAACTGAAAATACTCTATTCTCTTGTAATAGCTGCATTAAGCTGAGAGAGGGAAGATTTAGGTTAGATGTTAGGAAGAAATTCTTCACTCTAAGAGTGGTGAGGAACTGGAATGGGTTGCCCAGGGAGTTTTAGGGGTCATGCCTGTGCTGTCCCCCCCTTGGTGGCCCTGGAGCTCCCTTCCCAGGCAGGGCAGAGCCCAGGGTGCTGTGGACGGGGTTGGCTCTGCAGAAGGAGAAGATTGAGCACCTTCTCTAGAGCTTGCCCAGGCATCCACAGCATCCCCCCAGGCTGCTGAATTCCCCTCTCATGTCTCCTCCTGTTCCTCCCTCTCCTGGCTTTGCTCTTTCTTCCCCTCAGCTGTGTTTGGGTGCTCCCAGGCCCAGCTGGGCCATCCTCCCCTCCATCTGCCCCTTTGATGTTCTTGTCAAGATGCAAGAATAGCAGGATTTCATTGCTCCCAACCAAAGGTGCTTCCCAGCTCTGGCACAGGGCTCAAGGCTGTTGCTGCTGCCTGCAGGAGCAAAAACTGCCACAGCTCAGACGTGCATCTCTGCCCTGTTCCTGCAGGCTCTTGGGGCTTCTTGGGATCATAGAATGGTTTGGATTGGAAGGGACCTAGTTCCAGCTCCCCTGCCATAGGCAGGGACACCTCCCACCAGCCCAGGTGGCTCCAAGCCCCATCCAACCTGCCCTTCAACACTGCCAGGGAGGGGGATGCTCACTGAAGGCAGCAGATGCCACAATCTGCACCAGTGTTTGATAAAACACAATGACAGGAGGCAGGAAACTGCTCTGGGGTCTCCTTCCATAACCATCCCACACCCAGATATCCACCCTCTCTTTCTTAGATAGAGCTTTGGCAGGGGGAGCTGGGGAGCAGGTATTTCAGCTGGAACTTGAGCATCCTTCCTCATCATTCTTGTGCTGCTGGTGATGTCTTTGCTGTGAAAACCTCAGTGTCCACCAGCCTTGAGCAGAATGAAATGGTTGTTCTGGTCTAGTAACTGGTCTAGGAAGTGAAAACCTTGGTTGCCTTGGTCTAGTAGCTGAAGAACCCCTGGACAAGATGCTGGAGAGCTGCTCCCTCAATTTCTCAGTGTGTAAAATGGGCACAAGGTTCTTGGCAGCCCTGGTGAAGTGTCAGGAGACCCAGAAGGGACTGACACCAAAGAGGAACAAGTCAGTTGTTCCCTTCCCCATCATGTAGAGCAGGTGTTTCCCAGGCTGTGCAGAAGGGATTGTGTCTCACCACCATCAGTGTCTGGTTTAAGGGTGTTGGCTCTGATCAAGAAGGAGGGTCCCTGGGTCCCTCCATGGGTCCCTTCACTCAGCAGGGACATCAGCTCTGGGCCTGGGGCTGCGCGGGATGGAGGCACGAGGAGGCTGAGGGCAGGGCAGCCATTGCCCAGCTCTGGTTCTCCACATCTTGCCTCTCTCTCTCCTTGGTGGCATCAGTTGAACCTCTGCTTCTTCCCCAGGGGGTGTGAAAGCCTGTTCCCTCAACTGCCTGGCCGAGGGCTTCAACTTCTACACGGAGCGAGCAGCAGCCGTGGTGGACGGGACGCCGTGCCGGCAGGACTCCAACGACATCTGTGTCAACGGGGAGTGCAAGGTGCTCTGGGGGCTGGAACAATCTGGGAGGGAGGAGAAGGCAAGGGCAGACCCCCAGGAAGGGGAGCACTGCCCTCCCCCTGCCCCCAGGGACACGGGCATCCCCCTGCCCAGCACCCTGCGGGAGCAGGAGCGCACCCACCTCTGGGCTCCGCTCTCTGTGCACGTTGGCCTGTGTTAGACACCCCCAGATGGTCTCTGCTTTCACACCCTGTGCAGCCCCAGACACTGGATATTTCCCTTGAAATGGGATCTGGAGGGCTGTAAAAGTTTAATTCTAAGGAAGCACTGTGGGAGTGGTGCATGTCCCTGAGCAGGCAGCCTGGCTCCCTCTCTGTCTGTCTCCCTTCCTGTGTCTCTGAGATCCTTTTGTCTCTGTGGGGCTGAAAGTGGAACAAAAGGGGGGGTTGCAGCCACAGCCCTGCTGGTCACCCTCCTGGTGACCCTCCTGGTAGCCCACCTGCTGTGGCAGAGGGCAGAGCTTCAGGTGGGCTCACTGTCACGATGCTGGTGCTGAGGGACATGGCTCTGCTTGGGCTGCCACAGCTCCACCAGCTCCACACAGCACCCTACCCTCTGCTTTGTCCCCCTGGCCCAGGATTTCTGCCTTGGAAAGAGAGAGAGAGAGACCCCCAGGGTTGTCCCTGGAGAGGGGTGGCAGAAGGATGGGGCTGGGCAGAGGTGAAGTTGCTGAGAGCTGCACGGTGTGATGGAGCAGTGAGGTGGAGCCCAGGGATGGGTTCCCTGGGGTGTTGCAGGTCAGGTGTGGGGAAGACCAGGCCCCCACCAGGATGGCTAACTCCCTGCTGCTCCATCCTCCAGCATGTGGGCTGTGACCGTGTCCTGGGCTCTGACTCCAAGGAGGACAAGTGTCGTGTGTGTGGGGGAGATGGCAGCTCCTGTGAGACCATCGAGGGCGTCTTCAACCAGTCCCTGCCAGAGGGAGGTAGGGAGCAAGCACAGCCTCACCCACCCCCCAGTCCTTCCTCAGCTTCACCTGCCCCTGGGGACACACAGGACAGGCAGGGACCTATCTCAGGGAAGCACCCCAAAGGGAACAACTGTGTGGCAAGCAGGGAGCAAATCCCTCCTGTTCACTGCCCAAGCCACTGCTGGCACCCAGCTCCTGGACAGAGGCCCAAGCCCCTTCCTCCCTACCTCAGGCTGCTCTCAAGGCAGGCTGTGGAGATGCCCATGGAGATCCCACCTCCACAGAACCTCCCCAGCATGGCCAGTCCCATCACCAGAGGCTGCACTGCAAAGCAATTGATGTCCTGTCCTGGCAGCGAGGGCTGAAGAAGCACCTCTGAGCTGCCAGCATCTCAGTTGGTGTTTAACCCATGGGTAACAGGGTGGGCCACGATCCCACCCAGCCCAGGGCAGGCTTGGCTCTAGGCTCAGAGGCTGAACATCACCTGGCTTGTCTCACAGGTTATGAGGAGGTGATCCAGATTCCCAAGGGCTCCGTCCACATCGACATCCGGGAGCTGAACTTCTCCATCAACTACCTAGGTGAGCTGGGCTGGGGATGCTGGGGTCCCAGGCACACACCCCTTCCTCTGCCTGTGGTCAGCAGGGCCTGGGAAAGGCCCAGCAAGGAAAACCTCCCCGTGCAGCAGAGGATGGGCTTGGGGATCCCACCTTGGGCTTGGGACAGGGGAAGGCAGCAGGACCTGCTGGCAGGGCAGGGTGGCCCAGGCCAGTGTGACCCATGTCCCCATGTCCCACAGAGCCCCTGCCTGGCTGTGCTGCTGCCTCTCTCCTGCACTCACTGCTGGGCAGCCTGACCCTGAGCAAACCCCACACCTGCCGTTCCTGGCACTGCCTGGGGCTCCTTGGCATCCCCTCCTCTGCCAGCATGTTGGGCTGGGGATTAAAAATAGACCTGCTCACAGGTTCCCTGGCCTTAATTTTCCAGCCAGACTCTGGCTCATTTTTACAATGAGCTTTTTTCTTTCCTCTTGTCTTCTCTTTCTGTCCTCCAAGAGATGGGCAGTGGTGACAGAGGGGTGGGCAGGGGGGCTCAGTGCTGATCTGGTGCCTCCACAGCAGCTCTCTGGGAGCAAGACCCTGTCTAGATGCCATCACTGGTGGGAGGTTGCAGTATCCCTCCAGGCCAGCTCCCTTTGCTGGGTTCAGAGCTGCCAACACCCCTCCCTACCCAGCCCACGTGCACCAGGGGCTTCTCCTGTCCCTCCAGACTGGATTTCTGTGCACAGCCCAAGCTTGTGTCACTATCAACTGCTGCCACCGGTCTCTCCCACTGCCCCTGCGCCCCAGAGGGAGCGGAGGGAACATCCCTCATCCTTATCAGTACCCACAGCACCGTGGCAATGAGGTCACTGGCAGCAGGGAGGGCTGGAGTGACAGTGTCGATGCAGAGAGCAGGCAGGGAGAGCGTGGGAATGAGATGAGCCGATCCCCCTCTAGTGACTCTCTTGGGCAACCACAGCTGAGCTCCCAGGGACCAGCCTCCTCCAGTAGCCCCAGCAGCCGAGACCCAGTTTGCACAGCTGAACTGGAGCCCGGCTTCAATGGCCACGGCTTGTCTGTCACACTGCCAGGTGTCCCCATCCCCAGCCCAGGCAGCTGGGCAAGCTCCCCAAGCACATCCATCCCCCATGGGCTGAGCCAGGACCGTGGGCACGTTGATCCCACCTCTGCTGCTGACTCTGTGTGATCCTGACCCCAGCACCTCCTCTGTTTCCCCCACCTCTCCCTTCCCTGCAGAATGAGGCTGATGATGGTCACCCTGAGAAGCACCTGGTGCCTTCAGCCTCTCTGCTAACCCTGGCTCCCCCTCCTTGCAGCTCTGAGAGGGGAGAGTGGTGACTATTTCATCAATGGGAAGCTCTCCATCGACCCTCCGCGCCGCTTCGACGTCGCAGGCACCACCTTCCACTACCGGAGATCCCCAGAGGAGCCTGAGTCCCTGGAAGCCTTGGGACCCACCAACATCACCCTCTTTGTCATGGTTGGTAACGTGGTTCCTTCATACCCTCACCTGGTGTGGGTCTGGGCTGGGCTAAAGAGACTTTGCTGTGACTACATGGGACTTGGAGCTCAGCAGCTTCTGTCCTTGCTGTCTGGAGTTGTGGGGCACAGAGACCAGAGGTAAATGGGGCATAGAGACCAGAGGTAAATGGCACAGAGACCAGAGGTAAATGGGGCACAGAGACCAGAGGTAAATGGGGCTACATTTCTTTTCCCCAGAAGGGTTGTCAGGCAGTGGAACAGGCTGCCCAGGGTAGTTTTGGAGTCGCCATCCCTGGAGGGATTTCAGAGTCACACAGTACTCAGGGATGTGGTTTAGTTAAGGACTTGTCAGTGTTAGATTAATGGTTGGACTTGATGATCTTGAAGGGCTTTTCCAACCAAGGTGATTCTGTGAAAAATCCTCAGGTCTCCCTCCCCAACCTGCCAGGCTTTGGATGAGTCAATCTTGAAGTGCACAGGAGCTTGTTCTCTGCCCACGTCACCTCCATGGCTGCACCTCTGCCATGGAAATGCTGGAAGGGACTGGAAAGGGAAGGAGGGGATGGTGGTGGGAGGGAAAGATTTTAGCTGTGCTGGATTTTAGAGGTGGTGGGACACCATCCTGATGGTCAGGACCATGCTGGAATTGGGTGGCACTGATGCCTGGGGGGTCCCTTCCTCCACAGGTCCTGGTGCGCACGGAGCTGCAGGGGATCCGCTACAAGTTCAACGCGCCCGTCGGCAGGGACACCTCCAACCAGTACTCCTGGCACTACACCACATGGACCAAATGCTCAGTGCTGTGTGCAGGGGGTGAGGTTTGACCCCTTCTGGGCTGGGGGGACATGTAGGTCTGCACTCCTGTGGCTCCCACACGGTGTCTGGGCCACGTGAGGCCGCGCACGGACGTGAGCACCTGCTTTGCTGTAAAGGAGTTCTCAGGTTTCTAGCTGTTCCCACCCTGCACTCAGCCATGTGCAAGGTGGTGCGGGTCCAGCATGATCTTGTGGGCAGAGCATCAGGGAAAACAACCTGAGTGCTGTTTTGTGGCTGGACCACACGTGGAGGTGGTAGAGGTGATGGAAGGTGGTATGAAAGGCTTGACATTCTTTTACCTGGGTGGTGCAGGACAGGTTTGCTGGTTGCAACAGCCTCTCTGGCCTCCAGCTCTACCTGTCTGTGAACTGAAACACTGCTGAAGTGTCCATGAATCCCTTGGGCTGGTTCCCATGGGGATTGACACAAAGGTTGTGCCATGTCTGGGGGCTCTGGAGAACCTGGCTGCAAGTGCCTGAGCTGGTGTTGAGAAGAAGAAAGAGGCAGTTTCAAAAGCAAGACTTAATAATGGTTAAAGCTGAGGGCCCTGACCTGGTCCTGTGTGCTAGGCCTTGACAAAGTGTTGCCCCTCGTGTTCCAGCCATTCCCCCCAGTGCTGCACAAGCAGTGTCACCAGGCCAGGGCTAGAACAGGTTTCTGTGAGGAGGAAGGATGTCAGGAACACTTTGATCCTCCATTCACTGCACATTCTGCCAGGTCCTGTCCTGGCTGGTGAACCTTCACCCCCTCCATTTTTTCCTGAAGATGTTAGAGGCAAAGGAAGCCTTGGATATGAATAGAGGGGCTTAGCAAGAAGCAGTGACAAGTGACTGCCCTGTCATGTTGCCCACAGGGGAGCAGAGCCACGGAGCTCATACCTGCAGCCTGGCTCAGCCCTAGCTCAGCATCCTCCTCTCTTCCCACCCTTCCCTCTTTCTCTTGGCAGGAAACCAGATCCAGTCCGTGGTCTGCAGGAAACTCTCTGATGGCTCAACTGTCCCCAACCATTTCTGCAGCCCTGAAACCAAAATGCCAGAGAGGCAGAGGCCGTGCAACTCTGAACCCTGCCCCCCAGTGTGAGTAGCTTGGAGCAGATCAAGGGAGCATGTGTGGAAAAGGGTGGAGGAGGGTGAAATTCCCCCCTCTCTGCCATTCCCAAGTTGCAGACCCCTGCCACAGTCCCTGGGGGTGACACTGGGGCAGCTCTGTAGGGAGGAGGGGACAGTTTCCTCCTCTCTGCCCCATCATGACCATGGTACAGCCACAGCCTGCCCAGCCCAAGTGCCTTGCTGGGCAAAGGGGCAGCACAGGGAGCAGAAACGTGTCTCCACAGCAGTGCTCTGAGCTCGGGGCTGCCCCAGCCCACCTTGGTGAGGGATATGCTGAGCACCTGCTGTGTTGGCCAAGGATGGTCTCCCTGTAGCGTGGCCTCCTCCCTGTGCTGCTGGCACTTCTAAGTCTTTTGGTGCAGAGTCCCTCAGAAACCATCCCAGCTCCTCCTTGTCCCTCTCTTGAAGGGAAAAGGGAGCTGTGGAGGAGGAGCTCTGTGGTTCAGCCAGAGCTGCCTGGGAGCCACAGTAGGAACAGAGCTGTGCCCAGGAGGATGGGGAACAAGCATGGACCACCGTGCTCCTTTCAAGCTTTGCTGTTTTCCCTGTCTCCAGCTGGGTGGTTGGGAACTGGTCTGAGTGCAGCCGGAGCTGCAACCAGGGCGTCCGCACCCGCAGCGTCTTCTGCAGGCGCAGGATCTCTGCCTCCGAGGAGAAGACCTTGGATGATGCTTCCTGCACCCACCCACGCCCCAAGATGCTGGAGCCTTGCAACAACCAGACGTGCCCTCCAGAGTGGGTGGCCCTAGACTGGTCTGAGGTGAGTGCTTCACATCAGCCCTCCCTGATGGCACCAGTCCTTAAGGGGGGACAGTGCCAGATCTCCAGGGCCTCAGTGATGACCCATGGAGAGCAAAAAAAGATGTGGGAAACGTCGACCAGGAGCCAGGGTGGGAGCAGTGGTGGGCAGAGCCAGTGCTGCCCCTCCCTGCCCTGGGCAGCACACCCTGACCAGGGGTGCCCTCTCTCTGCAGTGCACCCCGAGCTGCGGGCCGGGTTTCCGCCACCGCATCGTCCTCTGCAAGAGCGGGGACCACAGCTCAACCCTGCCCACCTCCCAGTGCCACGAGGGCTCCAAGCCCCCCACCAGCATCAGGTGCAACCTGCGGCGCTGCCCACCCCCGCGCTGGGTGACTGGCGAGTGGGGAGAGGTAGGGATGAGCCTTCCCATGGAAGTACTGGAGAAAACTCTCCCTCCCCAGCCCCTCAAATCCTAGAGCGTGCGAGGGTTTAACCTGCCAGCAGAACCTGGTGTGGCCACCACGACTATCTGGGGGGGCAGCAGGTCTCCATGGGGGTGTTTTTGCCTCCCTCTTGGCTCAGGAGGCCGTTGTGGTGGTGGTCCAAGTGCATGGCTGACTCAGGGAGTCTCCTGGGCCTATCAGAGCCCCACAGAAGTCATTGGAGGGTCCCCATGAGAGTCTGGGGGGCAGCAGGGTGGTGAGGATGGGCATTAGGATTGTGGTGGGCAGCAGGGTGGTGGGGATGGGCAGCAGGGTGGTGGGGATGGGCAGCAGGGTGGTGGGGATGGGCAGCAGGGTGGTGGGGATGGGCAGCAGGGTGGTGGGGATGGGCAGCAGGGTGGTGGGGATGGGCAGCAGGGTGGTGGGGATGGGCAGCAGGGTGGTGAGGATGGGGAGCAGGGTGGTGGGGATGGGCAGCAGGGGGATGGGGATGAGCAGCAGGGTGGTAGGCATGGGCAGCAGGGTGGTGGGGATGGGCAGCAGGGTGGTAGGGATGGGCAGCAGGGTGGTGAGGGTGGGCAGCAGAGCAGTGTGGTGGGAGAGCTGAGCTGCAGAAGTGGGCTGGGCCAGCTGCAAGAGGTACCACTGCTGGTCCACCTGCCACAGCCCAGCCTGGCACCCACAGCAGGGTCACACTGACAGTCCTGTCCCTCTGACACCCCTCGAGCTGCAGGGTGATGTGGAGATGCAGGAGGCCTGTGGTTTAGGGCTGGATGGAGGGACCTTGGCTGAATCCTGGAGGATCAGACCAAGGGTGTTTGGGAAGTGGGACCCTGGTGCTGAGCTGGGCCCTGAGCTCCCTCCATCCAGCAGCCCCTCAGACCCCCTGTGCCCCCTGTCCCTGCTATTCCCACTGTCTCCCCACAGCTGTGCTGGGCTATGTTTGGGAAGCAGTGCTGTGGTGCTGAGCAAGGCCCTGAGCTCCCTCCATCCAGCAGCCCCTGCAGCTCCTCAGACCCCCTGTGCCCCCTTTCTGTGCTGTCCCCCTGCTGTGCTGTGTTTGGGAAGTGGGACCCTGGTGCTGAGCTGGGCCCTGAGCTCCCTCCATCCAGCACCCCCAGACCCCCCCTGTGCCCCCTGTCCCTACTATTTCCACTGTCTCCCCACAGCCCAGCTGTGCTGTGCTTGGGAAGCAGGGCTGTG
>NW_009954098.1:22293-26228 GCF_000747805.2 Chaetura pelagica | reverse complement strand
GGTGCAGTGCCTGGCCCACACTGGGCAGCCATCCAGCGACTGCCCCGACAGCCTGCAGCCCCCCAGCACCCAGCAGTGCCAGAGCAAGTGCGAGTCGGGACCGACGGACAACCCTGAAGGTGAGGGGGAGCTGGGCAGGGAAGCCTTGAGCCCCCCTGGAGAACTTACCGGCCTCGGGGGGGACATGGGATGGGGTTCCCAGAGCCAGCGCAGCCTGGGGTGGGCTCTGGGGGGCTGTGCTTGGGGTGGGACTCTCATGGGGACACCTGATGCTGTCCCCTCTGAGCCCTGGTGGGCTGTGAGCCCAGGGAGTGAAGACCAACAGAGGCTTTCAGGAGAGGGAGACCTTAGAGCAGCTCTCAGTGCCTGAAGGGGCTCCAGGAAAGCTGGGGAGGGACTTGGGACAAGGGCAGGGAGGGAGAGGACAAGGGGGATGGATGAAAAGTGGCAGAGGGAGATTGAGGTGAGACATGAGGAGGGAATTGTGGAGTGTGAGGGTGGTGAGAGCCTGGCCCAGGTTGCCCAGGGAAGCTGTGGCTGCCCCATCCCTGGCAGTGTTGAAGGGCAGGTTGGATGGGGCTTGGAGCAACCTGGGCTGGTGGGAGGTGTCCCTGCCCGTGCAGGGGGTTGGATCTAGATGATCCTTAAGGTCCTTTCCAACACGAACCATTCCATGATTCTTCAGCATCTTGCTGGCAACAGCCCCCAGGGGCCAGGCAGGGGGGGGGTGCAAAAGGGCACCGGTTAGAAGTTTCCCCCAGGACCCCTCACCCCCAAGCAGCTGTAACCCTGCTTCCCTCTGTTCCCACACCTTCCAGAGTGCAAGGATGTGAACAAGGTGGCCTACTGCCCTCTGGTCCTGAAGTTCAAGTTCTGCAGCCGGACCTACTTCCGACAGATGTGCTGTAAAACCTGCCAGGGGCACTAGGGACACGGCGGGACCCCCGCGGGAAAACTGGAAGGCAGAAGCTGCGCCGGAGGGGCCGCCGAGCCAGGCCCTGCCCCTCCGCCCCGGGGAGCCTCCCCTGGGCCCAACACAGACACTGCTCGTGCTTCCAGTGGGAGCTGGTGTCACCCAAACCTGTACCCCCCCCCAAAAAAAAAAGACACACGCACCCTTTTTGTCCCCGAGCTCCCCAATTCCCAGTTAAACCACTGCCCGCCGCTGCGGGAGCGGCCCAGGAGCTGGGCAGAGCGTGGCAGCAGGGACTTTACTTGAAATCCTGACCTTGTTATTTATTAGTAGCAGACCCAGGGCCTGCAGGTGCCCAAAGAGCCACCCCAGAGGCACCAACTCACCCGTGTCCCCAGGGGCCACCAGAACGGAGCGTCCCCCGGGGAGGCTGGTTGAGATGGGGGCTGCTGCCTGTCCTTGGAGGGGAGGCAGGGAGAAGGTTTCGGGTGCCACGGGGTGACAAGTGGCTTCTGGGTGATGGATGGAGATGAGCTGCTGTGGGGTTGGAGCAGGAACGTTGGTGTCTTGGTTTGCATCCTGTCACCTGGGCCACACAGCAGGAGACAGAGAGCAAGGCCACCCAGTGAGCAGAGCGGTGACACCAGTTTAACTGGGAGAGGGGGTTACTCAAAACTCTCTTCACAACCTACTTGGAATGGGGTGTCCCCCTATTTTTCCTTAAAGCCTTTGTCACTATTATGATCCTTTTTTTCTTATTCCAGAAACACCTGGAAGCAGGAGCTGAGGTCAGGGGTGTGCTTGGGGTTGCAGCCACTTAACGGGCCTCAAGGAAGCCAAGGAGGACATGGGACAAGAACTGTCTTGGTCACAGTGTCCCCATTGCTGAGCTATGACTCAGGACTATTCTGTTGGTCCTGGCAGGGGCTTCTGCAGCAAACCCCACAGCCTCCATGGCTGCTTTGCCTCCAGAGGTGCTTTACTTCCAAAGGTGCTTTGCCTCCAGAAGGTGCTTTGCCTCCAGAAGGTGCTTTGCCTCCAGAAGGTGCTTTGCCTCCAAAGGCAGCCTCACCACATGCTGCTGTGGCCTCGGGGTGCTGGTCCCAGTGCCACCCACTCCCCTGCCCCCAGGAGACCTCCAGTGATGGGAAAAGAACAGGCTTTAAGTTCCTTCAGGTCACCTCTTGGCCAGATCTGGGCCAACACAGATCTTCTCCACGGGCCATCACAGCCTGCAGAGGAGACCTGAACTTCAAACCTTACCAAGCGTGTGCTTATTATTATTATTTTCAGGACTTCCTTGTCCAAAGCCACGTTCACTTCCCTTTGCGGGGGGGGGGTCATCCATGTGATGCAGGGAGGTGGACAGCCCTCTTTTCCCCAGAGCAAACCCCTCTGTCCTGCCAGCCCTCGTGTGTTCCTCCATCATCTGGATTTTTCACCCTCTCACCAGCCGGTCGCAGCTTCTCTGGTGCTCAGCAAACCCTTGTCTGGCTGGCGAGTGGGCCCTTCAGGTGCCTTCCTTCCTGGTGCCATGCTCCTTTCTGACACGTTGGTGAGGGGAAGGGGGTGTTCTCACCTTTTTATATAGATATATATCTAATGAAAAACCACAAAAATGTTTAACATACTAACTCTGAGGAGGAGCAACGTAACGGCATGAATTATAATAAAGGAGTAGCTACCATCCCGGGCGCAGCTTCTGCTCCCAGTCTTGTTTCTGGAGGGACAAACCCAGGCTCTGGGCAGCCCCCACACCACCATGCTCCTTGTGCTCACCCTGGAGGAGAAGCCTGGGCTGCAGGGAAGGGATTTCCCTGCAGGTTGAAGAGGTGGAGGTTGGCCCAGAGCTGCTGCGTGGCAAGTAGGGAGAGACTTCTCCTTGGCAGAGCCCTGGGTGGTTGGATGTGACACACAGCCCCGTGGTGACAGTGCTGGCTTGGGTCTTAGGGAGGGGGTTGGTTTGAAGAACTCAGTGGCTGGTGCTTCCCTGAATGCCTTGGGCTGGTTCCAGTGGGGATTGACAACAAAGGTTTGTGCCCTGGCTCTGAGAACCAGAGCACCAGACTTCTCAGCAGGGCCTGTAGTGGTAGGACAAGGGGGAATGGTTTTAAAACCAAAAGAGGAGAGATTTGGTCACCAAGCAAAGGGTTTCCAGACATCATCAAGGGTTGGGCAGCTCTTGTAGTGGTCCTGTGTGGTTTTCTTGGGCTGCAGCACCTGAACTGCCCATCCCTGCCCCATGTCCTGCTCCATTTGCTGGTCGTGCAGGTGGGAGCAGCTGGGGAACTGGTGACCAGGGGGGCAGGGCTGCCCTTTGATGGGACAGGAGACAGTGAGGAGGTGGCTTGTCACAACAGGAGGCCCTGGTGGTGGTGGCCCAGTCACAACGAGCTGGGGCTTGCACAAGTGTGTTGGCACACCAGGGTCTGTGTGTGGGGGGGGGTTTGCAGGAGCAGCAGCTCTGCAGTGGCAGTGGGGACACCATGGTGGCTGTCCCCTGCCCAGCCCCAGTGGTGGCCTTTCTGAAATGGCTGCAGCTCATTTGCAGCCTAAATATTTCCTCCAGGGAGGCTTTTTTTTCAAAAAAACCTGGGGGGAAAAAAAAAAAAGCAGCAACCCAAAGCATCTTCCTCCTAAACCCACCTTTAACCAGAGCATCCTCCAGCTCTGCCTGCCCCTGGAGGGGACACATCAAATTGTCACCTCAGAACAAGGAAGGGGAAGGGGGGGTGGGGGGTGAAGTTTTGTGGAGGCTCTGAGAGCATCAGTGCTGGACTCTGCCCAGCAAAGCCACCCACTCAGCCAGCTCAGTGACCCCCAGCAGTACCCATCTGCAGCAGAACTGGGGTCACCCTGGGTAGGGCCACCTCCAAGGGTCCCCACACCCTGGCAGAAGAAAGCCACCCTGGTCCTCCCCACCCCCAGCAAACCCGGGGTGAAATGAGGAAGTGGGAGGAGGAAAAAAAGACAGACACACACACAAAAAAAAAAAAAAAAAAACACCCAACCCCCCATTAAT
>NW_009954098.1:20501-21679 GCF_000747805.2 Chaetura pelagica | reverse complement strand
AGTGGGTACCCCATGGTGGCTGTCCCCTGCCCAGCCCCAGTGGTGGCCTTTCTGAAATGGCTGCAGCTCATTTGCAGCCTAAATATTTCCTCCAGGGAGGCTTTTTTTTCAAAAAAACCTGGGGGAAAAAAAAAAAAAAGCAGCAACCCAAAGCATCTTCCTCCTAAACCCACCTTTAACCAGAGCATCCTCCAGCTCTGCCTGCCCCTGGAGGGGACACATCAAATTGTCACCTCAGAACAAGGAAGGGGAAGGGGGGGTGGGGGGTGAAGTTTTGTGGAGGCTCTGAGAGCATCAGTGCTGGACTCTGCCCAGCAAAGCCACCCACTCAGCCAGCTCAGTGACCCCCAGCAGTACCCATCTGCAGCAGAACTGGGGTCACCCTGGGTAGGGCCACCTCCAAGGGTCCCCACACCCTGGCAGAAGAAAGCCACCCTGGTCCTCCCCACCCCCAGCAAACCCGGGGTGAAATGAGGAAGTGGGAGGAGGAAAAAAAGACAGACACACACACAAAAAAAAAAAAAAAACAACAACCAACCCACCATTTAGTTGCAATTTGTAGTTGCAGCAGAAAAGACCAAAGCCAAGTGCCTGGGGATGGGTCCTCGGTGACAGGAGCCCCCAGAGACGCAGGGACACGATGGTGAGTGTGAGCAGGGCCCTGCTGGGCTCCCCCCACCCTTCCTCCCTTGGGGACCCTGGGGATGTCACCCTCCCTTCCTGCCACCTCAGGGATGTCTCAGCCCTGTCCTCTCCTGCTCCTGTTGAGGTCTCTTGCTGCTTTCTGGGGTCTGGAGCCCACCCAGAGTCCCCCCAAAGGGAGAGGGGACTGTGCTGCCCCAGCTTGGGGACAGGGCTTGGGGCTGGGACTGGGTGAGGGGCAGGGGTGGGGGGGTCAGTGCTGGACCAAGCAGGATGGAGAGCACCAGGCAGCCAGGGTTTGGGTTTTGTCATCGCTGGTGGTGGTACCCATGGGAGAACCTGCCTGTTCCTCTTGGCCCAGATAGCAGTGCTGCTGGTTCCAGGGCTTGTGGTGCCTGCAGGGTGTGGGCAGAGCTCAGCAGGGCAGGGCAGCAGCTGCTGGGGGGCAGATCAAGTCAGGAAGGGGCTGGAGTCAGTCCAGAGCTGGGGAAGGGGCTGGAGTCAGTCCAGAGCTGGGGAAGGGGCTGGAGCACAAG
>NW_009954098.1:13171-20341 GCF_000747805.2 Chaetura pelagica | reverse complement strand
GGGCTCTGCTCCCCAGGAACAAGGGATGGGACCAGAGGAAATGGCCTCAAGTTGTGCCAGGGGAGGTTTAGATTGGATATTAGGAGAAACTTCATCCCTGAAAGGGTCTCAAACCCTGGCCCAGGCTGCCCAGGGAGGGATGGAATCCCCAGCCCTGGAGGTGTTTCCAAGACCTGTAGATGTGGTGCTGAGGGACACGGGTCAGCACTGACTGGGGAGAGCTGGGTTAGTGGTTGGACTGGATGATCTCAAAGGTCTTTTCTAACCAGAAAGATTCTGTGCCCCTCAGGGTGCTGGACTCGGGGTCAGAGCTTGCACCTTGGTGCCTGCAGGGAGCAGGGCTGTGGGCAGGACAACGGGGCTGCAGGAGGAGCAGCAGCCAGAGCTGGGAGCTGATCTGGAAATCAGGAGAAGAGGGAAATGAAAACGCTCAGCATTAGGGAGGTGCTCAGTGAGGGTCTGCATGGGGTGGCCACAGCTCTGCTCCCTCCCTGCCTTGGGTGATGCTGTGCCCAGACATTTCCACCCAGGCAGGAAGGGGATGGTGGCCCAGCTCAAGCAGAACCTTCTCCCGCCCACAGTCACTTGCCACTTCTCAGAAGCAGCTCTGATGCTGTCCCCAAGACACAACCCCTGTCCCCAGCTCACCCGAGACCTGAAGAGGTTTTGTGGCTTCACAAAGGGCTGTGCAGCCACAACCCCTGCCAGGGCCCATCCCCCAAAATGCCCCATCCCCAAAATTCCCCATCCCCAGATGCTGCCTTGTGCCCGGGAGCTGATGGGTTTGGGAGAGTGATGAAACATCCGCCAACCCCCAGACACATCCTCATGTTGCTCTTCTCAAAGCTTCCTGTGGTTTTAAGATGTTGGCTGCATCTGAGCTTCCCCTGCCTTGAGACAAAAGGTGCCACCTCGGGCTGTGTCCCCTCCCTGCCCGGGGCTTGCAGAGGGTTTTTGGTGGCTCAGACCTGAACTTTGAAGAAAAACACAGATGCTGTTTTGCAACCCGTGGGGCCACTCCCCTCCCTGCCTCTTCCATCCCTTCCTGAGCACCCGGGTGTACCCACAGCCCTGGGCACAGGTGGTGGCTGTGGTGGTGGTGACAGTCCCCATGGGACTGGGACACTCCTGGGGGGGGGTCCCAATGGGGGACCCCCATGTGTGCACCCCTGCTGCATGGCAGAGCAAAGACACTGTGTGAAGTGGCTGCAAAGTGCACCTGCTGGAAGCTGAGGATGAAATGGCCTCTGGTCCAGGCCACCCATCAGTCCCCTCCCCTGGGGACCCCACAGTGGTGGCTGCATGAGCTGCTGCTCTCCAGCTCATCCCTGGCTTGGGCTGGGAACTGCAGAGGGATCTGAAGAGCTGCTCCCCCAAACCTCTGGAATCAAATTCACTTGGTGCCCCTGCTCCCTGCAAGAAGCTGCAGCCCCTGGGGGCTTGGCTGGGTACTGAGCTCGGGCAGTGCTGTGGGTTTTTGGGGACCATCACCCCTCTTCATCCCCACCCCAGAAGGCTCTGACCCAGCTTGACCAGCCCTGAGCCCCCCTGGGAACGTGCTGAGAAACCCCAGAGAGGCTTTTTGCTCCCAGAACTGGGTGGAAACAACCAGGGGCCACTAGATACCTGGGACAAAACCTTCCTATGGAGGCAACTGGTGTTTTCCCCCCAGCTGGGCTGAGCCAGGTGCTTGGCTGGGCCAGGAAAGCACCAAACCTGTGCCTGGAGGAAGAGGAGGAGGAAGGCACATGCTCACTGCCTGCTCTGAGCAGGTGTTTGGCTGAGGGAGAAGCTGGGGGTGTCAGCTCAAAAGCACCAAGTTTGCAACACAGGAAATGTTCGTCTTTGCCTTAATTTGGTGTCCAAAGCAGCCACGTGAGCCCAGGGTGCCTGTGAGGGCTCAGGGTGTGATGGAGGCTCAGGGTGACAGAGGGACAGGGGACAGTGACCTGACCCCCCCCAGTCCCCCTTGCCTGAAGCAGGAGGTTTTGTCCAGGTTGGGTTGGAGCTGGGAGGCTCCTGGGGTCTCCAGCAGCTCCCTGGGTGACAGCAGAGTGACCTGGAGCAAAGGTCTGAGCCCACCTGCAGTTTTCCAGGTGGCCTTTCTAGGGCTTTGTTAGGAGGGAGAGGAGGGGAAGGCAAGAAAAAAAGGCCCATAAGCAAGAAACAGGAGGAAGGGGAGAAGCTCCCTGGGTGGTTTCAGGCTGTGTGAGAAGCTCCAGTCCCACCTGGACCCCTGAGCTGACCCAGCTCCACGTGTCCCAAGGGAAGGTGGTGGAGCAATGAAGACAAAAGCCCTTCTGCCAGCTGGAAGGGGCTTGGTTTGCACTTGGGTGGCATTTTGGGTTGCCAAGCCCATCGGGGAAGCTGGGCGAGCAGCAGGAGGGTCCTGAGCTCCTCCCAGCTCCATGAGGGTCCTGCTGCCCCCGGGAGCTGGTGCCTGGTGGGGCTGGTCCCAGGGGAGGGGGTGTCAGGGTCTGGGGGCCTGAGATCTTGAGAGCCAGCAGGAAAAGGGAGCAAAAGGGGAAGAGGAGAAAAGGGAAATGGAAAGAGAAAGAGGTCGGGGGCGACGGGGAGGGGAGGAGAAGTGAAATCAGTGCTGGGAGCAAAGGGGTGAAAGCAGAACCAGGGGGGCTGAGGGATGAGCTCAGAGGGGCTGCAGGCAGGGCTGGGCTGGGGGGTCCCCCCCAGGGGCAGGTCCAGGTGGGGGGTTCCCTCCTGGGTACTGTGCCAGGGGCAGGGTCAGATATGGGGGTTCCCCCTGGATACTGTGCCAGGGGCAGGGTCAGATATGGGGGTTCCCTCTGGGTACCATGCCAGGAGCAGGTTCAGATGGGGGTTCCCCCTGGATACTGTGCCAGGGGCAGGGTCAGATATGGGGGTTCCCTCTGGGTACCATGCCAGGAGCAGGTTCAGATGGGGGTTCCCCCTGGATACTGTGCCAGGGGCAGGGTCAGATATGGGGGTTCCCTCTGGGTACCATGCCAGGAGCAGGTTCAGATGGGGGTTCCCCCTGGATACTGTGCCAGGGGCAGGGTCAGATATGGGGGTTCCCTCTGGGTACCATGCCAGGAGCAGGTTCAGATGGGGGTTCCCCCTGGATACTGTGCCAGGGGCAGGGTCAGATATGGGGGTTCCCTCTGGGTACCATGCCAGGAGCAGGTTCAGATGGGGGTTCCCCCTGGATACTGTGCCAGGGGCAGGGTCAGATATGGGGGTTCCCTCTGGGTACCATGCCAGGAGCAGGTTCAGATGGGGGTTCCCCCTGGATACTGTGCCAGGGGCAGGGTCAGATATGGGGGTTCCCTCTGGGTACCATGCCAGGAGCAGGTTCAGATGGGGGTTCCCCCTGGATACTGTGCCAGGGGCAGGGTCAGATATGGGGGTTCCCTCTGGGTACCATGCCAGGAGCAGGTTCAGATGGGGGTTCCCCCTGGATACTGTGCCAGGGGCAGGGTCAGATATGGGGGTTCCCTCTGGGTACCATGCCAGGAGCAGGTTCAGATGGGGGTTCCCCCTGGATACTGTGCCAGGGGCAGGGTCAGATATGGGGGTTCCCTCTGGGTACCATGCCAGGAGCAGGTTCAGATGGGGGTTCCCCCTGGATACTGTGCCAGGGGCAGGGTCAGATATGGGGGTTCCCTCTGGGTACCATGCCAGGAGCAGGTTCAGATGGGGGTTCCCCCTGGATACTGTGCCAGGGGCAGGGTCAGATATGGGGGTTCCCTCTGGGTACCATGCCAGGAGCAGGTTCAGATGGGGGTTCCCCCTGGATACTGTGCCAGGGGCAGGTTCAGATATGGGGGTTCCCCTCCCAAGCACCACACCAGGGTACATGAGCAGTGGGCACTGGGGTCCCACTGCAGCACCAAGAGGACAAGGACCAAGGGGCTTTGGGGCAGTTTTCTTCTTACCCAGTGAAACCACCCTCCCCTCCCAGCCCAGATCTGTCCTTAGCCCCCAAGGCCTTAAAGCACAGCCCAGTTTTCCTGCTGCCCCGTGGCCCTGGAGGACAGAGCTGGGCCATCTGGGGGGCAGCTGGAAAGGGGATGCTGGTGTCCCCCTGAGTGGGGAGGAAAGGCTGATGGGGGCACAGTCACCCTCCTGCCCTGCTGTCAGGGGATGTGGGGCACAGAGGATGCTCAGTGCCAGGGACATCCCCACCAGCTGCCATTTTTGCCCTTCCTCTGGGTTTTTTTTTGCTTCCACTTTGACTCACAAGCCAAGGCTGTGCAGTCAGTGCTTTGTTACCCTTCATTTTACCCCACGAGGAGCAAGGTTGAGGGTACAAACACACCCTCAGGCTGCCAGTGTCTCCCTTGCTCCTCTCCAGGTGCTGGCCCTGCAGGGAGGGGGGGATCCAGAGGGATGGGGTGGGATCCAGGGATGGATGGGGATCCAGAGGGATGGGGTGGGATCCAGAATGATGAGGTGGGATCCAGAGGGATGGGGTGGGAGCCAGAAGGAAAGGACAAGCCCACCACTGGGATTTGAGCTTTGGAATTTCCCAGCATGGCCCAAACACCACTTTGCACCACCTGAAAACACCTATTTAGGAGGCCCAGCTGGGACCAGTCAGAGCCACCAGCAGCTTGGGGGGAGCTGGGGCCAGACCCCAGCCTAGAGCCCCCCTGGCATCGTGGTGGCCCTGGGGCAGTGGCTGTGACCTTCTCCCTGCAGGGCAGCAAGGAAAGATTCCACTGGCAGAGCCACAATGTCAAGCAGAGTGGTGTGGATGACATGGTCCTGCTCTCCAAGATCTCCGAGGACTCCATCGTGGAGAACCTCAAGAAGCGCTTTATGGACGATTACATCTTTGTATCCTTCCCGGGCAGCAGGACAGGGAAGCTGGGAAGCAGTGGGGCTGTTCCCCCAGGGTGTGGGTCCAACTGGGGCTGCCCCAGTGCTTGCAGAAGTGTCCCACCCCCAGGCTGTGGTGGGACAGGGCTGGAATGCCACCTTTCCCAAGCTGAGCTGCACTCGGCGGAGACGCTGCAACTGTCACCCCCACCCTGTCCTGCCCCAGGACCCGTTTTGGTCCTTCCTTGGTGGTCACAAAGCCCCTCAGCTGCTGGCTCCTGCACACTGGACCCCCACCTGCCAGTGCTGAGGGGGCTGGACCCCAGTGCCAGTTGTGACCATTGTCCCCTGCTGTCCCCAACCTCCCCTGGTGCCCACAGCATGTCCTGGCTGGAGACACACGGAGGAGGTGCCACCCCTTGCCCTCCCCTGGTGTCCTGTGACACTGAGGGGCCAGTGCAGGGTGCAGCCCCCCCACCCTGCCCAGCAGTGCCCCCCTGTGCCATCCCCCAGCCCAGAGGCTCCCACCACAGAGCTGGTACCACCCAGCTTGGTGGCTCCCAGGCCCCACAGCGTGATGGGGACGTGTCCTCACCCCCACGGCTGCTCTTCCCAGGAACAATCAGCAGCTGCTGGGGGGCAGAGCAAGGCAGGAAGGGGCTGGAGTGGGTCCCTGGGAATGGGGGGGTGGGGGGGCAGGCAGACATGGGAGGTGAGGACATGGGAACGGGGGGACATGGGAAGGGGGAACATGGGAAGGGTGGGACATGAGAAGGGAAGACATGGGAAGCGAGGGCATGGGAAGGGAGGACAGGGGAAAGGAGGGGACACGGGAAGGGAGGACATGGGAACAGGGGGACATGGGAAGGGAGGAACATGAAAAGGGAGGACAGGGGAAAGGAGAAACTTGGGAAGGAAGGACCTGGGAAGGTAGGACAGGGGACAGGAGGACCTGGGAAGGGACAGAGACCTTAACCTGCCTCTCAGACCTACATCGGGCCGGTGCTCATCTCGGTCAACCCCTTCAAGCAGATGCCCTACTTCACGGACCGGGAGGTGGAGCTGTACCAGGGGGCGGTGAGGATGCTCTGGGGGCTGCTCTGGGGGGCTGGGGCTGCTCTGGGGGCTGGCTGGGGCTGCTCTGGGGAACACCAGGGGGGGTTTCCCGTGTCCCACACGTGTGTGTGTCCCCCCCTCCAGCCCCCCGGGTGCTGCAGGGAGTGCAGGGCTCCCTGAGACACTGCTGGAGCCTATAAGGAGACTAGGGGGCAAATCCACAGTCCTGGGAAATTCAACTTAGAAATTGACCCCAAACCAACCCAAACGTGGGGAAATCCAGCCCGAGGGACCAACCCTGCCAGGAGCAGCTTCCCCAGGAGGCAGGAGGGTTGATAGAACCTGCTGCTGCTGAGCTCAGGGTGGTGACAAGGGCCTGAATCCCCCATCCCTGCTGCCAGCACTGGGTGGGCAGAGCTGGGGGGGTCTGGGGAGGGGGAGCTGGTGGGGTTCCCTGCTCAGCTCCTGCTCCCCCTCTTCAGGCTCAGTATGAAAATCCCCCCCATATCTACGCCCTGACGGACAACATGTACAGGAACATGCTGATTGATGGGGAGAACCAGTGTGTCATCATCAGGTGGGGGCTGTGTGGGGACCCCCTGGGGCTGCCGAGGGGTGGCTGCCCCAAGCACCCCTTGCCCTGCACCTTGGGGACATCCCAGTTAACCAGGGCAGCAGGAGGTGGCCTGGCCAGTAGGACCAGGGCAGAGATTGTCCCCCCGTGCTGGGCACTGCTGGGGCCACACCTGGAACCTTGAGGTTCCAGGGTCCCTCATTGCAAGAAGGACATGGAGGGGCTGGAGAGTGTCCAGGGAAGGGCAGTGGGGCTGGGGAAGGGGCTGGAGCACAAGTGTGAGCAGGAGCAGCTGAGGGAGCTGGGGGTTCAGCCTGGAGACAAGGAGCTGAGGGGAGACCTGCTGGCTCTGCAGCTGCTGAGAGGAGGTTGGAGCCAGGGGGGTCGGGCTCTGCTCCCCAGGAACAAGGGATGGGACCAGAGGAAATGGCCTCAGGTTGTGCCAGGGGAGGTTTAGATTGGATATTAGGAGAAACTTCTTCCCTGGAAGGGTCTCAAACCCTGGCCCAGGCTGCCCAGGGAGGGATGGAATCCCCAGCCCTGGAGGTGTTTCCAAGCCCTGTAGATGTGGTGCTGAGGGACACGGGTCAGCACTGACTGGGTAGAGCTGGGTTAATGGTTGGACTGGATGATCTGAAAGGTCTTTTCCAACCAGAACAACTCTGTGTTCTGTGAAGCCCCGTGGTGGGTTCTAGGGGACACAGCATGTGGGGGTGTCTGGAGGGACCTCACTGTCCTGG
>NW_009954098.1:5516-13087 GCF_000747805.2 Chaetura pelagica | reverse complement strand
GAAAGGCCAGAGACTTCCCCTCGAGTCTCCCAAGTCTCCTTCCTCCCCTCCAAAATCCAGCAGTGAGAAATCAAAACACCTCCTCCTTGGAGCAGCTCCTCACCCAGCCTTGCTCCAACCTGGCTTCTATCCCAGAGGACTCCCCAGGCATCCAGGACCCCATCCCTGGTGTTAGAGCTGCTCAGAGCCCCCATCACTCAGTGTCACCTCCAGCATCCCACCCTGAAACACCCTAGGGTGGGTGACCCTGGTGGGGCCATCTCACATCTCCTTTGCTTTGACATTGATTTGCACAGTGGAGAAAGTGGGGCTGGGAAAACGGTGGCAGCAAAATACATCATGGGCTACATCTCCAAAGTGTCTGGGGGTGGTGAGAAAGTGCAGGTATGGTCAACTCTCCCCTCTCCCCCCTCCAACACCATCCCTGCCCTCCCAACCCACATGGAGCAGGACCCAGGGCTGGGGACAGACCTGGGTGTCTCCAGGGACACTGCGTGGAGACACCCAGCTCTGTCCCCAGCCCCGAGGCAGGGCTGCTGCAGTGGGGTGCAGGTCTATGGAACCTTCTGGCTCAGCCCTCTTCCTCCTCTGCCCCCAGCACGTGAAGGACATCATCCTGCAGTCCAACCCACTGCTGGAAGCCTTTGGAAATGCCAAAACTGTCCGGAACAACAACTCCAGCCGCTTCGTAAGTCTCCAGGGCGGGTGCAGAGGGTCAGCACTGGGGGCAGGATCAGTCCCGGGCTGGGTGGGGGGTTCAGGGCCGTGGTTCTGAGCAGGAGCTGTGCTGGAGCAGGGGAAATACTTTGAGATCCAGTTCAGCCGGGGAGGTGAACCCGACGGGGGCAAGATCTCCAACTTCCTGCTGGAGAAGTCGCGGGTGGTGAACCAGAACGAGTGCGAGAGGAACTTCCACATCTACTATCAGGTACCTGGGGGCTCAGGGGAGCCAGCCAGTTGGCCAGGAGGGTCAGGAACCACAGCTCCCATTTCTGTCCCAGCTGATCGAAGGGGCATCCCAAGAGCAGAGGCAGAACCTGGGCATCATGAGCCCTGATTATTACTATTACCTGAACCAGTCGGACACGTACCGGGTGGAGGGCACGGACGATCGCAGCGACTTCCACGAGACCATGGTCAGTGTCCAGGAGGGAGAACCCAACAATGCCAGCCAGGCTGGGTCTGATGGGCTCCCCCATGTCCCCAGAATGCCATGCAGGTGATTGGCATCCGGGGTGAGGACCAGCAGCTGGTGCTGCAGATCGTGGCCGGGATCCTCCACCTGGGAAACATCAGCTTTCGGGAGGAAGGCAACTATGCTCAGGTGGAAAATGCTGACTGTGAGTAGCCAACCCCACCCTGCTCCAGGGCAAAAAAGTGGGGAAGCTCCCAGAAAGCCTTGGCAATCAATTGCAAACTCTCTCTAGCACAAATCTTCCCCACGTTAGACATGGGGAAATTGAGGCAGAACCACAGAAATGTCCTGGTTGGAAAAGACCTTTAAGACCTTTAGGTTAATGGTTGGACTTGGTGATCTTGAAGATCTTTTCCAACTAAGGTGATTTTGTGATCATTGAAATGGCACAACCAGAGCTTAATTAGCAAGGGGATGGATGCCAGGAGGGGCTTGCTGTGACTTAGCACAGAATCACAGAATGGTGGGGGTTGGAAGGGACCTCTGGAGATCACAGAGTCCAACTCTGCTAGAACACCTGGGGCAGATCACTCAGAAAGGCATCCAAACAGGTCTGGAAAGTCTCCAGAGAAGGAGACTCCACAGCCTCTCTGGGCAGCCTGTCCCAGGGCTCTGTCACCCTCACAGCAAAGAAGTTCTTCCTCATGTTGAGGTGGAATTTGTTGTGTTCCACTTTGCATCCATTGCCCCTTGTCCTCTCACAAGGCATCACTGAAAAGAGATTGACCCCCTCCTCTTGACACCCACCCTTCAGATATTCATAACCATCAATGAGATCCCCTCTCAGTCTTCTCTTCTCCAGACTGAGCAGCCCCAGCTCTCTCAGCCTCATCAGATGTTCCTTCACCATCCCTGTAGCCTCCGTGTGACTCTCTCTGGTCCATCCCTGTCCCTCCTGAACTGGGGAGCCCAGAACTGGACACAAACTTCAGATGTGGCCTCACCAGGGCAGAGGGGGAGGAAAACCTCCCTAACCTACTGGACACATTCTTCTTAGTGCTCCCCAAGAGGCCATTGGCCTTCTTAGCAGAGAGAAAACCACATCCCACATCCATGGTCACTGCACAGACCATCAGACAGGGCTGGGGGTCCAGCTGCAGGCAGCGTGTGGGGGTCCTGTGGGGAGCAGTAAGCCCTGACCTGCTCTGCTCTGCCCAGCCTTGGCCTTCCCTGCCTACCTGCTGGGGATCTCCCAGGATGGCCTCAACGAGAAGGTGACCAGCAGGAAAATGGACAGCAAGTGGGGCGGCCGCTCCGAGTCCATCACCGTCACCCTCAACGTGGAGCAGGCAGCCTACACCCGGGATGCCCTGGCCAAGGGGCTCTACTCGAGGGTCTTTGACTTCCTGGTGGAGGTTTGTGGTCCTGGTGTGGGCTGGGCCAAGCCTGGGCAAGGTTGTGGAGGGGATTCAACCCGCTGAAGGGGGCTTGTCCCATCTCTCCCTGCAGTCCATCAACCGGGCCATGCAGAAGCCACACCAGGAGTACAGCATCGGGGTGCTGGACATCTATGGCTTTGAAATCTTCCAGGTGTGTGTTGCAAGGGGAGCAGCTGGAGCTGGTTGGGGCTGTTAGCAGCCCCAGGAAGGCTCCCTCGGAGCAGCTCCCAAAAGCTCTGCTGTTTGGGGTCAACCCCCAACGTGGGGAGAGGAGCAGGAGCCAACTCGGCCCCATCATCTCTTTTATCTTTGGCAGAAAAATGGCTTTGAGCAGTTCTGCATTAACTTTGTGAACGAGAAGCTGCAGCAGATCTTCATAGAGCTGACCCTGAAGGCAGAGCAGGTATAGGGGGGGGCTGGGCTGGGGGAGCTGCACAAGCACCCTGATCCCTGCACCCCATCACCAGCTGGTCCCAGCACCACAGCTGGAGCTGGGGGGGCTACAGCATTTCCCATGGATTGGGGGGCCCATTTCTTCCTCCAGGAGGAATACGTGCAGGAGGGCATCAAGTGGACCCAGATCCAGTACTTCAACAACAAGGTGGTGTGTGACCTGATAGAGAACAAGCTGGTGAGTGGGGTCCCCTCCTCCAGGGGTACTGGGTGGGCTGGGTACTGTCAGAGATGGGTGACAGGAGCAGGTTCTGCCATGAGCATCCTTGGGAGAGCAGCAGCTCAGTGTCCTTCATCCAAGCTGTGGTTCAGGATGAAGCAGCTTTAAGCAGCTGAGGGTCCTTGAGCAGAGGCAGGTGCAGGGTTGGGCCCTGCCTTTGGACACCCCTGGCTTCACTCCCCACCTCCCAGAACCCCCCTGGGATCATGAGTGTCCTGGATGATGTCTGTGCCACCATGCACGCCACGGGGGAGGGGGCAGACCAGACCCTGCTGCAGAAGCTGCAGGCGGCCGTGGGCACCCACGAGCACTTCAACAGCTGGAGCTCAGGCTTTGTCATCCACCACTACGCGGGCAAGGTACAGCACAGCACCCTGGCCCTGCACCCCTCACCCTGCACCCCTGACCCTGCACCCCACACTGAGCACCCTGCACCCCCAGGACCCTGCACCCCCAGGACCCTGCACTCTTCACCCTGCACCCCACACACTGCACCCCTCACCCTGCACCCCAAACTGAGCACCCTGCACCCCCAGGACCCTACACTGAGCACCCTGCACCCCCCTCCTCCAGCTTCCTCTGTGGCAAATGCTCTTCCACTCTTCTCACCGACCCCAGACCCACACAGAGGATGGCTGGTTTTCTTCCCCCCCCCAGGCCCCTGCCCCCCTCACCCTGCACCCCACAGCCTGCACCACCACCCTGCACCTGTACCCCACGCCCTCCCTGCACCCCTCCCCCTGCACCTGCACCCCCAGGATCCCCCACCCGCCCTGCACCCTGGGCTGGGGGCTCAGCCCCTCCTGTCCCCCCAGGTCTCCTACGACGTGAGCGGCTTCTGCGAGCGCAACCGGGACGTGCTCTTCACCGACCTGATCGAGCTGATGCAGAGCAGTGAATAGTGAGTCCTGGCAGCTCTGCCCTCCTGGGGGCACCCCAACAAGGGTGGGGGCACCCCAACAGGGCTGGGGGCACCTCAGCAAAGCGGGGTACGCTCCTCAGCACCCAGAGCAGAAAGCTTTGCTGGTTGGATCTCTGCTCGATCCATGGCTCGGGGTGCTCAGAGCACCCACGGGCACTGCAGCTTCCCCCCCTGTTGAGCACAGGGGTGCAGGGCTGGGTGAGGGGGGCTCACCCAGCACCCATTCCGGGGGCAGGCAGGGCCACGGGCTGAAGGGGGGGGTCAGGATTTCCCAGCAGAGGTGGAGCTGGGTGGGTGCTGAGCTCGGGGAGCCTGGCAGCTCTGACCTGGGGACTGTCCCTGCCTTCCAGCGCTTTCATCCGGATGCTTTTCCCAGAAAAACTTGATGCTGACAAAAAGGGACGTCCCACCACCGCGGGCTCCAAAATCAAGGTAGGTCCTGGAGGCTGCGGGACAGGAGCTGCCTCTGGGCCAGGGGCAGGGTGATGGGCTCCCACCAAACCCTTGCATGCTATAGAGCTCGATCCTTGCCCCAGAAACAGGCCAACGACCTGGTGAACACCCTCATGAAGTGCACCCCACACTACATCCGCTGCATCAAGCCCAACGAGACCAAGAAACCCCGGGACTGGGAGGAGAGCAGGTAGCAGAACCACCTCGTGATGTGTCCAGGACCCCACAGAGCCTGGGGAAGGGGACCTGGTGATGGGGGATGTGGCCAGAACAGCCCTTCCTCCAAAACCTTGGCAGCTGGGGACACACACCTCCTTCCACCTGCATCACCCCAAGGTGACACATCCAAGCCTCAAGAAGCTCCCAGGTGTCCACCACGGGCATCCCAGTGCAAAAAACAATGGCCAAGGGTTCCAAACCTGTCCCCTGCCACCCTCCTGTCCCACACCCAAGTGTGCCCATCCCAACCCTGCAGGGTGAAGCACCAAGTCGAGTACCTGGGGCTGAAGGAGAACATCCGCGTGCGCCGCGCCGGGTTCGCCTACCGCCGCCTCTTCCACAAGTTCCTGCAGCGGTGAGAGGGGTGGCTGGGAAGGGGGATGGCGGGTTCCCCCGTGGCCTGGCTGTGACCCACGTCCCCTTTTTCCCCGCAGCTATGCCATCCTCACCCCCGAGACGTGGCCGTGCTGGCGGGGGGACGAGCGGCAAGGGGTGCAGCACTTGCTGCGCTCCGTCAACATGGACCCGGACCAGTACCAGATGGGGAGGAGCAAAGTGTTCGTCAAGAACCCCGAGTCGGTGGGTCTGGGCTCTGCCCCCCGAAGCCCCCGGGGATGCTGAGCATGGCTTTGGGGGGTGCCGGGCAGTGGTTTGGGGTGCAGCTGATGGGATGGAGCTGGGGGATGCCCGGCTCAGCAGCCTTCGTCCCTCCCAGCTCTTCCTCCTCGAAGAGATGCGGGAGCGGAAATTCGACGGCTTCGCCCGGGTGATCCAGAAGGCCTGGAGGCAGCACGTGGCCACCCGCAAGTACGAGCAGATGAGAGAGGAGGGTGAGTAGCTGATGAAGGGAGGGGAACATCTCCCTGATGAGGAAAGGCTGAGGGAGCTGGGTCTCTTGAGCTTGGAGAAAAGGAGACTGAGGGGCGACCTCATCAATGGTCACAAATCTGTTCAGGGCAGTGTCAGGAGGACAGAGCCAGGCTTTGTGCAGTGATGTCCAGTGACAGGACAAGGGGCAGTGGGTGCAAACTGGAGCACAGGAGGTTCCATGTGAATATCAGGAAGAACTTCTTTCCTGTGAGGGTGACAGAGCCCTGGGCCAGGCTGCCCAGAGAGGCTGGGGAGTCTCCTTCTCTGAGACATTCAAACCCACCTGGACACGTTCCTGTGTGATGTGCTCTGGGTGCCCCTGCTCTGGCAGGGGGGTTGGGCTGGGTGAGCTTTCCAGGTCCCTTCCAAACCCTAGGATTCTGTGATTCTGAGTACAGGGCAGGGATTGTCCCCCTGTGCTGGGCACTGGTGGGGCCACACCTGGAACCTTGGGGTCAGTTATGAGCCCCTCATTGCCAGAAGGACATGGAGGGGCTGGAGAGTGTACAGGGAAGGGCAGTGGTGCTGGGGAAGGGGCTGGGGAAGGGGCTGGAGCACAAGTGTGAGCAGGAGCAGCTGAGGGAGCTGAGGGTTCAGCCTGGAGACAAGGAGCTGAGGGGAGACCTGCTGGCTCTGCAGCTGCTGAGAGGAGGTTGGAGCCGGGGGGGTCGGGCTCTGCTCCCCAGGAACAAGGGATGGGACCAGAGGAAATGGCCTCAGGTTGTGCCAGGGGAGGTTGGGATTGGATATTAGGAGAAACTTCTTCCCTGGAAGGGTCTCAAGCCCTGGCCCAGGCTGCCCAGGGAGGGATGGAATCCCCAGCCCTGGAGGTGTTTCCAAGCCCTGTAGATGTGGTGCTGAGGGACACGGGTCAGCACTGACTGGGGAGAGCTGGGTTAGTGGTTGGACGGATGGACTGGATGATCTCAAAGGCCTTTTCCAACCAGAACAACTCTGTGATTCTGTGATTAAGGTTGGTTGAAGACAGGGGCACTGACACCCTGGCAGCCCTTTTTGGGTGCCCTTTGCTGGGGACAGCTCAGCTGCCAGAGGAGCAGGAGAGCACACACCCAGCCCCTAATAGTGGCACTAGCAAGGACAGGGGTGAGGAGGGACTGGACCATGAGATGCCCAGAATCTGTTCGTACACCTTACAGGAGGGAGCAGATTCCTTGCTCTACATCCAGCCCCGGGAAGGGCTGTAGGACAGAAACCAGCTCCTCACTCTGCATTTTGTTACCTTCAAAGGGACAGAGAGGAGCAGCTGGGAGTCAGCATTTGCAAGGGGGTGGGAAAGGCCAGTGACCACCCCCTGACCACATCATGGGTGTTTCCCACCCTCCCAAGCATGCAGTGAGAAATCAAGGGGGGGAAAACCCAGAGAGCAGCTGGATCCCTCCCTCCCACAGCACAAGTTTTTCTGAGGGCACTTCCTGGGGTTTTGAAGCCAGCTGAGCTCCAGCAGCCCAGATTCCTCCCAGGGCACAAAACAAACCCCACTTCTGGCTGCCACACTCCCTGTCACTGCTCCCACTGCTCCCACTGCTCCCACTGCTCCCACTGCTCCCACTGCTCCCACTGCTCCCACTGCTCCCACAGCCGGTTTGGGAGGGCAGGGAACGGGTGGGCAGGGGCTGAGGGCTCAGCCCTGCCTGGTGGCATCACTTGGAGGGTTCCTTGCAGCCTCCAACATCCTCTACAACTTCAAAGAGCGGCGGAGGAACAGCATCAACAGGAATTTCGTGGGCGATTACCTGGGCATGGAGGAGCGGCCGGAGCTGCGCCAGTTCCTGGCCAAGAGGGAAAGGGTCGACTTTGCTGACTCCATCACCAAGTATGACCGGAGGTTCAAGGTACATG
>NW_009954098.1:4446-4893 GCF_000747805.2 Chaetura pelagica | reverse complement strand
CCAGCTCCAACCCCAGCGCTGGCTTTGCCCACCCCCCCCACTGACACCCCCACGCTGGGGTTGCTCCTGCAGCACCAGGCAGGATGATTTCTTCATCCTCCACGAGAACGATGCTGATAACTTCTTGGAGTCCATCTTCAAGACGGAGCTGATCAGCCTGCTGTGCAAGCGCTACGAGGAGCTCACCCGCTCCAAGCTGCGCCTCTCCTTCAAGGACACGTAAGGGTAGAAGCCAGGAGAGGTGACCAAGCAGGACCAGGGTCCTGCCACCCTGGCCTCATGGCTTCTCTCTCTCCCTAGACTACAGTTTCGGGTGAAGAAGGAGGGCTGGGGTGGTGGTGGCACCCGCAGTGTCACCTTCATCAGAGGACAGGGTGACATGGCTGCCCTCAAAGCTGGAGGCAAAACCCTGACGGTCAGCATTGGGGACGGGCTCCCCAGGAATGC
>NW_009954098.1:1236-2000 GCF_000747805.2 Chaetura pelagica | reverse complement strand
CAGGGTTGGAAGGGACCTCTGAAGAGCATCTTCTTCCAGCCTTGGCTTCCTCATCACCTCCCCCCCAGGCCTGTGCTGGTGCCAAGCACTGAATCCCAGGACTGCTGGAGCTGGTGGCCTCCTGGCAGCAGGGACTGGCCCCTTGCTGCTTGTTCCTCCCCCTGGGAGAGGTGGTTCTGGGGTAGGAACAGGATTGTTGTTAATAATCGTGGTAAAAGAATCAAGACTCTGCAAATCTGGCTCAAAAAACCATGGAGTTTGTGCTCCACCCTGGTGTTGGCCCTGGCTCCTGCTGGCCCGGTGACAAGGGTTCTGCACCTACGTGGCCCCCCGTGGGGACACCCCTTGGAGGCAGCCCCGTTCCCTCCACCCCGTTCCCTCCACCCTGAACCCTCCAGGAGGTGCAGCAGCCAGGCTCCCAGGCCCCAGGAGGAGGGCTCAGGTGTCTGCACAGCCCGGCGTGGCTCTGGAGCTCTGGGAGCAGCTGTGGGGGGTGGCAGTGAGACAAAGCTGGGGAGCAGCAGCACCAGGAGCCTTCACACCATCCCTCATTTCCAGCAGGAAAAGCCCAGGGAGCTGTGGGAGCTTTTTTCAGAGGGTGGTCAGAGGGCTGGGAGCCCACCCTGGTTTATGGGGGGGGGGTATCACCCACAGGGTGCCAGGGCCAATGCATGGGGTGGAGACCCCCACCCTTGGCTGGGGATCGGGGGGACCCTCTGTGATGGGATGAGGGGGAATGGGGGGGGCAGCTGGGGCAGGGGATA
>NW_009954098.1:0-863 GCF_000747805.2 Chaetura pelagica | reverse complement strand
GGGGGAAGGAGCAGGCAAAGCTGCTGCAAAGGTTTTATTCTAATGAAAAAAAAAGAAATGGGGGTTTGGGGAGGGGATTTAGGGATTTAGGGAACTTCTTCTGTGCCTTCCAGCCCTTCCCTGGGGCCACAGGAGAAGGGTGGGGGGCAGCAATGGGTGCTGGGTAGGTGGGATTCTCCCACCCAGCCCTGCTAGCAGGTGGGAGGTGGGCCAGGCCAGGCTCTCCCTGGGGTCTCTGAGGTGCTCAGAGGGTCCTGGGGAGCTCCAAGGAGCTTGGGCTGCTTGTAGGGGCCACGTGTGATCTGAAGTGCTCGGGATGTTCCAGGGTGATCCAAGGAACTTGGGGTGCTCAGAGGGTCCTGGGATGCTCTAAGGGGTTCAGGGTGCTCTGAGGGTGTTGGGAAGTTCCTAAAGGTGCCCTGGGATGCTCCAAGGAATCCAGGAGTTCCCCAGGGGCTCAGGATGCTCTTAGGATCCCAGGATGCTCCAAGGGCACCGGGATGTTCTCAAGATCCTTGGCACACTCGGAGGCCCCAGGGATGCTCTGAGGGCTCCTGGGATGCTCTGAGGGGGCTTGGATGCTCCAAGGGTCAAGGAATACTCCAAGATCCTGGGATGCTCCAAGGGCCCGGGATGCTCTGGGGATCCTTGGGGTGCTCCAGTGGCTCGGGATGCTCCAGGGACCCTCGGGATGCTCCAAGGGTCCAGGATGCTCCAGGGACCCCCGGGATGCTCCAAGGGTCCAGGATGACCCAAGTCCCTGGGATGCTCCAAGGATCCAGGATGCTCCAAGGCCCTGGGATGTTCCAGGGACCCCCAGGATGCTCCAAAGGACCCAGGATGCTCCAGGGACCCCCAGGATG
>NW_009954097.1:283285-287511 GCF_000747805.2 Chaetura pelagica | reverse complement strand
TGCTCACATGCCCATGGTGCAGGTACTGATGTGGTAGCTGCCAATGCAGACACAAAACTGCCTTTAGCACATTGTTAAGTAAAATATGCCTCTGACACTGTTAGTTATGGAAATGGTACTTCAACATGAGTTCTATAACCATACTTTTAGAACTGTCCTCTAAACTAATGTGTCTGCAAATTACATTTTGTGCACAGCAGTACAGACAGAAATTGTTTGATTCCCTTATGGAGACCAATCACTTCCTTAATCCCTAACCAAAACCTTCCTTCTGCATGCAAGGCTGTTTTGTTTGCTCACAGGTTTTTAGAAGCACTGAACCCATCAGTCAGCATTCCACAGAAAAAAAAGGCTCTCAGGAAAGGCCTCACCAGGTGTAATGAAACCAAAGGTCCTATGGATACAGGGGAGTGGCATCTGGAGGCAGCCTGACCCAGAGGACACCCCTGCAAGCCCCTGAGCTGCTGGCAAGCTCTGTTCTTAGCAGTGCTGAGGGGTAACAGGGTAAAAGAGGCACAACTGTCACACTTCAATATAGAAACTGTTATATACACTGTGACATGCACTGCTACAGCCAGTGATCCACGTGGTAGGAAGAGCTTCAGTTAAGATTTTTCCCATTGCTCGTCCCTCTGTGGTCAGACCTTCAGCACTGCTCTGCATTTTCTTCTAGATCCTCTACAGCACTCAGTGACTGGTGAGAAATCCACAGGGTACACACTTTGGGCACCTTCCTGCACCCTACAGAGAGATTAGAGTCTGTCAGGGGGTAATTGGCTTCAGCAAGGCAAAAACCTCAGTTCTGAACAGCCTCTGAGGTTTTAGCAATTCTTACTAAGCTGTTCACAGTAAGTATAAGGATTCAGATGAATGCAAAGCAGAGATAAGGAACTTCCAGCTCTTTATTAAACCTGTGCTGCTTTTGTACTTCAGCCACTCCAGCAGCTTCTGACACTGCAGTGGTGAGAAGAGCTGTTCCTTCCTCAGCTGCTGAGCACTCCTGACCACTGCTGCTGCAACAGGGTTACAGCTGTGGCCACGTAGCAAGGTGAGCAGTTTGAAGCACTGAGAAGTGGTGAGGCAGGCACCAAGCTCCCTCACAGGAGCAAGTGGAGGTGACTGTGCTGAAAGCTGCAGCCAAGGTTCCTCCCACACAGGAACAGATGCTGCACAGGCTCCCCCTGGAGCAAGGACGTGCAGGCTACCAGAAAAAGAAAACCTTTAATCAGATCTTAGATGGAAATTTATAGTCAAGGTCTAAGAAACAGGCTCAAGTGGGAAGGCTACTACTGTTTAATCATCTGCAGGAAGAGGTTTCCATACATGAAGCACACAGAGCATAACTCGACTTTGTAACTCTGCAACACGTTTCCTCTCCTTCTCCCTAGAGATCAGGCTAAGGCATCTTGAGGAATAAATGAGGAGATACTCAACATGTTGTGGTTTCTGATGGAAGGAAGGTGAAAACCTGTTTCATCTGGGGAAACTGCATTTTAAGGGAACAGAAGCTGGAGTGTATCATGAGAAAACCAAGCTCCACACTATAATCAAGTTCTCTTTATTTTACTGAAAGGCTATTGAAAACCAGGCTCTATTGTTCTATTTAAACAACATCTAACATATTGCATTAGGCAATAAGCATATCCAAGCAAACTGCTGTACCAGAGTGTGTCACATGCCTTCTGTGCAGTTTCACTGTGATAAACAGACACAAAGACTTTCCTTTTGTCTATACAAGACTGTTAGGAAGACTCCAAAGTGCAGCTTTTTACAGTCTGACTCAGGTATTTCACCTAGAAGGCTTGTACATAAATAACTTCTTCTAAAAAAAGAAGTTTCCAACGTGTAACAAGCACTGAAATGGCTTCACCCAGCCCAGGAGGACAGCAGTGTTGGCACAGGCTCCTTTTAGTGTCCATTTCCACCTTCTGAGAGGATGCGGGAGGGCTCGGTGTACTTGGCTGTCAGCAAGTAGAAGAGGGCAGGTGCAGGTACCAGGGCCAGCAAGGGGAGGTCCTGCTCAAGCTTATCCAGTTTGGAGATGGAGATGATTCCATAGGCATGAAGTAACCAGTGGCTGAAGAGGACAACAAGCCTTTTCTTCCTGACGAGAAGATCCTTGAAAGACTTGCAAAACAAAGACAGGATGCTGTTAACATTCCACCCCTTTCCTCCCACCTCATGGGTAAGGGAGGTCACAGGTGGTGCAGAGACCGAGCCCTTCCAGGGCACAGAACAGTTTCCCAGTGCCCCACAAGAGGGAAGTCTCAATGGAGCTTCCTCCAGCTAAGAGGAGAAAGTCGTCAAGGAAGAGGCTTCCACACAGAACACCCTGCTGGGAAAAGGCAAGAGATGCAGGGCCCCTGCTCCTTCCAGCATTTCAGATTATGAGTTATCATTTAAGTAACACGTTTACCTACCTCCACTTCAGAAGCAGACATGTACACAGCCAGTGTCACCAAGGACAGCACCAGTATGATGTAAGGAAAGGCATAATCTAAAGGCAAACATTGAACACATCAGCAGGAAATTAAATGTGTTCTATACATGGCAGCAGAGATGGTTTTACCATCTAGAATGATGGGTGAGAAGTAAACTAAGCCACTACAGCCCACCTCATATCATCCCTTCACAGTGTTTCTGGGTAGAGTTACTGTACATTTAAATCACTAATGGCAAAAGTCAGATAAGGAGAAAAGTGATCAGACTGAGCAGGGATTTTTGTAGCCCCTGTTCCTCCATGTGACAAGTGCACTGGAAGCTACACCAAAGGCAGCTGAACTCCTCAAACTGACACTTTGAGCCATCTCTGAACTCAAACAAACTCTACCTTAGCAGAAAGCAGAACTATATCCCTCTGAAATAGTTTCCTCTCATCCCTGCTCTGTTCCCTTTTTTGGGAAAAGGACAGTCTTGAGCAGCACCAGAAAGGCAAAGCTGTGTTGGTCAGGAGCCTGGTCAGGACAGGGCTACTACTGAGCAACTTTTTCAGGTAAGACTCCTTACAATAACCATAATGTGTCATGTCCCTTCCCTCCCTCCCATCAGGCATTGTCAGCCTGTGTTTATAGGTGTGTTTCTGGCTGTTGTTAGGAGAGAACTCACAGAGCAGGCCTCCCCCAACAGCCTGGAGCACAGTGAGGATAGGGAAGAAGTAGAGTGCTGCATAAATGCTTTTGAACCGATCAGACTTTCCCAAACCACAGGCAATTTTCTTAACCAGGAGAGGCCGCAGCAGCATCATTAGCACCAGGCAGAAGGCGTAATAGATAAACACAATGGTGTACCTGGAAAGAAGAGAAGAAAATTCCTCACAAGGTGCAGTTCTTCCCCTCCTGCAGACTCAACTCAGAACTAAAGAATCTGGGGTTAGAATCATCAAATGGTTTGGGTTGGAAGGGACCTTCAAGATCATCAGGTTCCAACCTCCCTGCCATGGCCAGGGACACCTCCCACCAGACCAGGCTGCACAAAACCTCATCCAACCTGCCCTTGAACACCTCCAGGGAGGGGCTTCCACAGCCTCCCTGGGCAGCCTATTCCAGTGCCTGAAGAGTCAGTCAAGTCTAAAGAATTTACAATCTAAGGATGTAAACGTAGAGCAAAGGGCTCACTTGTCCTAGGGGAAATGGTCAAGAGGCAGCAAAGAGGAGAAAAAAATGCAGTATTACACTTGGATGACTCAGAAAGTCCTTAGGTGTTACCAAGTGTTTCATGCATAAGGTAGCTCAATGCATGGAACGTGGGGGGTGAGACCCTGGCCCAGGTTGCCCAGGGAAGCTGTGGCTGCCCCATCCCTGGCAGTGTTGAAGGGCAGGTTGGATGGGGCTTGGAGCAACCTGGGCTGGTGGAAGGTGTCCCTGCCCATGCAATGGGATTGGAACTTGATGATCTTGAAAGTCCCTTCCAACCCAAACCAGTCTGTAATTCTATGATTAAAACCCTCAGGGGTTGATACTCACAGGTCTGAGTGAAATCAACCCCTTTTTGCAACTTTGAGGATGAAGAGAAACAGGCTTGTCTCAAAGGCAAGGAGCAGGGGGAGCTCCGAGGCCCTTTCCACTCACAGGGGATAGACTGCCTCGTGGGTGCAGTGCACGGTGGTGATGTAGTCGGGGCTGGGGTTGTAGAGCATGGTGTACCAGTCGGAGAGCTTCTTCACCCGGCAGGAGCGCAGGCGCAGGGAGCCGGCGGGGGCGCTGACCAGCAGCGTCCGCAGCGCGGCC
>NW_009954097.1:281735-283146 GCF_000747805.2 Chaetura pelagica | reverse complement strand
GCCGGGACAGGGCGGGCTGCGGCCACGGGAGGGCACCCCAACCCCACGGGAGGGCACCCCAACCCCACGGGAGGGCACCCCAACCCCCTACGGGTTCGTGGCCTTCGACAGAGCCTGACCAAGGGCAGGACAAGGCTGCTCCAACGCTGAAACTGACAACCTCGGGTGTGCAAAGTGTGGCTGGAGAACATTCCAGCTTCTTCCACGGGAGCCTGCTCTGGGACCTGCCCAGGGAGGGACAGTGGCACTCAGGCCGTGGCAGTTCCCAAGAAAGCAGCAGTGAGGAGAAGACCTCACACATCCCACCATGTTACACAAGACTAAAGCTTCAAGTTCTTGCTAAAGAGGGTAGATATTTATACATTAAACTCTCTCAGCCCCCTCTGTGCTCAGTGCACTCCAGAGATGTTACTTCTTACAAAGTTCCAGTCTAGGACCCAAGGGCCACGTGCAGCTGTGGTTTTAAGCTCCTGCTGATGTAAAGGTTCCATCAGCTGTGCTATCAGGACCAGAACCCAGTACACATATCCCTAAAAACCCAAACCCATCCTCCCCCACGACTGGGGCCTCCACAGGTGGCAGGTCTGGGCCAGGAGAAAGGGTAACACCATGTGCTGCTCCTGCTGGGAAACCCCATCCAGCCTAAACTGCCCAGTGGAGGAGGCACCACCACACCACAAAGACACAGACCATGTCCTGAGGGCAATGACGGGCAAAAAAGACCCGAAGGACTCTCCCATCTGTAAATAACCTGCCCTCCAGCTGCCCAGAGCCTGTGTGCTACCACCTCAGCTCCACCAAGTACTGCTGGGCAGCCCAACTCAGCATCTCAGACTGATCCCCCGTGGATAGGAGATTTCCATACTTGAGGAACTTTTAAAGAGGAGGGGCAGACACACCTCTTTTTTCCTGAGTACCACTCGATGAAGAACCAGTGCAGCACCAGGGGCAGCATGGCCATGAAGCCCAGGTACAGCCAGTCATAGCGGTCTGGGGACCCCGTGCACTCCCGGCAGATTTTGTGCTCGTCGGTTCTCTGACCTCTAGGACACACCTACAAAACCAGAGGCCGGGTCTGCAAAGCACCCCAGGACCAACAGGGAAACTCTGCAGCTGGAAAAAAACAGCTTCAGGCACCGGGGCAAGGAACAGATCAGATGTGTGAGGAGACCACGGGTGAACCTCAGACACTTCTCAGCCTCCCTGGCCTGGCTCTCCCTTCCTAAGGTAAGCAAAGGTGAGTTCTGCTCTCAAGGCTTGACCCAAGGCTTCCCCTCCCGCTGCCACCTCCCGTTCTTTGCTCGGGTCAGGCTGCTCACAACCCCTGCCTCCCGACTTCCCACCCCCAGCTCCGCCTAATCCCAAAGAGCCACCTTTGGGGCTGGGCTTTTTGGGATCCGCTGCCGGGAGG
>NW_009954097.1:263239-280716 GCF_000747805.2 Chaetura pelagica | reverse complement strand
GAGAACCCCAGCAGCCCCGAGACCCCCGTCCGCCTGCGCTGCCCCTGCGGGCCCGTCACCGCCTTCGTCCCCTGGGACGGTCACCGCAGCGGCAACCCCGTCCGCTTCCACAGCGTGCCCGCCTTCGACGCCGCCACCGGTGGGGACCGAGCGGGTTCTGGAGGGGGGGTGGGGGGGGTGGCGGCATGGAAACCCCTCCTGAATTCCCATGTCCCCCAGAGGCAGGATGGGGCCGTCGGGGATGACAAAATGTGTGTGCTGCTGGGGCCCTTCTCCCTGCTGGCTCAGGGCTCAGCAGGGTTTCTCCTTCTCACCACCCTCCCTTTCTCGGCTTAGACTTGGCCATCGACGTCCCCGGCCACGGGAAGGTGGTGGTTGACATTGGCTATGGTGGCACTTTCTATGCCTTCCTCAGTGCCCAGCAGCTGGGCCTCGATGTCTGCTCTTCCAACACCAGAGACCTCGTGGGTGCAGCGAGCGCCGTGACCGAGGCAGTGAAGGAGCAGGTATGGTGGGAAACTCTGGTACCCAGTGTCTGCCCTTCGGGGTGGCTGCACCAGAACCAGGCCCTTCGTTCCCCTGAGACACTCAGGGTGGGAGGGAGGCCCATCCTGCCAGCCCCACGTTGAATTTCTCAGCCCTCCTCCAGCCTCACGAGGACGTGAGGAGGAGCTCGCTTCCCTGCTGCTGTGTCTGTCTCTGTTCCTGGAGAAGCAGAGGTGGGAATGCAGCCGTGTGGCCTCTTCCCTTCCTCTGGTCTCTCAAGGGAACTGTGCTGCGTGTCCTGTGGCTGCCCAGCTGCTGTGGGTGTTGGTGACCCTCTCTGTGCTGTTCCCAGTTCAAGCTTCATCACCCCGAGAGCGAAGACCTGGCGTTCCTCTACGGCACCATCCTGACAGATGGGAAAGATGCCTTCAGTGAGGAGCCCACCACCAACATCTGTGTGTTTGCAGATCAGCAGGTACAGAAACGAGCACCCCCTTTTTCCCTTCTTGCCTCCTCTGCAGAGACAAGGGGTGGTTCTGCTCCTCGTGGGCAGCAACCTTTTCTTCTGCTGCAGCGATGTCTCTGAGGAGTTGGGCCTTGTGCAGTTTTACCTCCTAATGACAGAAACACTTCTGCACATCTTAGATGGGGGGCATTTTAAAAAGGTTCATACCCAGGCCCCATAGTTCGAAATTTCCCAGGAGTTAAGGGGTGAAGTGGGATCCCAACATAGTGCGTGTCCTTGAAGTCCTGATGTAGGGAACAGCTGCTGGTGCAAACTTTTATCCTTGTCTGCCATGGGTGAAGTGTCACATAAATAGCAGGGGAAGTTTTTGGTTGGACTTCCAAGCAGGGAGCAGTGTGGAGCACTGGGACAGACCACCTGGGAAGCTGTTCAGTGCCGTATTTGTTGAGGTTTTAAAAACTAGGCTGGTGAGGAGCCATCTCAGAGTTAGGCAGTACTGATCCTTGGCCCTCTCAGTCTTTCTGCTGTGACATTAGGAAGCTTTCAAGCACTCCCTAACTAGCCTCAATATTTAGCAGGTCCCTCACCCCTAGTAGTTTGCAAAAGCTGGTTACAATCCAGAAGTGCCCCAGAACAGCTTATCTTGTCTTTCTCATTTGTGATGTACTCGGATTCTATTCAAACCCCTGGGCTAGGCAGCTGTTCCCCCTGTGCACAGCATAAAGGTGACAAAGAGAACTGAGGGTGCAAGATTGTTTTTCCAACCCCAAAATAGCTGTTTCCTCTTCTCCCCTGGACATAGGTTGACCGCAGCCCGACAGGCTCAGGGGTGACAGCTCGCATCGCCCTGCAGTACCACAAGGGGCTCATCCAGCTGGGTCAGACCAGAACCTTCCGCAGCAGTACCACAGGGTCCTTGTTCACTGGGAAGGCAGTGAAGGCAAGTGGCTTGTGCTGGACATTCCCTCTGTCTGGAGGATTGCTGGAAAAAGGCTATTGCCTTGGCTCAGAAGCAAAAAAGCTTTCCTGTGCCTGGGGAGGGGCGGATGGAAGGAGGGAAGTGCCTGGGGGTTTTGCCCTCCCACATGCCTCATGCTTCAGAATTTTTCATTTGGGAAGCAAGGAACAGTTAAGAGGTTGTTTCACTGCATGGCTTCCCGACAAGTTCTCTCTCAGCCATCAGAAAAGCTCTGGGCTTAGACACATCTCTGAGGCTGATGTAGACAAGTCAGTCTGGTCCGTTCTCACTAGCAGCTCAGGGTGGGTTCATGGGTTTAGTCCCCTTTAGTTCCCTTCTTACAGTCTGATCAGAGACACAGAAGCTGGATGTGTCCATCTGCTCCTCCAGGCCCAGCTCTGGCTCCGTGGCATCTGGCAGCATCTGGGTTTGAAGGTTTGGACATTGCCTCAGGGAGCTCTTGATCCCTGACACCTTGGCAGCTTGTTTGCCTCTTCTGGGGCAAACCTAGGCTGCTCCAGGGCAGGGAATGGTGGGCTCAGAGCAGGGGCAGCAGCAGTTGTGCAGGTGCGGAGCTCAGGCAGGCAAGGGGAGGTGGTAACAGGGCTGCTGCACATGTAGGGATGTGCCTGGGCAGGACAGAGTGCTCAGTCTCTGCATAATGTCCCTGGCATTTCATGGGGTTGGGAGAGGTTGTCACCTCTCTCCTGATCCTAATCTCTCTGGCAGGAGGCCAAGTTTGGGGACTACAGTGCTGTGGTGGTGGAAGTCTCGGGTGAAGCCTTTTACACCGGCACAGCCACCTTCACTGTCGAGGAGGAGGACCCGCTGAAATACGGCTTCTTCTTCAGGTGACCTGAGCCACACGGGCAGTGGCAAACTCTGCTGGTGCTTTTCTTCTCCTGCACACACAGTCCTGCTCTGCCTCTCCGCGGTATGCCAGAGCAACAGGAACCACCAGCACCAGCCTTTGGTGGTGTGGTGGCATCTGCCGAGGTTCAGAACAGGCAGCGTTCCCCTCTTGTGATTAGCGTATCAGGTGCAATTTGATCAGCATGTAACGGGCTGCTCTGAGAACCCATCATCTTTCTCTTCTTTCTTTTCAATAATTATTCGCAGAAATTGGAGCTGGCCTTGGAGGGCTGTCTTCAAATTTATGTGCCTTCTGCAAACTACCAATTTCAAAGCCAATTAAATGCCAGCTGAAGATACTACCTTTCTCCTCATTTTCCCCTCCTGGAGCTCATTTCCAGGACTCTGCCAAGTGTCTCAGGGCTGTTGGTTTGAATTGCCTGCCCTCCCTCCGTGGCTCCCACTCAGCCAGCCACCCTGCTCTGTCTCATGGCCCAGCTTCCCCAGCCTGCCCTGATCAGGCCCATCCAGATACCTTCTTCCTCACCCCTGCCAGAGGCCTCCTGTGCCCTGGGGCTGGATACACGTGTTTGCTCAGAACTTGCAGTCCCCACTATGTGTCCATGCTCTGCTGCTCCCCTAAACCTTCCTCCCCTGCTTATCTTTGCCTGTTGGCTGCAAACACCCTGTGGTTAACTTTCAACAGGAGCAGCTGTATTCAAAGGTCTGAGCCACTATGACCTTTGCTTGTAGAATTATTTACTGATGATTTTGCCTCAGCCCAGGACGGTTGCTCAGCGAGGTGCAGCCAGTATCTGCTTTGCTGGAGCCCCTCAAGGGAGGGGTTGCTGGTGACAAAAACAAGCCCTGGTCTGTAGGCAAGCATTTGCAGTGGCAGAAGCAGAGCTTCAGACCACTTGAGGCTGGTCATTTCCACTGTGTTTCTGGGCAAAACAGTGTGCATTCATTGAAGGCACTTGTGGGCGTGTGCCTTGTTAAAATGAGACCTGAGAATGGTCGTGGCACAGTAGCTCATGGCTGCTAGCAGACGGGAGCAAACCACACCTGAGAGCTTGGGAAAGGCTGGCACGGAAAAGCCTGGGAGGAATTTCTTGAAAATTACAGCTTCGGAACGGGAGGAAACACAAATCCTCTCATTCAGAGAGAAGCTGTGCTGCCAGCAGAGGTTTTCCAAGCTGTTTCCTGGCGCTGTAGCTCCCAGCTTTCCTCTGACCCCCGGGTAAATCCCGCACAGCCCCTGCTCCAGGGCTGCAAGCGCTGACATGCAGGAGCAGACCTGCCGCACGCAGGACCAAACTCCTCCCCGTGTTCCCAGCTTCTGGGCATCTCCCTTGTCATGAGGCCTCCCCAGCAGGACTCCTGAGGAAGACGTGGGGCGGGCAAGTCCCAAAAAGCCCAGCAGAGAAAGCTCGGAAGCTCTTCAGCCCCCCAGCTGGCTGGCAGCCTTCGTTATCCATTCGTTATCCTCAAATTCTCCACGGAGGGGCAGGTGTCTGCAGCGGGAGGAGAGCAGCTCCCGCTGCCCGTGCGGGGAGAGCAGGACTACCACTGTGTATCTTCTCTTACGATTTAAGTGTGCTCCAGATCAACTGCCCAAAAGTTTGAAATTCAAGCTTATTCCAACACACAGAAACTTAAGTATCCTCCTTAATAAAAGAACTCCTGTAATCTTTTGTGCAAGGCTTTTATTCTTGTCTTGCATCAAAAGAGAGGCTGGAATGGAGGTGAATCAAAGAGACACTTTCTATTTATGCTGTGGCAGTAGATGCAATTGGAGATGAAATTATGCAGGCATAAAATTGTGCTCATCTTAGCCACTGTATGAGAGAATGGGATGTAAAATTAGGATAACAACCTTTAAGAACAGGCACTGTGAATGCAGCCCAACCCAACTGATCTTTGAAAGAGAAAAGATTATTTTTTTTCTTTCAAAATTTCAAATCAGAAGGGTTTGAAACTTCAGAATAATCCAACGGAAATTTCAGCAGTGTGTTGCAGAACACCATTGCCTTTAATAGCATCTTGGTGGGTTTGCTTATTGCTGGCAATGGCTGGAGACTGGAAGTCTTGTTAGTTCTCCAGATCACTATGACCTGGCTTACAGGGAAAGAAACCTGCCCCTTTAACCTGATCAGTGAAATGTGAGTGCTGATGCCTCTGACACTTCTTTCCTTGGCATCATGGCTAACATCACCAGTAACTGTTATAATTGGTATATCTGAGACATGGAAAATGGTACCAGAATAAACTGACCATAACACTACCTTTAATCAAATCAAGCATCACTTCCATTTTGGGGGCTGGAAGATTTAACTGAAAACAGAAGTTTATTTGCCTCTGTATAGGGGCTCATTTTTCTGTTTCCACTTTTGTTTTTTCTGCTTTTAGAGATTTTTAAAAAATATTAATTCTGTATTCTAAACTCATCATTTCAACAAAATGTAAACTTCCCCAGCTCAAGAGGAACATGGAAATCTTATCTAAACATAAGCCATTTGTCCTGGTTTGAGCCAGGATAGAACTAATTTTCTTTTTGTGATTTTACTTTTCAGTTAAGCCCCTTGTAAGTAGCTGCAGTTGCTGAAATTAACAGCATGTTTGCTAGTCAGTGTCTGCCTCAAGGACTGATAACTCTTGATGTTTACAGTTATGGGAAGAGAATGGTAGGTGGAACCAACCGGGAGCGCTACCTGAAGCGGCACGACGGGCCCCCCGGCAGCGCCCCGGCCTCCTCCAGCCCTGCCAGCGGGGGAGAGGCGGCCATGTGGGCCTGCAGGAACCCCGCCGTGCTCTTCTGCCGGGACGGGCACCCGGACACCGCCTCCGAGGCCGCCTTGCAGGGCAAGAAGGACGCTGCCAACACCAGCCTCTGAAGGGATCCGGGATGGAAGGCTTGGGGTGGTCTCCCTGAGGAGATGCGGGGAGCCGCGGTGCTTGAACTCCTAGGAGAGCAGAGAGACAAGACTGTGCGAGCCACCGTGTGGTTTCTTCTCCATCGTGTGTGCTCTGCTTTGGCATCCCAGTCTAGGAGCAGCGGGAGCTCCACAGGGAAAGGAATTTCCCCTTCCCTTTTTCAGCAGGCCTGACGCCCTGGTGATAGTCTCCAAGCCCAGCACAAGAGCTTGACTGCAAGAACAAAGCAGTGCTTGCTCCAGAGTCCTGCAGAAAGTGCCACAGTGGAGCTGAGAGACACATAAATAGAGGCCAAACGGACTGACTGACTGACTGTGGAGCTGTTTGTCAAGTGCCAAAAAAGCTGGGCAGCTGGAAGACACTCTGAAAACACCACACTGTGAAAACCACATCGTGGCAGGAAAATGTTGCTTTAACCCATTGTATGTGGAAACGTTGATAAGTCAGAAAGTCACAGACTGTAGGATAGGCTAAAACAGTGAATATTTAAATTACTTTTTTTTTTTTTTTAACCCAAACTCCCAAGCATAACAAAGCAGTAATTGTTGTGACAGGGAAGATGGGTGGTAATGGGAGGGAAAGCAACATGAAACTTCCCTTGTCACAGTTGCAGCAGCTTTTAACATTTTTTTTTGCAGGTACAGTCAGCTCAAAATATGAGGCATGAGCGTTTACCAGGCAGACAGAGGAAGAGAGTGTGGGTGTAGCCTGTGGAATCACTGGGTTTGAGCACAAGATGTGCATTTTCTTCTTGAGCTCCTCAGAAGTGTCTCACGTCTAGGAGAGTTTAACCAGGATTAGAGGAGCCGTGTGAGAGAGGCTGAAGGGAGGGGTGAAGGAATACCATGTGCTCTTTGTGTGCTATGAAGTGTGTGAAAATGTGTTCTGTGCAGAGAGCAGATACTCCTGTATTAATGGCAGCAATCTGCTGCTGGAGTTGGGTGTTTTAAAACCAGCTCTTTCTGCCATTGAAAAAAATGAAAATGGCACAATGGAAGTGTGGTTTTGTGGCTTAAATCAGCTGAATTTATTTTATATTTGCCCAGAGGCCTAAAGCCTTAAACTAGTGTTTTGAGCCAGATACTTAAGATTGAGCCTTCCTGTATCTTTGCCAGAGTCCAGTGTGGAAGACCAGTGTGTTTTTCTTGCACAAGCTTTAAAAATCCACTGTTACTGTTTTACCAGCTTTCTCCAGTGTTTGTGACCCCAGTGAATGTGACCATTATTTTGTAAGTGAGACAAGAAATAAATTGTCTTTTATGCAGGAGATCCAAGTGTCCCAGCCTGGCATCATTCTCAGCCCAGCCTTGAGAACTCCTGTAAAAAAATGCCAGGTGAATAATGGCAGAGACCTAATTGTGTGTGGAATTTCAATACAGCCATTTTTCATGTGGCGAGCATTAGTGGAATTTTCTTCTGTGTTCCTCCTGAACCCCATGAGGAAAAGGTTTGACCCTTGATTACTTCTCAGCACTGATCCTCTGCCCTGCATGGCCTGGGTTTTGCAAGCTGGGCGTTGTGTTTGTGCCGTTTCAGAGAGAAGCTGTAGAGAAAAGCCACAGCTCTTCTCAGCAGCTCTTTGACAGCAAGTGACTTGTTAGAAGGGCAGGACAGGAATTTCTTGCATACCTGCCCTTCCCAGCAATGCATGGCTTGTGTGAAGTGCCATGTTGTGTTTGTGAGTGTTTGAGATCAGGTTTAACTCTTACTGAGGTAGCTGGCAGGTGCTTAGAGGGAGTTGTGGGTGTGCTGATTTGCCACAGAGAGTGCTCTCGTGTTCAAACAGCTTCAAGAGCTTTTGTCCCACTACTCATTGACTCTTATTTTGTCTATACAAGATTTTAATTGTGATCTAGGAGATGGCAAAGAAAACCTATCAGGTTCTGCCTTCCCAGAAGGCCTGTTCCTTCCTGTGTTGTACCCATGGTCCTTAAAGTAAGTTTCTGTGCTCTATAATGCCATGGGGAGGACAGAAACGAGGAAAGCTGGGCAAGCTCCTCAGCCTTGTTTTGGACAGGCAGCAGGCAAAGGCAGACTGCTTGGGGTTCCTGCAGCTCCCTAACTCCAGCCTCTGGCTGTGGTACAGAGGGCATGTCTGGGGGGTGTCCTTGATGCAGTAAGGAGTCTGTTGTAGGAGAAAAGATATCCCTGTTTGTAGCCTGAAGTGTTTTAAATAAACCACAAACAGCAGAGACACACACACACAGCAGGCCAAAGGCTGCAGGCTGCATGAGTGGTTCAGTGCAGGCTACTTGGCATAAGAGAGAAAGCAGTTCACAGGATTTGATGACCAGTTCAGCCCTGGATACCAGGGACAAGCTTAGCCCAAGCCAAACCTAAAAATTAGTCCTTAGGCTCTTCGGTCACCTGTCAACTTCCCAGTGTGCTCACCCTCAGTGTGAGGCTGCCCTGCTATTTGGCAGTGATACACATGCCATCGATGGAACAGACAGGTTATATCTTGGAAGGAAAACATGAAGCCTTGATGAAGGACAAGCACTTCAGAAGGCACAGTTCCAACTGAAGCCAGGGGCAGTTTTGCCATTGAAATCATCGGTTTCGTTCAAGTAATTATTTTCCACTCTCTCCCTAATCTCCAGATGAAGGCTCAGTTCAAAGCAAATACTTTGTGCATAACTGATGAAGTATTAACAACTAGGAGTTCATCAGTGACAGCCTGATGGGCTGTGATAACCAGCAATAATCACCAGAACTGGGATAGCTCAGGTAAAGGAGATTACCCCAGCCCTGCTTCTCTTTCAGCACTGGTGTTGGTTTGCCTTTCCAGCAGATGCCAGCAGAGACCCGAGCAGACAGCACAGCCTTTTCCCTAGTGATCCTAAGAAAAGCCTCCTCCTTGTTAGGGAGATCAAGCACTCTCCCTTCAAGACTGCCACATCCCAAATGCAAACATTCAGAGCAAGGGTTGTGGCCAATGCAGTGCAAGCCCTAAGAGTCCCTCCCTGGGACCTATTTTGAAAGATGGATTCAGCGGTCTTCATAAAACTCAACACACGCTGCTCTTTGGAAGGTTTATTATAGAGGCTGAAATGAATAATTTGGAAAGCACATCAGAAAAGTGGCATTTTGTGCAATGCTGGCTCAAGTCTGTGCTGCACGCTCTGCATTGCTGCAAAAGCTACGGCCTGATGCCTGGTGAGATCAGTCCTGATCAAGGTGCTCAGTTCAGCAGCAGGGCTGCTCTCTTCCCTCTAGCTGCATGTGTATTTTTTTCTGTGGTGACTCTGATGATTAATAGTAAATGGCTGAGCCTCCAGATCTGTGTGCAAAGCCTTACACAGACACAATGCACTAACCAAGAACTGGGAGAAGAAAATGGTCCCAAATCCTGCAGGAGGAATAAACCACGATGGGACCCAGGCTTGAGTGCCCCCGTGCCCATCTGTGCTGTGCTGCTTTGCTGCTGCAAGCCATGGGGTGAGTCCCAGTGGCTTCACTGGGGCTCAGTGGGGAGAATGAAGCACTACCCAATACCATGGCCTCTCCCTGCTCCCAATTTCCAAAGGAGCAACGGGTTTCTAATGCTGTGGTGCTGGCAGCACACTGCCTGAGTCTTGTAGCATCTACAGTCACCCACCTGAAGTGCTTGGGGAACACCTCTGTGTTTCTAGACATTTTTCCTTGGGGAAATCACCACTGTGAGATAGGCTGTAAATCCCTCTCTGTGGCATAAAATGGATGAGTCACGGGGGAAATCAAAGTGAAAGTAGCAGACTCCAGGGCACAACACCAGGGACTGCATTAGTCTGGCTGGGGAGTGATGGATGTTCTGCTCAGCCAGGAAGACCCCAGGAGGATGTGACTAAAGCCAGAGTAGATTGAACAAGGGTGGGGTTAAAGGCAAAGGGGATGCCAGGACAGCAGGATGGGGATCACGTCCTGCGCTGGATTCACTTGCAAAGACCCCCTCCAGCTGCCAGAGGGAAGGCTGGTGGTGACACCCTCCAGCATTTCTGTCCTGGGGAGCTGGCAGCCCTGCTCTGCACCTGTCCCCATCCCTGTGGGCATCACCACTGTGCTCAGCTCCACACATCTTAGGGGTGGGTTTTTGGCTGAGTCTTAAACCCAGGCTCTTTTAGGGCAAGCTGGAACAGCTGCAACGGAAAGACAATCCTTGTATTTTTCTGCAGGGATTATTCTGCTCATCTTGCCCCAGCTGGAGGGGCTGTGCTGGTGCTTGGTGCTCAGAGAGCAGGCAAGCCCTGAAGCCTGGCTTGGGCTGCTTGTCCTGGGTGAAACAGCACAGCAGTGTACCCACAGGCTGCTGGGGTGGTGGTGGAAGATGAGCTGGATCCAGCTATGATTCAGCACAGAAGGTAAATTCACTCTGAGAGGAGCCATTTATTACTTGTGCTATTTCTTGGCTTGCTGGCACTGACCTCCAGGTTCAGCTGGTTTCAGAAGCCCAGGAAACTGACTGGGGAGCAATTTCCAAATACTTGGGACCCTTAATTTTATGCATCCATTATTCTTGCCTTCATGTAACTTATTTTCAATCTTTTATTTTCCATAAATAATCAGCTCAGAAACTAATAAAAGGAGCATCTAAAGGGAGTCATAAACTAAAATAAGTCTTTTTCTAAAGCTTTGGTCTAAAACCAGGATTGCACCTTTTCTCAGAGGGGTTTTTATTGTTGTGTGAGCTGGAGAGTTAAAGGCATATGCAAACCTCAGTACCTCACAGGTTGTCTGCTTTCCCTTCAGACATGGGGACACTGTAAGGAGAAGCTGAAGGTTGCAGTGGTGGTGACTTTGGGGACATCACTTAAGAAAATGACTGCTCAGCTTTTGGGGTGAAGATCAGGAATGGAAATACTCAGCTCTGCCCTTCCACATCTGGAGGGACATCCCAGTTTCTCCCAGGGGCCAGAGCAAGCCTGACTGAAGGCGGCAGGAATCTCTCCACCTGTTCTGCTAGGAGTACTAAGGCACAGGCTTAAACACTTAGTTTTATGCTGGGGGGCTTGACCAGAGGGCTTCACTGAAGTGTGCACCCTCAGAGCAGCTGGAAATTGTCCCCAGCTTGGGGCTGTCCTGGCTCCTAGGTGAGTCTGACAGGTAGCACTGGGCTAGCCCAGCCCACCAGCTGGAGGGCATCTGGGCAGATCCTGGTGCTGCAGCTGGTGAGGAACAAAACTCCCAAGATGAGTCCTAACAATAAAAACTCTCAGGGTCACAGTCATGGACAAAAGGGAGACCTTCTCACGCTCTTTATCTACCTGAAAGGCGGTTGGAGTGAGGAAGGGTCTGGCTCTTCTCCCAAGTAACAAGAAGAAGAGGAGTCACGTTGTGGCAGGGGAGGTTTAGATTGGATATTAGGAACAATTTCTTGACTGAAAGGGTTGTCAGGCCCTGAAACAGGCTGCCAAGGGAAGTGGTCGAGTCACCATCCCTGGAGGTATTCAGAAGATGTGTAAGATGTGGTGCTGAGGGACATGGGTTAGTGGTGGCCTTGGCAGGGCTGGGTTAATGGTTGGACTTGATGATCTCAAAGGTTTTTTCCAAGCAAAACGATTCTATGATTCTAAAAGCAGCAAGATAATTTCCCCTTAACTCTCTCACCCAGCAATTCCCTCACAACCACATAAATGTAATTTGCTTACCTGACCTAGCAACATACTCTGAACCAAGCTCAGCATCAGGGAAAAAAACCTCCTCTGAGTAACCAGGTCACTTAGTTCTCCAGTGAAATCTAATGTGCCATGTCCTCCCTGACCTGTGCCTGTGGCTGCTGAGCTCAGTCTGGTGCATTTTACAGAACATTTGGTAATAACTCTGTCCCTGAGGTCATGTCAAGTTTTGAATAAAGCATCTGAATTGTGGATTCTTTCCAGAAAATGTAACTCAAATGGTAAACTGGAAAGATTTGCCATGGAAACTAATTCTTGCCTGAGTGCTTCACACTCTGATTTCACAGTTAAAAGGGTCCCAGGCAGAGGTTGGGAGATGGACAAAGCACAAGGCTGGGGCTTCCTCACCTTTATTTGGCTCAGGAGATGCTCTGGAGGGAACTGGGCACAGTAAATCCATGTGAACACAGCGGGTGAAAATAAAAGCAGACGGAAAAGCTCCTGGTACCCCCACTCCAAGCCCAGGGCAAGTCACAGAGACCATCCCAGCCAAAGGGGTGGGTTAGGCATGTCCTCCCACATTCTCCAGAGATGCTGCTGTGGTGCCCAGGGCAGCCCTGGCTTACAGCAGCTCTCCTTGCTGTTGCCCAGGGAGTGTGTGTGTCCTGCCCTTCCTGCTCCCGACGCAGACCTGGAGCTGGGGAGAAGCTGTGGGAGGGACTGCAGTGGAGCAGAGCACTCCATGGCTTCCAAACCAATGGAGCTGAGATGAGAGGACCCATGAAAGCATTATGAATTATTATCTCTTACATACACATGCATTTGTGTGGCCTTCCAGTGAAGGAAGTCACAGCCAGGCCTTATGTTGTGACCTTTGGCTGTTTGGCTTGATGAACTCTGGCAGATAGAATTAAAATCAGGCCTCCTCAATTACACTGGGGAAAACTTCAATACAAAATTTAGTGTCTCAACTGTTCCACAGCCAGAGAGCAGTGTCCTTCTCAGACCTCAGTAGAGATGTGACGAAGGAAAGCAGGGCCGGGATTGATTTTATACTGAGGACAGCTGTAAAACCGTGCAGTCCGGAAAGTGCCAGCAGGTGGGGGTGCTGCCCCTCCTCAGGCTCTGCTGGGGCCCCACAGCACCCTGGCTCACCTGAGCACACATATCAAGCCTAGTTTAAAACACAAAAACACATACAGTGCTCAGAGATTCCAGGTCAGAGCACCTCTGATTTAAACAAAGAACTCTTATTTTCACGTGCATCTATTGCAGGGCCCTGAGCGATGCCAAGGAGAGCTCGCAGGTGAGATGTCAGCAGGATTTGCTGCAGGAGAGAGGAAGGAGACTGGGATGGTGCTGGCTCACAGCCTTCCTCCTGCACCCACCAGCCTTCATCACAGCCTGGCTTCTCTCGTCCTCCCCAGAAGCACAGCTTGAAGGGTGTGTTCACCCCACAGCATGGGCTGGCACAGAAAGACCCAAGTGCTTTTATCACCTTTTATTGCTATGCTGGTCTCTGCATGGAAGGACAGACCTGTTCCTGGGGTGCTCCAGCAGTGCCAGCCCTGCACAAGGGCCCCAGATCTAGAGACGAGGCTGTGCAAGATCCTGATGTCAGCAAAGTGCAGTTTTAACCCCCAACACCTGCCTGGGCTGTTCCACAAGCACCAATGTAGTGGATGGAGCCAGGTCCAGCCCCAGCACAGGTGGGAGTAGGATTGGCAACATCCCTGATTTGCTTGCCCCTTCCCAAGGGTCTTCAGTAGGAATGTTAAAGCCTGGCAGTTCCATCAATCCCTCTGTACCTTCCCTGGGGTGTAAATACATATTTTTGGCCACGAGGACAAAACATGAAGGCTGTTCCCTCCTGCTGGGGAAGAAAGAGGGTGCCCTGATCACCCACCAAGCTCCTCCCAGCCTGGCCCCCCACTGCTGGTGGGGTTGGGGTCCTGGTGTACCCCCGTCAAGCCACGTCTGCCCTACCTGCCAGGCTGGGGTTTGCCTGTGAGGCTGCATCTGCACCAGGTCGTTGCCCCAGCCTCTTGACTCATCGTTTCCAAGCCCGGGGCACCATGCCAAGGAGAACAGGTTGAGCACAGGAGAGGACACCTGACACTCCTGTCTCCGGCGGGACTCCCAGCCTTGGGCAACGGGGAAAAGCTGCTGGGCTGGAGTGGAGCAAAGCCAAGGCTGGCTCAGCAGGTTTGGTGCCACCAACCCAGGTGGCCCCGTGGGACAGTTCCTTCGGGAGTGCCATGCCAGCAGCTCCCCTGGCACCCCCAGGTCTCAGCAGGTTTAGCCTATTCAGGACACCCTCCTCATGGCTTTGACTGGAGGGAGCAGACAGGATTTGGGTCACAGAAGCCCTTTTCCAAGTGAAAACCCAGCTGGTGGACATGGGCTCCTGGTGACATGGCCTCATGAAGCACATGTGCTGGTATGGGACAGAAAACCTCTGGGAAGACAAACGTATTGCAAATTTATCTTCTCAAGCCACAGACAGCCAGGAAACCTGCAACCTGCCATCAACCAGAATTTCAGGTCCTCTTCTGGTTGTAGGGTTTGGTCTGCTTGTTCACACCCACTTATGGATGCACCTGGTGCTGGGGACGCAGGGATTTGTAGACAGAAGAGCAGCTGAAGCCATCTCCCTTTTGCTCAGGTCCTTTTGACCACCACTGGGTGCTGTGATGGTAGTTGTGCCCTTCACCACCCCCCTCCCTCCCCACCCACCCAAATCTGACCGACACTGGGTCATAAATAAGCCCTGTGATAGGAAACACCAGCCCTGGGATATAAATAGGAGAAACCTGCCATGTCTGCCAGCCCTGACTCTGGATGAGATGGCACCAAACAAGACCCAGCAAGCCCAGGGACGTGTTAGATGCTGCATCTGTGCTGGCTTGGTGCTGGCTTACTGGTTATACTGGGGAAAGCCCTGATCCAAGGGGGAAGTGTATGGGTCTGAGCCCCATGCAGACATTCCCACTGCCACAGAAAGTGGGGTCTGGGGGTGCTGGGTGCTGCAAAGGTCACTTAGGGCAAAGAGCATTAGCAAAAGAAAGAAAATAGATGGGTAGATGTGCAGGAAAGGCAGTGGTGGGTGTGAATAGGCCTAGAAGGGTTTTGGCTACGGGCAAGAAAGCATCTCTGGTGTGTGTAGATAGGCTGGCTAGAGGCCTGGCCAGGTCTGGCTCAGCTCCATCAGCTGGAGCAAAGGAGATGCTCCCATCACACCACACAAACCCAGCAGCTGCCACAACAGAGGCTGCCAGAAAAGCTGGTCACCAAGCTGGGAACAGGCATTAGCAACAGGGCAGGGGGGAAAGCCACGGGACAGCGACTGGGAGGCAGTGCAGGGCCCAGGAGGATGCTGCAAGCCAGGAGGGTGGAGAAGCCCCCACAGCCCAAAGCCCAGCAGGAGGGAAAGCAGCCAAGGGAAACCTCAGCATGACTGCAAAGACACCCGGAAAAAAAGCAGGCCTGTTCTTCAATCCCATTCCCCCAGACCCCAAATAACTGGTGGCTCTGCCATGTACACTCACCGAAATCATTTCTCTTTATTGCATTTTGCCATCTTAAAAAATGTACAGTCTGGTAACATGACACAGCATCTCCTGCTAGCTAAGACTACTAACCACCTTACACCTAACAGACTACCTTGGTCACTACAAAGCTAATAAGGTCCAAGACATATAATTCAGTTTACAAATTATTATGGTGTTTTGTGTTTTTTTTTTCCTTTTGGCATTATTAAAAAAAAAAAATCATCTTTAAAATACACACCCAAGAGAAAAGAGTGGCTACTTACACCAGCACCAAATCTAAAAGTAGTTTTCAACAATGGCACATGGAATTACCTGCACACAGCCTTTGTGTTTTATTTATTTATAGAGATAGAATCTTCTTTTTTTTTTTCTTTTCTTTTTTTTTGGAAAGAAAACAGAGAAATGGCAAACTCAGCCTGACAGGGAGGCTGCTGGAAAACAGTAAAATAAAATTAAAAACAAAACAAAAAAAACAGGTTTGGAAGGGCAAGAGGAAATCTGTCAGGAAAGGTCCTGATGTGGCACTGGGGTTATGGAGGCAGGAGCCAGGGGTGGGTGGGTGCTGGTGGCCAAGCCCTGCACCCAAGGACCCCCAGGAGGTGACTGCCATTCCTGACTCCCACCACCTTTCAAATTAAACACGTGTGACCAACCATTCCTTAAACCATCAGAGGCCAGAGGTGTTTTCCTTTTTTAAAACCTTTTTTTTTCTTTTTCTATTTTCAATTCCCCCCAAAGTCCATTCCCTCAATTGTATCAGCCACATTTTTTTTTTTAATATTTTTTTTTTTTTCAGCCATAAATAAAAAATATAAATAGAGGCACTTTAGTTAAGGAATAGTATTATCATTACCTTTTGTCCTTATTTCCCCTCCTTCTTAAAGCAAAGTGCTTAACTCCACCTTGAACATAATCTGCAGCTTTTGCAGCTGCTTGGCTATGAGGTGCTGCTTTTTGCTATTTGCTGCTTACCTGCTTTGTTTATTACTGCTTTAAAATGCTACTCAGAAAGTATATTTTTTTTTTGTCCTTTTCTTTTTTTTTATAACCTACAGTGCGTCAAAAGTTGCAATGAAGAGAAGAACAAAATGGTAAAACCACAGCTCTTGACAACTCTGGTTAGAGAGAGATTTCACAGCTTTCACTCAGCACGCAGACCCCGCGGCCTTTGGGTGCTTAGAACCTTATTTTGTTTGTTTGTTTTTCATACAAATTAAATTTTAAACAGCACTTTTGCTTATACAGTACATTGAGTTAACTGACATTTTACCCCGCCTGCAATACCGGTTATCTGACAAAAAAACAAAACAACAACCACAAAACCAACAACAAACCAACCTTATCTCAAATAAGAATTAATATCTAGTGCAACAGGGACAAACTCATCTCTCCACAGGAAAAAAAAAAATAGAACAAACAAACGAAAAAAGAGAAACCCAAAAAAGGATCACAAAAAGTATTGGTGGTATCAAAAGGGCTTGTTTTGTTTTCCTTAAAAAAAAGAGAAACCAACAACACATCACAAATAAATAAAAGTAAAAAGTAACAGTCCTCTATATATTCAGCATAATTTAAGAATAGAAATGTTAATATGTTAATGGTGGTTACTTTTTATTCTCCAATTCTCAATTTTCTAAGCCTTTAAATTATTACTCCCTGAGAGCTTGGAATTATTTTTATTAATTAAATTTTTTTTGTCTTTTTTATTATTATTATTCTTTATTATTTATTTTCTTTTTTTTTTTTGGACTGACATTTGACAGGTAGATCTGCTTACAAATTTGCAATGACAACCAACAGCAAACCAGATGAAAAACTGACCTGGCTTAGAGAGACAAGTGTTTCTTGGCATCGCTGCTTCTGTGTGTCCGGTAAAGGAGAATGAAAAGAAGGTGGGTGGAAAAGCCGGTGGGTTTTGCACCAGCCCCTTTGTACCCCAGAGACCCTCGGAGCTGACCCACCTTTACAGAGGATACAGTTTGTCCCACTGAACAGAAAAACGAGAATAAAAATTACAACACAAAAGTTCATGCTCTTCGTCTCTTCCGAGAACCCGCCGTTCCCACCGTCTGGGGCCAGAACAGGCGATAGAAGGATGAACAGGTCTGTGCGGCGGTGGAGCGGGAAGCACTTTGGGGTGACCTTCTTCCTTTAGCAAGGTTGGTGGGAAGAGGAAAGAGAGCATTTCCCAAGGATGATGGGAAGAGCATCGCCGGGAAAGAGCATCGCCGGGAGCGCTGAGCTCGGGAACCGGCGCGAAAGCACCGGAGGTGCGAGTTTGTTTGGAATAATCATGAGAACAACGAGAGGGAAAAAAACAAGCACGTTCAAGTTCAGTCAACTTTGTTGGGTCTTTTTTTCTTCTCCTATTTTAAACCCCCTCGGCTTGTGCGCAAGGTGCCCCCCGCAGACGGGCTGGGGGGGGGTGTCCCCAGCAGGAGGGCCTTTGGGGACCACGGAGACCGTCAGCATCTCTGGGTTGGGTCTCCTCTTGCTCTGCGGACATTGTGCTTGTGCATGGGGAGAAGGACTTTTTGGAGAGGGTGAGAGGGGAGGAGGCAGCACTGGCAGCCACCCACGTGGGCTCCTCCATCCCCACCCCCGACCCACCCTATATACAGACTGTATCTACACACACA
>NW_009954097.1:241813-262902 GCF_000747805.2 Chaetura pelagica | reverse complement strand
CTCCTTCAGCTGCGGGACAGGGAGGAGAGGGGGCACAGGAGACATCTCGCTCTCATCCAAGAGACTGAGGGGTGCCCAACGCATGTGGTGACCCCCAAACCCGCGGAACAAGAGCGGGTGTGTCCCCCCCGCCCCCAGGGCTCAGCACGTGAGGGCTGGTCAGGGTCCCGTACAACCCACGGCTGAGGTCCACAGCCCCCTGGTTGCTGCTGGTGGGTCACAGCAGCTCACAGGCAACACCTGCTCTGCTGCATGTTTTAGCTTCTCACCCACCCAAAGCCCTCAGTTAACTAAAAGCCTCTAAGCTCGGCTTGCCCAGCCTTCCGTGTTCCCTGTGCCACCGTGGGGACAGCACGGCACAGCGGCCACCCCTGGTGGCCCGGGGTTCCTGCTGGGCTTGCTGGTGCGTGCTCACCTGAGCCTCCATGCGTGCCCGGCGCTCCTCCTCCTCCTTCCTCCTCCTCATGTTCTCGTTCTCCTGCTTGGCCTCTGTCACGGCTTGAAGGAACTGGTCAAAGATGCCAAAGAACTCATCAGGCTGCATTTTGTCCGTGTCTTCTCCAAAGTGCTTCACAGCCTTGGAAAACTGGGAAGAGAGAGAAGACAGGCATCCATCAGTCTGGGAGATACCCACCGCCCCAGTGAAGACCCCTGTGGGAAGCCTTTGTCCTTATGGAGCAGAAAGGAACATTTCCAGCAGGGCTTTGCTTCATCAAGCCTTGACTTAAACAGGAAATAAATCACCTGACATTTTACCTGCTGCCCTGTCAGAGCCAACCTGGATTGCTCCTGAGCCCCCTCTCCCAAAACATCCCCCATAAACCCCTTCTTGCCTCTGGCTCTGCTGAGCCTCCCCCTGCCCCAGCTCGACTTTATTAACTAAGCAGCAGTAAAAACAAGGAAGCAAAATATTGTGGGACCGAAGACCAAAGACATAAAACTAATAGTAAACACGGCAGGGGAAGGGAAACTCGCACTTTTAAGTTTTTCTTTGAAGTATTTTTGGGGTATTATTTATCATTGCCACATGCTCTGCTATTGAAACCAAATGTGTTGGTGGAACTTCTAAAAGACATTTCTGCCCGGGCTCAGGCACAGCCCTGGGTAGGGAAACTGGGAGTTTTCCGGCCTTCCGTGCTGTTCGTGCGCCAGCAGCGCAGGGGAGTCGAATGAGGCCGTAGCAAAGGTCAGGACGGGACATCCAAGATCTGCTGATGCATCCTGGTCCCCAAGGAGTCTGCCAGCTGTCCTTGGGACTGACAGCCTTTGTTTTCACTTCCAGTTTGAAGGAGCCTCTTCGGGCACAGAAAGTTTGTTACAACTGCGGTGGCGCGTTCTGGAGATAAGGGCGCGGAGAAGGAGAAACAAAACCCAAACACAAACAGATTTATTAGCTGCCTTGATTTTTCTGGGTAGAGCAAGAGGAACATTTTTAAAGCCTGCCTGTATGATTTAAGTTTTATTTGCAGGGGTGCCTCAGGCTCTTCAAAAGACATTTAGGGCATTTTTATTTCTTTGTTTACTTAAGAGATGTAGGACTCCAAGATGCAGGGAGGAATCTGAGAGGTGCCACTATGTAAGTCAAAATAATTGGGGTTGTTCTTGTTGGTTTTCATCAAGATAGTGGATTTTCTGCCACATTACAGGACACTCTGGTGGGGGGAAAGGCTGAAAATGTTATCCTCACAGGATATAAAGTTTATAAAACAATTATATCTCTGTTTTACTAAGAGAAACCAGTAACACAGTTTGAATCTGGACATGTGTTAAAAAAGCTGGTGCACTTTACACAGCCCATCCTGTCCATAACCATGGGAACAACCATGCACTGCTTCAGAGTGGACTTCAATGGGCTCTGAGGACCACGGCCAGATCTTCTTCTCCAGATCCATCCAAGTCAGCAAAAGACAATACAGTTTGCAGAGCATTTGTCACCATCTCCATAGTCCTAACTCACTGCAGACAAGATCTGCCAGGTTGCCATCAACAGTTTAAAATGGTGGCCTGGGTTAGCCATGGCCTCAGGAAGGCAATGGTCAATCATAATGCCCAAGCATGGGTAGATGGGCTGAAGGACACTGCCAACTGGACATTGGTATAACCAGGGAAAAGAAGGTGGTGGCACTTGGTAACTTTTGTCTTTGGAGAGGTAGCTCATGGAGTGCGACAAGGATGGGACCTCTAAAACAGCCTGTGCTGGACCATCTCCCTGCCACTTCAATCAAGATGAAGGCCAGGCTATGGAGGAGGTAGTGGAGGACTGTTCTTGCAGGGAACAGAAACCAGCTGTGTGTCCCTTTGCTGAAAGAGGGGAAGCAAAAGGTGCTTGGGAACCACAGATGTCAGCCGATGGCCACCCCCTTGCTGTGATTTAAACCAACCTGGTATGGAGGTCATTGCACGTGGCTGCAAAGCACTCACCAAGGCACTACTGTGAGGAAGGTGAACATTCAAGTAGCTCCCCATACCAGGTGTGAAGTCAGCCTCAATCATGTCACTGAGCTCCTCTCCCTCTACTCTGGAGACAAGAGCTGGGCAGACTGAAGTTACGCACTAGATGTTGTGGGGTCACTCAGCCAGCCTGGGTTGTCTCTGATAGCAGCCTCTGTGTGACCTCATGTCCCACCTGAAGATCTTTTCCTCCTCTTCCATCAGCACCAGACAGAACCTGCTTTCTGCAGCTTTCAGCCTTCCCTGGCCAAGATGCCCCAAATCTAAAGCCATCAAAACTGGGGTATTTCCATTGTAAAACAGAAAGCAAAGCAAGCCCTGTAGGCTTGAGTGAAAGCTCTTCACTGAAAATCAGATCCTCACAAATGACCTATCCTATCCTCTCCTGAGGGACACAACTCTCCCAGGGCTATCCCCTGCCCTGCATTTCCAGAGGATAGACAGGCTTTCTACAGAACATCATGCTTCCCAGAAGCAGTCTGTTGGCCTGACGTGTGCTCCCCTGGCATGTTGGCTTGTGGAGCTGGAAAAAGGCCCTGGGGACAGACAGGGATGTGCCCACCCCCTCCAAACAAACTATGAAGAGCAGCCCAGCACCTTTCTCATGTTAGGGTCTCAGCAAGACACTCAGATGGTCTCGTGTGGGAGGCATCTGAGATGTTAACACATAGCATGTGCTCTGAGAAGGCCAGGACTTCCCCTTCCCTGTTGACTGGAGGAAATACTGAAATGCTGCCCAGATCTCAAGGACGTTGGTGACCTTACCAGCTCTTTTGCTTCCATCAGAAGATCTTCAACATCTGAGAAGCTGAAGCTGGCTAACGTGATGAACTGGCTGACGACAGACACAAACTTGTCACCCGTTTGCTGAACCTGAGACTTCTGGAAGTCCAGCTCCTTTGGGGAAAAAAAAAAAAGGGAAATCTGGTCAGGCCCTGGCTGATGAGGGGCACAGGTACCATCAGCCTCTGTTAGTCCCATGGGGTGTGTGCCTGCATGTGCCACCAGCACTGGCTGCACCACACTGCTGCTCCCCCCTACCTGGGGTGAGACCACGGGTTACCATGGTTTACAGCACCATCCCTGCACTGTGCTTTTGAGACCAAATCCTGCAGGAGAGAGGGTGGAAGCAGCATAATTTAGCAAGACAGTGAGTCCTTCGGGATACCTCCACCATTTCAACACCACTCCAGCCTGGCTGCAGAAGTGCTGCCCAGCCCTCTGCGGTTTCACAGCCACGGGAAGATCCCTCAGCACATCACAGGTCCCCCATGGCCATCGTTGCTGGACTCACTCAACCTCCCTTGGTGCATTAGACACAAACCATGCACGTGCCTCCCAACCACACATGGTAACCTCGGTGCCAAAACAGCCCTAAGAGGACAGGAGCACGTGCAAGGCAGGAAGGAAAGACAAACAGATCTCCAGGATGTGAGATTAAAGCAGCTTTGCTGGGAGCTCCCTCGCCTGCCTCCCTAAGGGGGGATGCTGTGGTGCTTGGAGCCAGGCTGGACTGTATCTGATTTAAATGATACTTACAGTCTCCACCGCTCGCAGGCCGCTCCTCAGAGTGTTTATTTCTTTCTCCAGCTCGGTCATGCTGTTGGAAATGGCAGGATGTTAAATTTGCAGCCTCCCCCAGTAAATCCTACAGCTCTCTGACCAACTCGACTGTGTTTTTCCACCGAAAAGACCCTGGTGCTGCACAAAATGCCTCCTGCTTGCAACACAGCGTGTCCCGAGCTGCAAGCTGGCCTGACAGCCTATAAAGCAGGACAGCTGCCCATCTCAAAGTAGCTGCAGTTGTTTGTTTTAAAGGAAAGCACTTTTCTTGTGTTTTTAATCAAGGGGACTGTGCAGACTTAGTGAGCTCAGCAGCCTCCAGACCTCTCCAAGCAAAGGGAGAGCTCAGGAGAGGGCCTTGCTGGGCATGGATTTCTCTTCCCCTCTCAAGTGCCAGCAGAAAGTGGGTTTGTTATCCCATTGCACCCCGGGCAATTTTTAGGGCACCATGGTTAGGTGAATTAGGTGAATGCCATACAAAGCATCCTCGGATCAGCTAGGCTGTCATGGAAGGAGACAACCCAAATATAGAGAAACAAAAATAAATCGTCACGTCTGGCACTGGCTGTGCTTACATAAGGCTCAAGTCCCTGATGAGAGTCAAGTTCAAGTGCTTACGAGTTTCTACCACTACATCTGAGCAGAAGCTTTCTCACAAAGGCTCCATGACCACAGGTTTGACATCTTTCCAGGGATGTCTGTCCTAGGGCTGAGGTCCCTGGAAACACTGACATCAGGTCATGGGGCAAGCATTGCTGGCAGGTTTAGTCTGGGAAAATGCAGTTTTGGGAGCCCTGTGCTCCAGCAGTTCATTACTAGTGGTGGGATTGACAGAGGCAGCAATTCTCCTTCACAGCTGCAGGGCTGAGGGGAATTCAGGGTTTTCCACAGCTTTAGAAACTTGTTGGTTTCGTTCTAGATTGGACCAAACCCAAATATTACATATGGTGTCCAGTTTAGAGCAAAATGATAAAGTTTAAGGGAGGGGGAGAAAGAAACCCTCTTTCTTTCCCACACGTGTGTCTGTGCAGCAGCTGCAGCTCCACAAGCATGAGAAAGCTGGAGCCTCCACCAGTGAGGAGCATACCCTGCTCCACCATGTTCTCAGCCAATGCCTACGGGTGCAGCCACCACACACCCCTCCCTGCATGCCAAGATCTGTCCTGTCACTTTATTTAATCCCTATGGCTGACAATTACTTTATGTTTCCAACAGGAGGATTCTTGCTTTGCCCATGACTGACCTTCTGTGGGGAAGCGGCTGCTCCTGCAAGAGCACTTTGAAACTTGAAAGCAGCCTGAGCTGCCATAAACTCTGTGCATATTTGCCATCCCCTCTCCACAGAGGTGCAGTTCCAGGCCGTGGCTGACAGGAATGTGTCCTGGCTGCAGAAACTTGGGATCATTGCTGCTCAGGTCCCTGAAGCAGCAATTTTTTGCTGAACTTTAAAACCAGAACAGAGCCTCATTGATCCCAGAGGGCCTTCAGCACCTACTTGAGGACTTTGCAGTGCAACAGCAGATTCCTCCTGCACTTCAGAGTTCAGTGTGTGTCTAAGGGCTTTGTGGAGGGGCCTCTGGGGGCAAAGACACAGCAAAGAGACAGCAAAAAGGTGGTGGGCAGGCTGCTCCCAACAGGACACCGGGCAGGGTTTCAAAGCTCATTGCAAACACCAGAAGCTTCACGTTGGTGGTGAAACAAGGGCCAGGCAGGACCAGGAGGCAGGTGAGCCACTCACACCCCTGCCTGGCCCTGCCCCTGCTGCAGGCAAAGCTTCCCCACCACACACAGATCTGCAGCTGCCCTTTATCTGCAGCCACACCGCAACCACTTCCTCCAGGATTACTTAACGTAACCATTAGAAATTAATTAAATGCTTCTGCGGTGAGATAACAACAGGAAACGCTGCTCCCAGCAGCTCTCCTCCCTGGAGGAGGGAGGCTTGCAGCCTTTTGCTGCCAAGGCCTGAGATTTAAACCCACCAGGTGATGCTTGCTCCTGCCACCTGGGCTGTTCTCAGGCCAGCACGTCCACAGCCCGGTGTCCAGCCTGGTGTCCAGGATCTGGGAGCAGGGCAGGGTGATGTGGAAAGGCAGGCTGGAGCAAGGGGAGAGGTGTTCCTGGCACTCCCTGAGCCTACATTCCTGCTTTTCCTGCTTACTTGACTTTGGCTGCCTGAGGGATGTCTCGCAGCTCCTCGTGCAGGCGGAGGGCTTTGGGGTATTTCTTCTCAACAATGGTGATGAGATAGTGCAGAAGGGTGATGTTCCTAGGAAGGAGGAGCGGCGAGGTCAGCCCGGCGGCACCACGGGGAGCTGAGAGCTCAGTCAAAAAGCCCCAGTTAAATCCCAAGCCCTGGGAGTGAACTATTTTGGGATTTCTGCAAGGACGCTACTTGCTGCCTGTCTGGGGACATGGGATGGGTCTGTCCCAAGCACAGCTGCAGTGCAGAGCAGCCTGGTCCCCGCAGGACCACAGGAGGTACCTGGGGGAGGTGACTTGAGAATCCCATCCTCCCTTGTCTTTAATGATGGAGAGGGCAGGCAGATTTATGACCTGACCCAGCTCCTCTTGCCCTGTGCATGGAGCTTGGTGGGGGAAGAATGAACCAGGCGATGGGTGCAGCAGCTCAGGGGGCTGCAGAGGAGGTTCCCATGGAGAGGAACCCCTGGGATTCCCTCCTCAGGCCACTGCACCACTTCATGCTGGCTTCTCAAAGCAGGGAAAACAGCACTTGGAGGATGATCCTCCCAATCAGCCTTGGCTGTTATTTAGCCGGCCCAGGAAGGAAAGTGCCCATTGATCCCTGTGCTGATCTGCAGCTCAGCTTCCCGTGAAATCTGTCCTGCTCCAAACACGGATGGTTGCATCATCAGATGTGCCAGACGAGGGCTTCAGGAGGGAGGGGACCGCTCTCACCTACCCACGGCCCCGAGGCAACGCTAAGGATCCCTCTGTTCCCACAGCATCCCGGGGGGGCCACGGACGCTACTGAGGATGAGAGCAGGGGCTGCTCACTTGTCAATGCTGGACTTGGTGTCCGCGATCTTGTTGAGGCTGGAGATCTTAAACCCGAAGGCGTTGCCCCTCTGGCCTTTGTTCATGTAGTTCCCGAAGGCCAGGACCACCTCCAGCAGCTGCTGGAGGCTGCTGCTCTGCAGCACTGCCTTGGAGCCCGCACGGATGGCTGAAAGCAGAGAGGTGTGGGACGTTACCCCTGCCCAGATGGCACACCAGGCCTTTACAGCAACCCCTCTGGTGCCCCCAAGGCCAAGGAGTGGCCACCAGCTCCCTCCCTTCCCCTGCATCCCTGCAGCCTCCACAGAGGGATGCTCTTCCTACCAACACTCCCCATGCTGGCTTGGAGCCCCGTAGTGACCTTAGCAGGTCCAGCCACTTGCCTTCCACCTTGGGTTTGACTTCTGCAACTCTCTCTGCAAACTTCTTCTTGAAGTAGAGGGATTGCAACCTTTGCTGATAGTGGTTTATCCTGGGGGACAAAAAAAAAAAAAAAGAAAAAACAAAAACAAACCAAGAGGTGCAGGTTGAGCTTTGCTTGCTCCAGGCAGAGCTCAGTTGCTCTGCTGCTTGCAGCTGTGCTTACAAAGCTCATTTGAGCTTGATTAAAAAATCATGATCACATTTCTCCCTGAAACTGTGCTGGGATGGGAAAAAATGTCAACTGAAGCTACAGCTGTCCTAGGGTGCATCCAGGTGGGCTCTTAAGCACATGCTAAAGCCTATCCTTAACTCAGCAGGTTCAACAAGTGCATTTTTACACCCTTTTGCTATGAACAAACAGTTCAGTTACAACCACTCCTTAGCAAAGATGCTGATGAGATCAGGGATGCCAGTGGCTTTGTGATGAGCTGTGTCTGGACACAGGCACATCAACTACCAGCACTAACAAAACCAGATCTTCAGATCCTCAAAAATGATGGCTTGGGCTGGAAAGCCACCAAAACAGCCCAATCCAGCCCTTTCCTGGGCAAGTCAGGGAAAGCTCTGGTCATGTCAGTTGTATTTAGGCTAAACAAGATCTCACTTGTAAGCAAATGGCAGTCTGATTTGAGTCATTTGGACCAAGGACCCATGGGAGACAGGCTCACAGACAAGGCCATGGGCTACACTGTCACTGTACTAATCAGAGGTGACAAAGACATCACACTCAGTTACAGACCACAGGGCAAATTAAAAAGCCGTGCTGGAAATCAAGGAAAACGTTTTCATTAGCATGTTGTGCTTTCCAAAAGATGAAGGCACAGGAGCAAGGCTCGAGCAAGAGGCCGTGAAGAAGAAAGGTGACCTGCAATAGGAAAGCTCATCCTGAACATCTTCCAGCCCTGAGGGCTCAGGTCTGAACCTCACAGCTCCATCCTGCCTGTCTTTGACACTCAGCAACTACACGGTGCGTCGCCTCGGTGCCCGTCGGCGCGTTTCTCTGGGAGGGCAGAAGTGTTTCTATTTTTGATCTCCCAGTATGATCTCAGATTGGAAAACTCCCTGACTTTGCAAGCGAGTGACTTGCTTGAAGTTCAGCCTAAGAAACTCAGTGAGCTCAATTGGATTTGAGTAAGGAGCTTGGAGATTTTAAACCAGCACCTCCAGAGGATGTGTATGCAAAAGATAAGGTTATTCATCCCCAAAGACTTCTAAGCCTTAAATGATTGCTACCAGGAGCAGGAAGAAATGGCTTTCTGTCTCATGTATTCTCAGGAGCCCCAGGGACTAGTCATTCCTGGAGATGAGGAGTGGGACTCATCTGCACAGCAGGGCAAAATTTACATACATCAGTCTTGAGTATTCATTAGCATATGTGTGTGTGAAGGGGAAAGGAGCATCCTGTCATCATCCAAACAGCACTCCCCACCTGGGCCACCCTGCAGATGATTCAGCCTTTCACAGAACTGTGCCAGACTGAGCTTTTCTCCCCCAGATTAAAGGGGAAATGAGCTGGGACGTGACCTGGGAAGCCAGCACCTCCCTCCAGAGTATCCATTTCCCCATCCCTCCCCCCTGCTCCATGCAGATGCTGCTTGTCTGGGATGCACAACCCTGATTTTAGGAGCACAGGATGACCAGGGAGCCTCATGAGTGGCAGCACCTTGCTTGCCCTCCCATCCATTCAGCCCACTCATTTATTGATGTGAAAAACAGTAAGCAGGGCTTATTTCCCAACCAGGCTCCATGAACCAGCCACTTTGCAACAGGCCATGCAGCCTGAGCTAAAACATGTGTCCCCTGGGCCACCAACCTGCTCATTTCGAAGAGGAACCTGTCAGCCTTGGCCATGCGGTCCAGCTCGTGCTTGTGCTCTTCCAGCAGGTCAATGTCACCCTTTTCAGGAACAAACTTCAGGAGCTAAACAAGGGAAAGCACACTGGTGGAACATGAGGTCCGTGCACAGTCTTTAAGGAGCAAAATGGTGATTTATTTGCTTGAATCTACTACCTTTTCAGCATGTACAGACAGTGACCCCCAGGCACCTATGAAATAAGTGTTATGGCAGTCCCTGTGACCTCCTTCCTATTATCCCATCACATTAGTGGCCCTTGCTTCTGGCCTGCCATCACTCAGGTTTTACAACAGATGTGTTATGTCTGCTCCAAGGAGTTTTCAGCATCAGCTCTGCCAGAGGAGATCTGAGGGACTCCAATTTGCTGCAACTCTACCTATTTGCAGATGGAAGTTCTGTGCCACTAATCCTCCCAAGTTTCTTGCTGGAAGTGCAGTTACCAGCTTGGCTTTAAGGACAGGTGGCTAAAATGCCTCCAGAGGGATTCAGAAGTGGTGAAAAATGGGAATCCCTTTTTAAGGACTGCACCAATGCTGAACAAGGTTTCAAAAATACAACTTAACTGAGCATGAACTTCAAGCTGCAGCCACAAAACAGGCAATGGGCTCAGCCTTGGGGTCCCAGGGTAGGCCTGGGTACAGGCATGGGGCATGGAGACCATGCTGCTCCCAGCTCTGATCCTACAACTGAGCTGCTTTCCTGCTGCTCCAGCCCACTTGGGTGGTTTTTCAACATGTGCTTGGTAAATGACTTGGGGCCTCAGTTCTCAAATTCACTGTTTGGTCACAAGCACCTTGCACAGCGTGGTCTCAGCATGAGGCAGCTGTGGAGGAGCACAAGACATGTTGCCCACCTGTTCCAGCATGTCTTTTGGGAGGTCCTCCTGCTCATCCATCGTCAAAATCGCTCGTTTGATCTCCTCGTTTGAGAGTTTCAGCCTGGGAGGTGGAGGGGAAGGAGTTATTCCCAGCCCAGCAACCAGGCAAGGCCCAGCAGCATTTCCTTACACACCCGGGCGACAGGAACAGCATCACAAATTACACTGTACAGGGTGTTATGAAAAAGGATGTGGGAGAAACGTGGTGGGAACGTGCTCTGCCAAGGCACAGCACAGAGCAGCCCTGCTGTGAACAGGGGGTCAAACCCTGTTGGCCCATTCCCTCTCCCCACTCTGCAGCTGCTGTCCCTTATTTTATAGTATTTTATGCAAGTATCACAAGCAGTGTATTATACATGTATTAAAACAAATAACTTGTCTAGAACCACAGAATGGTTTGGGTTAGAAGAGACCTTAAAGATCATCTAGTTCCAACACTCCACCATGGGCAGGGACACCTCCCACTAGACCAGGTTGCTCCAAGTCCCAAATATGATGATATATATAATATCAAAGCCCCATATATAATCAAAGCCCCCATTATATGAAACTCTTGGCTGCAGCAATGCTGCTTCAGCAGTGCCAAGATCCCTGAAGACCATGGGGCCAGAGGGGGTGACACTCCCTGCTGGCAGCAAAGCCCAGTCCAGGATCAGGGTCACAGCCCAGCATTACTCCTGAGCCCACTGCCACAACCCCTAAGGAATATTTGGCCAAAGCCTGCTGCTTTTCTTGGATTTGAACATTGCCTCTCCCATTCCTCCCATCCACCTTTGATTGTAGTCTCCCAGTTGGAAAAAAGAGAGGAAAAAAATTCCAAAATTTGGGGAAGCAGATGCTCAGCTTGAGCTATTTTTTTGGAGTGGAGATGCTTTGAAGTGTAAGAGGATAGAAAATAGCCCCCACCCCCCCTTTTTTTGTTCTTCCTCTACTTCACATAACGGGAATTGAAGACGTAGCCTCAAATTGGAGATTTCTAAAACCCCAGACTATTGTATCCCAGAAAGCAACAACAAACTGGTCTTCCCTGACAGTAGGTTATTTGACAGCAGCCTGCACCAAGCTGAGGCAACAGATAAGACAGAGAGGCACCCTCAGCTCCTCCTGGGCTAGAGCAGCCATTAATTACAGTTTAATTCATCTGCAGCACTCCCTGTGACCACTCCCCTGCAAGGACTCTGATTGCAAAACCACACATATTTTTCTTCATGTTTTTGCACTGTGGTTGATATAATCTAAATGTGAAAGAGGGAAAGCCCAGAAACTCCTGCAACTCCATTTACCAACATCCTATCCCTTGCCCAACTTGCAGTAATGGTTAAAGCTATTGCAGTCGATACTAGTTTATTTTTTTTAAAATAAATAATCCCCTGTTATTGCAAGCAGGGAAAAGTTGCACAGCTGAAAAGACCCATTTGTGGGCTTTGAGAATACCCACTGTCCCAATCTCAGTGATCAGTGCTGCCAAGGGAGGCTGATACACTGGACGTGGCTCAAAGGAATGAGCTGAAACCAGAAACACACCCTACTGTGGGATGTGAGACCTTGGAAGTCAACCCGATCAGCAAATCAAAAGGAAGGCTGGGAACTGACTTGATCACTTTAACTAATTAAATGAGGAGGTTATTTTTTATCCTGGCATCTCTTCAGGAGAGAGGAAACCCTGGAGCTAGTTTTTTGAAGATGAAGCTAAAGGAGGAAAGGTGCTGGTCTCTTAAGACCAGGGAAGCAAGGGCTTAGTTTAGCTTGAAATCTTTTGCTCAAGACCTGAAGCAGAGGATTAGCCATAGTGAGGATGGTGGATCTTACAGACCTGGCAATTTGTTCCTTATGAGCTCCTATTTCCCATCCCATCCCCACTCCTCTCTCACATCCTGTTGGGGGGTGACCCCCAAGAGAGGGCTTGTTAAATGAGGAGCGAGTTAAAATCTCACCTCAGTCAGGGGAGGAAGCTCAAAGATTGAGCTGAGCAGCACCCAGCACTATTGCTAGGGTAGCTGCACAAGAAGCAAACCCAGGATCCATGGAAAATGTCCCCTCTGATGGCTGCAGTGACAAGCAGCCACAAGCCAAGGACACCCTATATGCCCCATACAAGGGTGGTGGCCAGGATGGACACGACCCAAGGTGGGATATGAAGCTTCAGAAGGACTCCTTCTACACCCAAGCAATCACCTAAGAGATGAGACCACCAACGAATGTCACACTGGTCCCCACCCTAAAGAAACACAGACACTGGCTGGGTTTGGACATTTGAGGGATCCCTGGGAAGCAGAAATGCTCCTGGGAGCAGGGGGTGGGTAGGCAGCTACTCACTGCTCTTCCAAAGCCAAAGCCAACAATCCCAGCGCACACTTTCCCCACTGACCACCTCCAGGAGGGTGGCAAAAGATGAGGGTGACTCCTGTAAGCCCTTGCTCATTAAAAGCAAAGTCTAGAATGGAAGATACATTATTTTTTTTTTAAAGAAGAGGCTGAAAAACCCCCTTTTCTCAGGCATCATCAAAACCCAGCGCCAGGAACAAGAGCCCACCCCGGCACCGGCAGAGAGCAAGCCTGGGGCGCCAGAAGAAAACAGCTTCTCAGACAACTTGATGGGAAAGGGGCCAGTGAAAGCTAGAAGCTTATCTATAACCACAATAATTATCATTGTTGGCAGCAGCTGTCGAACGCGAGCCGTCTGAGAGGAACGGGGTCACGGGACTGGCTGTCACAGGGATTTAAAGCCCGGGTCCCGCCGATGCGAGGTGACAGCTCGCCAGCCTGGCGAGCACGGGGCTGTCCTGCAGGGTGGCTTTCTGCAGGGTCCCGTGGAAGGTGTCCCTCAGTGTGAAGGGGAAAAAGGAATTCTCAAAAAGCCACAGTCACGGGAGATGATAAAAAGGGCTCCGCGCTGCCTCGCCTGGGAGGGGAATCAAACGAGGAATTCACCAGCAGGGTGGGTGGAAAGTGACAGAGCGAGGGCTTGATGTGCCTCTTGCAGGAAGCAGCACCAAAAATACACGCACACGTAGAAGCAAGGTCATGGTGGCTCCCCAAGGAAGAGCTGATAATGCACTTGCACTGGCAAAGCGTTCTTTAAAAAACAAGAAGAAAAAAATTAAAAAATAAAAGGGAGAGAAAAAAAGTGTTAAAAATATTCTTGTGCTGCATTACAAGCCGGAGGAAAATCCAGTGATCTCACTGCGCAGTAATTTCTCCCAGAGCAAGGGAAGCAGGCAAAAAAATAAATCTACAGAGAGAGATAAAGTATCTCACTGGCTGTAATCTTTCCACTCTGCAAGCCAGACAATGCCTGGTGAGCTTACAAATGTCTGGGCTAAATAAGGGGCCAGGCTTGCAGGTCCTTTTGCATGTGAAAGTCTGCTTGTCCCTGTGGTGGCTGCACAAGGGGGGCAGGAGAGCAGCAGCAGCCCAGGTTAAGCTGAGCCCTTGGCAACCCAAGGACCAGGGACCTGCTGGTCTGCCCAGCTTAGGGATAGGCAGCTGGGATGGGCAGCGATGACAGGGTTTGCCCAAGGTCTCATGGAGTCTGGCTGGACTTGAGCCAGCAGACGTCCTTGGGAGCCAGAGGGATGCTTGGGCTTCATCCCAACACTGCCCTTCCTTTTAGCCACTTGGCATCAAGAGTAAATCACCCAAAGGGCGAGAGAAACCTGGGGAGAGAAACCTGTTTGTGGTCCTTTGCAGAAATGGGGGAAGGGGCAGATTTGGCTACTGCTGTGGTGCTAGAGAAATGCCTTCATGCTAGAGAAATGCCCTCTGCCCACACAGCCCTGGGAGCATCACGAGACAAACCCCAAAACACCTCCCCCCAGAGCCACTTGTCCCTGCAGGGGCCCCCGATGCTGGGGGATGTGCCTGGGAAAAAGCTGTAGGAGAGGCCTAGGGACCACCCTGCAAGGCAGTTCTGATCCCAGTTCTCCCTCAGGAATGACCCCAATGGGAGGGCAGGCAGGCAGCAGCCTCTGCGTTGCCCTTTTCGTGGGATTAATTACTGGCAACTCATTTCCAGCCATTGCTTTCTTGCAAGAGAAAGGTTTGCTGGTGAGATGAAATTTAGACCTTTACCCAGTAAGACATGCGAGATGCCTCTGAAGGGAAATGTTTGGGTAGCTCCCCTTGCCCCCAAAGGGGCTATCTGTGTACTTCAGACCCAATTATACACTTTAATTACACTGAAACCCACTCTGAACATGTTCAGCCTCAGCAGGCTGGGGAGCAGCCCAGCCTGTGCCCCGAATCCCATCTCTTTACTCGCTCATCACTGGCTGCCACAGATGTTCTCATTCACCTGCTGTTTTAAAACTCTGCTTTCATCATCATCCTTTTTATTGGGACTGCTAGGAAGTATGAAAATCCCCAGAAGCAACCCAGGGTAGAAACAGCCATAAACACAGCAATTTCAGCACTGAAGGCTGTAGCACTTGGCTCGCTGCACTCATCGCTCCTGCTGCCCAGGGGGCTGCACACCAGCTCCAGGAGAGCATGAAGAAGCACTAGGGATGGTGAGTTGTCCACCCAGAAGGGTTGTTTTGGTGGTTTTTTTTGGCAGGCACCAGCCTCTTCATGCTTCCTAGGGACACAAACCTAGCCAGGCTTGCCCAGAAGACACCAGTTCTGCAGAGCAATGGTCAAGGAAAACAGAATTTGGGCACCATGGCTACAGCCCCACCCTGCCAGTGATGCTGCTCCATCCTGGTTGGTCCTGGGTGGCACAAAAGCTTCTGCACTTCCAGGCAGAAGAGGGAATATTTCTGAATGGAGCTATATTTTACTGCTCTTGGGATTTTTTTTTTTTATTTCCTGGGTGAGTCAGAAACAAGTGGCATTTTCTGCTGCTGTTTGCTGGGGTTTTTTTTCAAGTAGCTAGGCTGATGGTTGACCCTCCTCTCAGACCACTGCAGCCTGGCTTCTCCCTTCTCAGGAGTCTGTCTTACTGGTGTAGTTTATCTTGCCAAAAAAGGTCCTTTTTATCCTCTTGGCACAGGCTGGGGATGGGATTAAATTGCTGGTAGCAGTGCTGAGCCCACCTGGTGAGGGGCACGTGGGAGGCTGTCAACCCAGCAGGGCTGGGAAGCTGGAAGAGGGGGACATCCCCTTCCCAAAATCCAGGTGTGGCACAGGACACCAGCATGGGCAGCCAGACCCTGGCCAGATTATGCTGCAGCTCCCCACACCCTGCCAATACCCACAGAATTGTTCTGGTTGGAAAAGACCTTTAAAATCATTGAGCCCAGCACTTTCCCCAGCCTAACAGAGACCCCTTTCACCTCTCACTAAAGAGCAAACAAAGCCCAGGCTGAGGAAGACAAGAGGTGAAATCTACCCCTCTTCCCATCCTCTCTAAAGGGTCACCAGGTTCCTCAGCTCCTCTGGGGCTTTTTAGGGACACTAAATTGCCATGTAGCCAGTTAATGGCATCTCCCCCCATGTCACCCTGCTCGGAATGGTGTAAGGCTATAGCAGGGTTCAGGTGTCACTGGCTCTGTTCCTGTGCTGGCTCATGTCATTAAATCCTCCCTTCAGGGATGAGGATCACCCCCCAGGGCAGTGTATCAAGCATATCAAGCACCCCCCATTTCCCAGAGGCTGAGAAGCCATCAACCATACCTGGAGAGGAGGATATTGCAGTTCTGAGCTCTCCGGCCATCTATGACCGAAAGCTCCTTGACTTTATGCCGGGAACTCAAGGTGTCATCGATAGCATCTTCCTTCTACAAAAAACACAAGGAGGGGAAAAAACCCAACAATAAGCCTAAAGAAAAGCCATGGAGAAGCAAAGACATTTAGTACTCTCAGCACATAGCAGCGTGATACACAGTGGACCCTCATTAATCAGGAGTGTCACCACGGGTTATGGGTAAAACCCATTCCCTGTAGCTGAAACACACTAAGTCGTTTCATAAACCAGAGCTGGCTTTGAAGCCACTGGTTTGAAATGTAAATATTTTCTCAGACAGGGAAGATTTAAGAATCTGTAAACACACAGGCGCTGCTGAACAAATAAAGCTGGGCTTTCTTAGCATACATATTTGTGATACTTCATTAATTCCTCGCATGAAATATTTCCTTACGGGCTGCTGCACACACTCAGCATCACTCTTGTTCTTCACCCCCACTCCAAGCATCTGCAGTCGCCCTTCACGCATCAGTCCTCCCGAGCAAGCCAACCAACACAAGCCACCAGACTTGCACACACAACCTGCAGCATTTTGCTGCTCTTTCAGGGAAATTCTCCCCAAATAATGGATTTGGAAGCAGCAATCAGTGTGGTGTAAGCACTCACATCTCTTCAGCAGCTTATATGCTTTTACCTTCAAATGAGTAACAATACACCAACTGTGGCAGCAAGAGAATGGGCATATCTACAACAGCAACTTTGCAGAGCTGCCCAAGGGGTTCATGTTGCCCCTGGTTTTAATTTACCATATCACATGTAAGGTTAATCAATTAAAAGCCTGCTACTCAATCCTCCTGGAAGGAACACAACCTGGAGCTGCAAGGTCCCACGCCCTACAGAGCTGCTACTAAACGTCTGCCAGCTCAGGAGACCTGGCACACAGCCACTGCACGGGTTGAGAAGGTGCAGAGAAACTCCCATTTTTTTACTTCCTTGCTTGAATGAAAAAAAACAAACAACAAACAACAGCTATGAAAAGCAGGAAGCTCCTGGGACAAGTGGCATAGAGCGAAGGCAGTGGCAGATGAAGGCAGGTTGAGCCCCAAGTCACCTGCCATCAGTTGCCCCTCTCATGTGTCTTGAGAGCTTCAACCCACAGGTTTGAGTTTTTCATTTCCAGCTTTTGAAAAGTGAAAATGCTCAAGGGGAGGAGCACCTCTGTGTTAAGCTGCATCTACACATTCAACCCTTGGGTTCAGATGCTGGCTTCAACACCTGGCCAGACGGCAGAGAGGGCAGCTTGCACTTACCAGCCTCCCTGGCACCAACTTTCCAGTTGCACCTCCTGGTGACCTTTGCACCTCTCTGAGATACCCCCATTTTGCTGTTAACCCCCGGCAGCGCTGCACGTGTCCCCCATCTCCCCAACCCCACTGTCGCCCTGCCCTTGCTGCTGGCTGGGCTCCTGCAGGTGCTTGCTTACCTGTCTGGAGTTACCGTTCACAAAGAAGTCCTACGGCCATAGCAGAAGCATGGAAAAAGGCAGTAAAAACACATGCAGTTCAGTGATCGCAGCGAAACCAAAAGGAACCGAAGCACGGTCAGGGGGAGGGTGAAACACAGGGGGGTCATCAGCACTCGGGGTCTGCCAGCCCCAAAAGAGAGGGGATGCACATGAAAATGTGGTGGGGATTAAAGGACTGAGAGAGGGAGAGGTGGCTCCATGAATGGATCAGGCCAAGGTGCAGGGACATGGGAGGAGGTGGGAGGACGCTGGCGTGAGAGGCAGCGAGCACAGGCCCAGAGGCACAGCACTGCTCAGCTTGCCAGGCTGGGGAAGAAAATTGCTAGTTTTTGTGAATCCAAGGGACTGAAACGCCAACGTGACTGCCAGGAAAAACAGGGCTTGCAAGTGGAAATAGCGAGAGGTTCATCCCGGAGCAAATCTGGCCACAGCAGAACTTCACCACGGAAACACATTTCCCCTTGGTTTCTCCTCTCACAAGGGACAACCCGTCCTCTGCAGCAGCCTGGTCAAATGCCACCCTGCCACCCTGCTGGCACTGCGCTCCCCTGAAGACCTTCCTGTCCTGCCAGGTTCCCCCCATCAGACGGAAGCACATGTGGCAAAGCTCGCACCACACACATGCACACAGAAGGGTTTTCCCTCCTGGTTCCCTGGGCTGCATCATGTTTGGGCTTTTTGTGCTTGGCTCAAGAGACCATCCAGCAGCTCCGTGATGGGGAGGGAGGTGCCAAAAGTCCACAAATGGTTTCATTTTTTTTAGTACAAGGAGGAGTGAACAGAGATGACAGATGGGTCCAAATGCAGTTGGTTTACAAGGATCAACAGCCCACGTGCTTCATTCTAGCTTGTTATCTCCAAACACATCCCATCACTGCTGCCTTTTTAAAGGAAACCTTTTTAAGCAGGTTTTTCCCTGACCAGCTGCTGAGGCTGGATCAGCCCAGGATCCACATGTGGGTCTAGGCAGGAAGATGGAAAAGGGCTCTCTGTTAGATGCCACCAAACACCCAGGACTGGGGGATCAGCACCTGTGGGGGCTGAGCTATGCTGATCACAAGCCCAAGCAGGTATAAACCAACACATCAGGCTTTCCTTGAGCCCACAGAAATGCTGCAGCCAAGGAGCAGAACAAGATGTGCCAGGAGGCAGAGAAACATCAGCCAAGAAAAGGAACGACCACGTCTCTTTGGCAGAGGGATGTGGTACGGGCACCCTGGGGAGGCACTGAGCAGCTCCCCAAGGCTGCACTGCACCCCTCTGCATAGAAACCTGTGTTGAAGACCTGCCACAACCATCCCCAGGAGCAGAGCTCTGGCAATGCCACCACACCAGGGGCTTTTCAAGAAAAGGGGGACCTGCAGACTCTGAATAAAGACACACAATCTGCCACTGCTGTACGTCAGGGAGGTTAGATGCAAAACTGCACAATTTAGCTGGGCGTGAGGCTGTTGCAAAGGCAGGATTAACTCTGTGGATCAGTGAAGGTTGTGAAGGATCAGTGCTTCACAAAGCAGCCTCTTCCCAACAGGTTCCTGTGTAGGACGGGCACACAGCACACCCACAAGCAGCAATAGGCATCTTGTTCATTTAGCCGGTCCTTAATTAGGAAGCCCTCCTTCTATCTGGATGCTCAGACTTGCCCCACACTGCTGGAGAGGGGAAGGATGCAGTGGTCCTCCTGCAAGTCCCCTGCCCCAGGAGAGGAAGGGCTCCCCAAGCACTAAGGTAAAGACTCATTACAAAAACTCTCCCTCTCTGCCTCAAACCAGCCTCATCCCTGCCCCTTTCCCTTGCATGAACCACGACTAATCTCTGCTGCAGGATGATGGTGTAAGAAGAAGCAGCTTTAAATCTGCTGTCACTGTCTCCATAAACGTTCCCTATCCCTGTTCCCCTTGAACCCTGGACAGGTGACTCACACTTGCCTGAATGAGCGGGAGGCTTTTCTTCTTTCATCCTTTTTTGGGAGAGGAATTCTTTCCCAGCTCACTGCTAAGCCCCTGGTTCAACAACACGTATTTTTTCCACTTAGCCCTGGCTCTTCTAAGTCCCTAACTGCTCCAGGACCTGCCAAGTCTGCCCTGGTCATGTCACTGCCACTTATCAGCATCATCCCCAGTCTTTCCCCCTTGCAGGCTCTCAAAAGATCTCTGGCTGAGGCACAGACCCCTGGGTAGCACACATAAGCCCTACTGGCCCTACACTTGCTGTCCTCCAATCCCACATGCCTGTCCTTAAGCAACTACCTCTAGCCTTGCCAGGTCCTCATGCCACAGCCTGAAACACAGAGCTCCTGTTGTTTTTTCTGCAGGATCTAGCAAGATTGGTAAATGCTGGTATTACATAGAGCTGCAGGGCTGAGGTCTATGGGCAAGCTCAGGGCAAGCACCTGTTTTAAACCCAGCATGGGGCAGGGATGTTTCCAGGTTAAGACCCAGGAAGTCCAGAAGGCTCCTGTCCTTCCTGCACAGAAAGGGCCTTTCCTGAGAGCTGCCAAGCTCACTTTAGAACCTGCATTTACATCCCAGCTTGTGATGTGGGAAAAGCATTTAAAGAGATGCTTAAAATTAAGTACACCATTAAGTCTCGGGTCTGTGCACTGCTTTGGGATTCCCAGGCACTGTGGCAATAAAAATAACCAGGTCCCATCAACAGCAGCTCCACAACAGCTACTCACAGGGGGGCTGAGAGGTCTCTGCACCACATGCAGCTCTGCACACTGCTCCCAAGCCCTGCTGGCCACAAGGAGATGCCACCCAGCCATGGCATTTCAGAGCCCCTGTTTGCTTGGAGCATGGGCAGGCAGGCATCTCCAAGTGTCCTACATCGTGTCTGAGGACAACTAAGAGGTGCCATCATCAAAGAAGGGATTATTTGGCCAAGGGCTCAAGACAGGGGACAGGGAGGAGAAACCCCTGCTCCTCCCCTGCTTGCTCAAAACAGAAACTGACCTTCACTGGAGCTCAAAACCACTGCAGATTATTAAGGCATTAGTTCATTGCCCTTCCACACAGGGACAGGCTCTGCGTGGAGCTCACCCAGCCCTTTGCCATGTGGGAATGACCCCATGGTGTCCCTGTGTTTCTCAAGCAGTGTCTCTGCCCCCTTGTGCTGGTGCCTGCCAAGCCGTGCAGCTGGCAATGCGGGGGCACAGCCTGGCACCCCCTCCCCACGCTGGAGCTGCAAGTGGGGGCACCCTGGGGGCAATCCCACACCCCCAGGTCCAGGAGGATGTGTCCCACCACTTGATTCACACAGGCTGGTGATACCATGAAGCCTGGCTGAACCACAACAAACTCCTGTATCACTTCCAAGGGTCGCTCCAGCCCCAGCAGCACCTCACAGATGAACTTCCACCTCCTCTTTATTAAATAATCTCCCTTCCAGATGCTCTCACAGCAGCTTCTGCCAGTCTCATCCTGTTCCCTGGCTCCCATGTTCAGCTCCCTTTTGGTCCTCATCCCACCTGGGGTAAAAACCTGTGTTACAGCACTCCTTGCAGCATCTCCCCCTTCTTCTGAACCTAACCAGCCACTTCACCCAGCAGGACCTCAGCCAAGTCACATTATGTTTAAATTCCTGCCTGGCAATAATCCGCAGCACACCAGGTGATTCATGGACTTGGGCAGGGAAGCCAGAGGGCAAACCCTCCCACCAGGTTTCTATTCTTACTTCCCTTCCATTTCCATCTTGTCTGCAGACATGCCCTCCAGTAGGCATGAGTCAAGCTCCAAAAAACAGTGAGGGAAAG
>NW_009954097.1:225094-241332 GCF_000747805.2 Chaetura pelagica | reverse complement strand
CCTTTCCCAAAAGACACTGGGGCAGTATGTAGGTCTGGTGGGTTACTCTTGATATTTGCCCTGCTCTAATTCACTCTGATCTGTCCCTCAATTAGCCTCTGGAAGAGATTAAACTCTCATGTTGCCTAAGGAGCTTAGGTGCTGTGTTCACTCCTTTCTGCCATCCTCCCTCTGCTTGAGCCTGGTGAGAATGGGACACAACCTGTCCTCTCCTCCCAGTAATGTAACCAGATGCTCAGCAGGTGAACATGACAGTTTTCAGCCTCTCTCCTTGCTTTTTCTCTTGCCTTCTTGAAAAACTTACTGCTTTTACCCATCGTGGTCCTGCCTGGGGTAAAACAGTGTCTAATTTTCTTTGTGTGCTTTGATGCCTTCCAAATGGGGCCATATTGCTTCAGCAGGGGATGAAAAAGCAGGGACTTTTGCCTGCAGTGTCATTACTTTGGTTTGGGATTTGCTTTTTTGTTCAAAGCTCACATTTTGCTCTGGGCTCACTACAAAAATAAAATAAGAGATCCACCCATGGTAGATGTGGGCAAAACTTAGTCCTTCTTGGCCAGAGAGGCATAGAAAGTTTCCACCCAACACGCAGACACGAAGCAGTTGCTGTTAAGAGCCATCCAAAAATATTACTCAACCGTGGCCACATCTGGGGGCTATTTTCATACATTCCCTGTCTCTCTCTTTTGGGTTTCTTTTGGTGATCCATCTTCACGACACGCGTGGTCAGGTGCGTGGGTGAGACTGGGGTGAGATGAGGCACACTGAGCTGTAAACAGCCACTCCAACGCCAAGGCACCGGCGCACGGATGAGAGGATGAAGCAGATCGAGACAATCTGGCAAACATGGGTGTTGGTGTGAAATCATGGAGACGTGTTTTGAGACCACGAGTGAAACCACACGACCTTGTCCCGGCGGCGCCTTGCCCAGATCCTCGAGTGACCCCCGGGCCAGCTGTTACCTGCTGTCTTTGGTAGGCGGAGAACGTCCTCTCCAGGTCTTCAAGGTCCAGGATTTTGAACACTCTTGAGTCATCTATTTCGGTCCACACGGTGCCTGCCAGCTTGTTCTGCAAGACAGAGGGAGCACTGCAGGTTGGAGGCCCCCTGCCCACCTGCCCCTAGACTTTCCAGCACCTCTGGTTTCTCCACCCAAATTATTGCCCAGCTTACCTCTGGCAGCTTGGACCAGTTGAAGGACTTGAGGGCATTTGTTGGTTGTGGGATGCTCTTCTTCTTGAGTGCCAAGCCCAGAGGTGCTCCAGGGGGAGGTAACACTCCATCCAGAGGTGGAGGGCCAGGAGGAGGTGGAGGACCACCCGGAGGGGGTGGTGGTGGGGGAGGCGGTGGGGGACATCCCCCTGGTGGTGGTGGTGGTGGTGGAGGGGGAAGAAGGGATCCTGGAGCTGGAGAAGGTAAAGGGCCACCAGCAGCTCCTGCTGGCAAGGGAGGTCCTCCAGGGCCAGCAGCACAGATCGCCCTCTGGGAGAGAAAGAGAAAGAGAGACTGGTCATATGGAGCTGGGGACATCAAACAAGAAATGCCTCCATGCTGATTTTTTTTTTTTTTTTACCAAATTTTAACCATAGGAAGCTCTCAAAAGCTTCAGCACTCCTGTCTGAGGTCCAGTGCAGCCAGAAAGGGAAACTCACTCTGTCACCAGGGATGGCCATCAGGGACAGACATCTTGGTGACCCTCCCAACAATCACCTTTCTCAGCCCACCTGCACAGCTCAGCCTCCAGAAATCCTCTTGCGGTGTTTGCAGGGGGGTTGGGACTGGGCCACAAGAGGGAGGAGATTTGGAGCCTCACCCTGCTCATCTCGTGGAGCTGCGCCGTGAGATCTGCCACCTGCTGCTTGACCTGCTTGTGCTCGCTGGACTCCTTCTCCAGCTTCTCCTTCATCTTGTTCAGTGTCTGCATCATTTCCTCCTTCTCCTGGGCCTTGGCGTCGCACTCCCGCTCCTTCTTCTCCAGCTTCTGCTGAAGTTCAGTGTGCTCTGAAACAAGCCCCGTGAGACCACTTTTGGGTGACAAACACTCCCTTTTGGCAAAGGGCAGCACGCGAGGGACCAGGCCCCACGCTGCCCTACAGAGAAGCTGTGCAGATCATCAATAAAAGGGAACGTGTGCTGTGCCTTAATGTGCCCAGCAAGGGCCTCCACACGAAGCAATTAGCATCTACTTTGCCCATTTCCCTTGTGAGCCCCATAAGGTGACATTAGCCACTCAGAGAGGGGTAAAGTCAACACTATATACTCATCACTCACCTTTTCGCATTTTTTCTGCTTGCTCTTTCCACTGTTTCACTTCATTTTCATTGACCAACCTAAATGGAAAAGGCAGGTGGCACGTGAGACAACCCTACCGCAGAGAACAAGTGACCAGCAACAAATATGATTGAGGAAGCCTGGGCAGTGGGATTTAAGGCTCCCAGACTGGTATTGCTAACACCTCTGCTCTGCCTCCCCTCGGCTGGCTTGTGCAGTCAGGGATGCAGCTCTGCCTCAGCAGCTCCAGGGATGCTGGCTTGTCATAGAATCATAAAACCATTAAGGTCTTTTCTAAAAAGGCCTTCAAGATCATCGAGTCCAACCCTCAGCTATACTCCCCTGTGACCACTAAATCATCTCCTGAAGCATCATGTCTACCCATTTTTTGAACACCTCCAGGGACAGTGACTCCACCACCCCCTGGGCAGCCTGTCCCAATGTCTCACCACTCTTCCAGTGAAGACATTTTTCCTAATTTGTCCACCCGTATCACCGGGTGACATTAAGGGATTAATTAGGAACCGTGACAGCAGCAGCCGTGGGAAATTGCTAGCTGAGGACACAGAGGCTGAGCTTTAATTCACCTACACCTCATGCTCAAGAGCTCCAAGCAATGCCAACCTTGCAGGGATAAGCCCCATTCCCAGCCCTCCTGCCCAACAGAGCGGGAGGCAACAAAGCCCCGGGAATGGAGGACTCAGCACTTACATTCGGACGACGTTTTTAATATTGAAGTTTTCCAGGGGAGTGGCATCAGGGTCCTGCCCTTTGTCACTCTGGATGACAATCTGCTGCACGATCCTGTCGAGCAGCAGCCAGTACTGGACAGTGTTGCCACTTCTTTTATCTGCAGGGGAAGGAGGGGAGGGAGTGAGGGGAGAGGCAGAGGGGAGACGTGGGCTGCCCAGCCGCAGGGTTTCCTCGTTCCTCTCCTCCCCTGGGACTCACAAGGCATTTGGAGACAGTGGTGCAGGATGGACATAAAGTGCGGGTACGCCTCGGTGTGTGTCAGCCTCTTCCTCGTCAGCTCAAACATCTGAGTTGCACTTTTGGTGTCAATGTGGACCTGTGGACGTGTGGGAAGCGAGGTCAGGCCACGGGGCTGGCGACGGAACCGTCTGCTTCCCCAGTCCTGGCTCCAAACCCACAAACCAGCCCCACCCCAGGCCTGATGGGCAGATGGGCCCCACTGCCCTGCAAGGGGCCAACAGTGCTTGTGGGCAGCCAAAGAAGATGATCAATCAGGCTGTAGGATGGAGGTTGCAACAGAGCAGGGCAACAGGAGACAGATTTCCAACCTCCACATTTTATCCAAAAGACAGCATCCCAGGCCATGTAGGAGCTTTAAAGAGGAATTGTGACATCAAGTGCCAGCATCTGGATTAGCAATGTTCATACTCACCAGCTCAAATCTTTTGGCAAATTCCAGTTCATCTTCATTTCTAAGCATTTCGAAAAAATCTAAGTGCCTGAGGAAGGAAAGGAGGAAAAAAGAGACTCTTAAAGGCAGATACTAATGTGACAATTCATAAATTGCAAACAGCCAGTCCAGCAGTGGCCAAGAGACAAGCGGGACTTCAAACATCTTCAGTCTTGAGCTCCCAGTTATTACAGCCTGTTCGAGGAGCCTTTTGGGATGACAGGAGGAAGAGGAAGGCTGGCATCATCCTCCAGGCCCTCAGTGGCACATCCTTCCTGGCTCAACCCTATGTTAGAGAGCAGTAAATCATACTGGGGTTCTCCTTTCCCTCTGTGGCAACAGCAAAGGATTTCCTCAAGAGGGGTGAGTCTAGACCCACATGCTTTCCCCAAAGGCCACGTCCAGAAATCAGAAAGCAAGGCCAGAAGGCAAAGGCAAAAATAACCAGTGGGCTGGGGGTCACTACTCACCGGTCAAGGGTTGAATTTTCATGCTCTCTTAGTTTATCAATGACTGGCTGGATCCCAAGCATGAGAAATTCATATCTTAGGTGGAGTCTGAAATCCAGGCTTTCCTGCAAGGGACAGTTGTGGGGTCAACACAGCAAGGGACGTGTTCTCAGAGAGCTTATTGAAATCCAACCACCCCAAACCCACCAAAACACTTCCCTCTCCAGGAGCCCCCATGCTCACCACGCCAGCCCCCTGGCTCAGGACTGCGTTGATGAAGGACATGATGGCTGTCTTGAGGCTCACTTCATCTCGGTACCTCCCCGTGCTCTTGTCCAAGTCATTGATCAGCGTCTGCCAAACACAGAACGTTCCTTCAGTGCCTCAGTGCTGCACAAACAGCCAGGGGACATTGGCAGCAACAACACACGATGCTCCTACAGCCCCTGCTGCAAGATCAGCTGCTGCCTGCTGTAGCACAGCCCAGCCCTGCACCCGTTTGGGCTAACATCAGCCCACCCAGATGTGCTACAGCCACGCAGAGCTGTGACCCCAGTGACCCTGCACAGGAAAGCTTTTTCATTTGGGGGTGGGAGGCTGCCTTAAATAACTGGTTCTTCACTCTTTGCTCAGCTGCAGATCTCACCAGATTTGGTTCTGTGGCCATTCCCAGAGCATCTAAGTTGCAAACGGGCATGAGAAATCATTTGCAAATGGCATTTAGCTCTCAAGGAGAAGGAAGAAACAAGAAGGCTGAATTTTGGGAGCCCAGCAGCAAGTCGGGAACCCACCTACCTGAAACCGAGTCCGTTCGCTGGCGTATTTCTGGTAGTGCAGCATGGCCTCCAGTACCTTTTTGTGGCCACCAGGAACCAGGCACACAGCGCCCATGATTTCCAGCACTGCCACCTTTGTCTTAATGTTCTCCGTGCTCAGACTCTGAGCGATCACGTTGATACTCTCTGAGTGGGCCAGGACGTGAGCCCGGCCCAGGGAGTTGTTCATCAGCGCTTTGATGCAGCCGATGAGCGAGGTATGTATCCGAGACTCTGCTGTCTCATAGTCCATGCTTTTGAGAAAGTTCAGAATACATGACAAGCCATCCAGGTCGATAAACCGGGTTACAAACCTGTCAAAAAGAAGGTTTTTAGCTTTAAAACAGAATCACAGAATCCTTGAGGCTAGAAAAGACCTCTGAGATCACCAAGTCCAGCCTATAACCAGATGCTTAAGGACCCTTTTACCCTCAGACAGGGCTCACCTGTCCATTGTTGTAAACTAATGACCTTATTATGTATCTTTTTTCCTGGACTTGGGATAGCACAAAGCCTGCAGGACTCCTATAGCCCAGAGACAGGGATGGGGTTGCAAAAATCAATTTAACTGGTGCCCTGTAGTGTAGGTAACCAGGCATCATCTGCACAAAGTTGTCCAGAGCTAGGATATTTGGAAGAGGACCAGCTAACCCAGCCATGAGCACAAGCCCCAGGGTGGAGGTTAGCAGTTTGCTGCTACAAAATCCTTCTCAGTCCCCAACCTGGGTCTTAAACCCCACTCCTCTGGGACCAGTTTTGCACAGGACTGGAAGAAGATCCCAAGCCCTGGAGATGTCTCCTCACTAGCCACCTACACCCCAGCCTCAGACAACTCTGACTTTCTGCCTCCTGCTCCCTCTCCTGCCCCACCATCCACATGCTTCTCCTCCCTTAGGCACATCTCACCAACTTTTAAGGCATTTCTGATTTTCATGGTGACTTACACCACCACTAAACAGAAAGCAGGCAGCAAAAGCCTGGCAGAGCCCCAGGCAGGTTCACTAGAGCAGGCAGACACAACACTGCACTCTGCTCAGGCATTTTAGGAGCTCCCTGCCCTTTGCCATCCAGGCTGGGCTTATTCTGGTTTGGCAAAAGGCACAGGCTTGGAAAGGAATCAAGCCAAGAACATCCCAGCATTGGGATGACTTTAATTTGAAACAAGCCCTGCAAACAAAAGGGGTAATTGCAGGCTTGGGGAAAACTGATTTCTCTGCTTCAAAGCCTGTTCTTCTTCCAGCCAAAGTCAATAGGAAATTTGATGTTCCCTTCCCTGGGAGCAAAAGCAGGTCCAACAGGTAAAATTGTCTATAGACTCTGCTGCATCCTTCTGAGTTCCAGTGAGACAGGCTCACACAACAATTTTAAGGACTTTGCACAGTTTCATGGCTAGATACCAGCCCTGCTCCCAGTGCACTGTGGGGAACCAGCACCCAAGAGGCCCAGGTTTGACAAAAATTGGGTGCACACCCTCAACCTGGGGAATTTCTTACCAACTACCATCACCAAAACCATTAGCAAAAGAGAAATGGATGAGGGGAATGTATTTGCAAGCAAGAGAAATATGTTCTTCCATAGCCAGAACAGGTCATGCATTTCTTAATGAAACATTTTCCCATCAGAAAACGTTGATCTGAGGCATCCTAAAGGTCTTGCAGATGTGTGCATGCAGATTCCAGAGAAACTGAAGTTAGGAAAAACTACAGATATTCAGAAAAAGTCTTTATCCTTTCTTTCTTTATCCTCCCCATCAAAACCTCCTAGCAACATGTTTTAATTATTTTTTTTTAAATTTCATAAAAGCCTGAAGATTCATGTGATTTCATGCCTTTAAAAAGAGAAAGAGAAGTTGAAACAAAAGGCCTGGTTGATCAACAAAAATTGGGTCTTTAAAAAAAATGTCAATCTGGAAGGAATTGTTACATTCTATTCCAATGAGAACAAAAGCAAATTTGAGGGGGGGAAAAGAAAAAAAAACAAAAGGAATTGCCTGATTTGTCTGAACAGATGTGAAGGTCCTGGGGGCTCCAAGGAAAAGGAACAAAATGCCAAGAGGTGAGTTGAAAAAAAAATAAAAGCATTGCATTTCAGGGTCTTTGCTTCCCTTGCCCTGTGCAGCCCCCATTTGTATTTCTATTTAACCCCCTGCTCCACCAGAGAACTCAAATCCAAAGCCATGACCACAGTGATAAAGCCAGGAAACAGAGGGAATTGCCTCATGGGTTTTGTCCTCAGTGCAGTCTTCAAACTTTCAATAGTTTTATTTCTCTCCTCCTCGTCTTCTTTCTCCAAGGCGATCAGTGATTTCCTCTGCGAGGGAGAAAGGCAGATGTGAGACAGGAGGTTTCCCTGGGAAACACGTGTCTGAGCAGTGGGAGTGCTCCCTGCCTGCTGTGCCAAGCCATGGGGACAGAGCTGGGACCCTAAACTGAAAGTCCAGATCCTTATGACAATCAAAGGACTAGGGAATAGGGTCAGTGAGGAAAAACCCTCCACAGTCTGCAAGGAGATGGCGTGGACTGAGGAACCCAGTGCCTTCTTCTTCAAACCAGTCCTCACCCCCCAGCAAGCCCTGGCAAGACACTCCTCCCCCTTTAGATACTTACAGGCATTAATAAGGTGTCCCCTCAGCCTTCTCTTCTCCAGGCTAAAGAGCCTCAGCTCTCTCAGCCTTTCCCCATAAGAGAGATGCTCCAATCCCTCAAATCACAAGCCACTGCCAACTCCAACTTGTTGAAAGGTCCCCAGACCAAAAGGGCTGGTAACAGCCAGGTCACCCCTTTGTGGATACAACACTTGTCACCATCTTGGGCACAAGGGTGGCCAGGTGACAGACTGTCCCCACGGCCCAGCTGCCCCACACAGGGTTCACAAGCACCAAAGCCTTAGGAAACACTCACAGCAGCCATTGAATTCAGCTGATCGATGTAAAACTCCGGCCAGCTGGTGGCTCCTTTATTTTCTTCCTGGTCCTGGAGAAGGAGAAAAAGGTGAAACAAAGGCAGCAGATGAGTACAAACAGCTTTAATATCCCTTGCCCTTCATGACCAACCAACTCTGAAGTGCCCTTGAGCTCTTGCAGTACTTTCTATCAATATAAGCCTGACTTGCCACATTCTGAGCTCAGCACCGAGTGCTCCAGCTATGGGAACATTACCTGATTTATTGAACTAGCACATTTTTATCTACAAACCACGTCCTACCCCCTGCCTGTAACCAAACTGCTCCAATGATCCTGCATCAATCTGGTGGTTATCAGGGTCGGAGAAACCACCCTGGAATTTTACATCCAGATTTCTCTTATACCGACTCTAGTGCCCTTCAAGTTTTGGTTGCACAGCCTTGATTAATGTACTTTGGGGGAAAAAAATGTGTCTTACTGGTAATGAAGAGTGAATAAATGTGACATGACACATTTTTGGAGTCATGACTCCAGGTACAACAGACGACTTCTCTGGGATTTCATTAGCTGTTAGGAGAGAACACGCACCTGGCAACATCCCCCCATTAAAGGATGTCATCTCTTGGCCCTTGATCTATGACACAGCCTCACTTGGTCATCCTGGTCTACAAAGCCCTGTGTCTGGTGTTGTACAAGGGGTTTTGAGGTTCTACCATGTCCTTGTAAGACATGACCAAAGGACTTCAGAGCCCAGCTCAGATAAATTATGCTGCATGTCCCCAGGGACTGCTTGGAGCAAGCAGGCAGATTTTGAAGGAATACTTCAAGACCATTTCCCCCAGTATATTCTCATAAAAGCTTGTACCAAAAAGAAGAAAAAGGATTCACAGAAGAAATGCCACACAGGTGTATGCCGGAGAGTCAAGTTATGCTACACAAATCCCAGACATTTTGGAATCACAGAATGGTTTGGGTTGGAAGTGACCTTAAAGATCTTCTAGTTCCAGCCCCACTTCTTGGGCAGGGACACATCCCACTTGATCAGCTTGCTCCAAGCCTCATCAACTTGGCCTAGAACACTTCCAGGGATGAGGCACCTATGGCTTCTCTGGCCAGCCTGGGCCAGTGTCTCACCACCCTCACACTACAGAATTCCTTTCTAATATCTGATGTAAATCTCCCCTCTTCCAGTTTGAAAATGTTCCCCCTCATCCTCTCACTCTCTGCCCTTGTAAAAACCCCCTCCCCAGCTTTTCTGTAGCCCCTTCAGGTACTGGAAGGTGCTCTAAGGTCTCCCTATCTCAGTGAGAGTCTTCACAGCACAACTTGCTGCACAGCTCTGCCCCCTCCCTAACTTCAAGAGATGTTTGCAAAGGTCACCCTAAACCACAGTCGCCTGTGACGGTGGGAGTTGGACAAGCCACTCTCCTGCCCCCACGTCTGTGCACGCAGACAGCTACAGATCCCCTGGCTGATTTCAGCAAGCCCAAGGAGCAGAGTCCCAAATATTTACTGTGGTTCAAGAGGCATATGTGGGAAATATTCATGCATCCAGACTTCCCAAGCTGCAGCTTGCCAAGATGAGGACACAAGGAGTCAGCGATAGGTGATCTGGATGGGACCCAGTTCCCCCACGGGCAGCACAGCCCATCCCAGCAGACCTGATGCTTTGTTGTGCCTGGGCTTCCTGGGGACAAAAATTTTGGAAGCAACAAGGGACCTGGTAAACCCTCAGACACCTCCTGTGACATGCTGAGGACCAAGAGAACCTGCACATCCACCCTTCTGGCCACTTTCAGCCCTCTCCAAGCCACGAGCAGCTCTCAGTGCCAGCTGCCCATGCCCCTGGGCAGGCTGCCTGCTGACAGATGCAGATCCACAAGCCTCACCTTTTTTTATCTCTATAGATCTGGTCAAGTTTAAAGCAAAGAAAATAACTTTCCTGAGGAAGAAGACAAGAGAGCATTCAGCCCTCCCTGCATTCTGCTTTAATACTTTAGGTTGTTTTCCCTTCCTTCTCCTGCCAAGAACCAAGGTTTTGAATGAAACACTTGATTCACCCACCCTCCACATTTCATTTTGGTTTTCATTTTGTTTTTCACCTAAGCAGGAATCAGCAGGGAGCAAGAATTTTTCTGAGATGTCAGAAAACAACAAAAAAATCTGCCCTACTCATGCTAGTGCCCAACCTAATCAATCTGAAGGAGGTTGTGGCACCTGCCTCTGCATGGATGGAGGACCATTCATAGTCAATTAAGTTTTTGTCAGCAATAAGTGAAACTGTCCTAACAGTGCTTAAAAAAAGAGAAATGCTGATCTGCTGGCTGACCATGCAACACCCAGCCTGATGAGGAAAGACAGGGATGCATTTTGGTCTTCCTGCAGCCAGGAAAAACGGGATGCAGGGAGGTTTCTGCCATGATGGAAGAAACCCAATGCCTTCCCAAAGGGCTGGGAAGAGGACACCCGTTTGCAGCTGTCTGGTCAGTCAGAGCTTCCCACCACTGGACTGTGCAGAGAAACACCTGCCATGCCTAAGGAATCCTGGCAGCTGGCATGTCCACTCACACACAGCCAGCCTGCAGACATCCAGGGCTTCAGAAAGATGCTCAGGAGCACAGAAGAAGTGTCAGGGGGCTTGAGAAACTGGGATGTAATTTATATCTGAGTCAAATGGAAAGGCACAAATTATACCACCACCTCTTGCAGAGCTGAAGGAAGGTCTCCTGCTTCTCCTGAGCAGGGTGGGAAAAGTAAATGCTCATGATCTGCCAAGTATTTGTCACTTCAGGGAAACGCACATTATTTCTGCAACCAGTAGGTAGAGCTGTCAGTTTAACCCAGGTGGGAGCACCAGCCCATAGGAACGAGGTGGGAGCAGGATATGGGGGAAATGCCCATGGGCAACCACCCCATGGCTTCTCCATGCTGCCAAGTAGCCAGGGTGAGGCTCAGGCCACCTTCTCGCTTGGTGACAATCCTGTCTGACACAGGCAGCCAGGTCTTTCTGGTTTCTCAGCTCACACTGCATGCCTTCCTAAAGGACACTCCCATCTGCTCCCATGCGTGATGGCACCCCAGCCCATGTCCTGGGACACAAATGGCACCTCGGGGAACAGTGGAACCTGGGCAACCATGTGTGCCTTGAACATGGCCCAGAAAGGGACCTGCTCCTGTCATTCATCTCCTGGAGACATCACTGGAGGTCCTCCTCAACACCACAGGGTACCATCAGCACCTCCTACAAGTATCATCCCCCTCCCAGCAGTGACACCAGCTGGGAAGGGTGGTGAGGTTCCCACCACTGCACCCCACCAAGAGGTGTCCAGATGCGCCCAGCTGGGAGATTTGGGCAGGGAACGAGACCCATGCCAGGGGAAGAGGTGGGAAGGCAGCAAGGTCAGCTCATCCCACACCCCCAAACACCTGCGAGGCGGGCAGGGATCCGGCCCTGCTGCTGCTCTAGGGCTGAAAGGAAGCGGTGAAGCAAAAACACCCAGGTCTCCGGGGCAGCAGAGGGGAGGCTGAACAACCAAATTGGCTAAACTGCTCATTTATAATTAACATGCGGCATGATAAATATTTCCCTTTGCTCGGCTCCCTCGGGCTCTTGCATTTCCTCCCTGAAACCCCCAATTTAGAGAGTGCTCTCAATTAAGTGCAGCAGAACCTCATTAATTCAGATGAGCAGCCGGGCAGGCGGGTCGGAAAAGCCGCTTCCCGGGCAAAGTGGGACTGCACAATAAAGCAGGCAAAGATCAGGGCAGGGGCTTCCCTGCTCGCAGCAGGACATTGCTCAGTGGGTAATTACTGCAGCTAATGGTCTACAGCACACTGGTAAGGGTCCTTTAGTGCATTCGGTGGTGGTAAAGAAGTCTCCCGACAAAGCGACAATCCCGGAGGGAAGTGACTCACAAGGCTTTGCTCAGAGGCAGAGGAGGAGGCAGGAACCTCCCCGGGTAACACAGGTTGAAAGGGTGAGTTTGTAAAATGGTTTCCCAGCAGCCAGGGTGGATTTTGGGGCTGTGCATCTTGCAGCCTGCCTTCGAGGAGGGACGCCCAGACGTGGAGCTGAGCACCACCAACGTGAGCCCTTCAGGATGCTCCATCACATCCCGCCCGACTGGCACCAGGGGCACAAACATCACCCAATTCCGACTTCTCCAGGCTGTGCTTAGGTCTTTGCTATGTTTGCTCTCTTCTCAAGCAGCAGAGAAGCGAGGGCTGATCTGAACCCTGCTGACAGCCTCGTGCTGTGCTGTGGCTCATTATGAGCTGCTCGTTCAGAGGCAGCTGATGGCTGGAGCTGCACAGTGCAGGGATGGGTACCTGGTGTCCCTTCTCCTCTCTAACATCTGCAGCAACATCCCTCACCGTGCTCTGGAAAACGGCCCCAATGGACACACGTGCTCAGCTGCAAAGATCAGGAAATGCCAAAGCCATGAGGGGCAATATTTGCTCTGTCCCTTGCTTCATTCCCCACCTGCTTTTCCCCCCTAACACCCACCTCTTCCTTCCAGGGACCTGGCAGACACACCAACCCCAGCAGCTGCAGCCCCAGCACTGCTGTGCCCTCGCCTTGCCCCACTGCCTCTTTTCCCCTGGGCTCCACGCACGGGGCTGTTGGATCCTGCTGCTCAGATGCTGCCACTCCAGTGGTCGGGGAGGTGTCACAGTGTGAACCCTGTGAACCAGCTCCATCCCCCCCATCAGCACCAAGAGCCCCAGGGAAAGCAGCACCCGGGCAAGACGCCTCATCAGTGGGAGCTCTCCCAGGCCAAGGTCATGGATCTGCCAGCTCCAGCCAGCCCTCTGCTCTTCCTGGGGAGATTTCACACTCCCCAGCCCTGCCACATCTTGGTGACAAGCCTAACATTTCCACAGTCTGCCTGCCTGCCCCGGGAGTGTCTGCAGCTCCCACAGCCAAGCTGCCCTCGCTCCATCCTTGGGACACTGGGCAGCAGCACAGAGGAGGGGGTGGCTGAGCCAGTGGTGTCCCCATGGTGGTGGAAAGACACCTGTGAAGCTCCTCAGTGCTTCCTTACGGCTGCTTTGCTTTCAAACCAAGATTCTGGTGACACTTTTTAGATGCCCAGCCTGCAGGCAACATCTCCATCTGATCCAGCAGCCTCCTCCTTGCACCCACAACCCATGGTGGTGGATCAGAAGTTGCTCTGGGATAACTGAGCCCTGGAAGGCATCTGGCTGTTCTCCATCCACCTGATGTCCCACACACCAGGTTTCTTTCAAGGTGAAACCAAGTCAGAAGGAAAGAGTAAACCCTGGAGAGCCCTTCAGTGACCACTCTTGTGACTTTGATGGTTCACTTCCCTCTTGGCACCACCTGCAAGGCTGGTCTGCCCTAGGAGAACTTCACACCAGGAGAGACACAGCCAGGGATTAAAAATAATCCCTATTCAGTTGGCACTTGCTGCAAAAACAGAAGCCACCCCCTTCATTTGTATGCATCTTTCTGATTGCATTTTCTTTTGCACAGTGTTCCCCACCCCTCCTTGCTGCTCCTTAGCAGCAGAGCAAGGGAAAACTGGTGGCAGCTGGCAGCCCACCACGTCCTGGACACCCCCCTCTCTTTCTGCCATGGATGATCCACCTGGATGCTTCTTCGCAAGGTCAAAAACGAAGCAGACAGTGGTGCAGGTGGGTTTTAAAGCAGACAGGTCTGCAGCCTGCACAGGAGGTTTAAATCCAGGTCAGCTCTGCCAACATGGCTGAGCCTTTGCTGGCAAAAGTTTTGGCCTATCATAGTCTCTAGGTCTTCCTCATCCTTCCAGCCACTTGGCTCCCCCAGGTATCCCCCAACAAATCCTAAATGAGGCAACTAAGGCCATTTCTCCATGAGTGATGCTGTGAAGGGCTGTAATTTCATCAGGTTCTCCCCAGGCTGGGATCTCACAGGGTCCAAACTGTCCCATCCCAGACAACTCCAGTTTTCCACATCATAACACTTCCTATACCCTCTCCTCTGCAAATACACACGTGCCCTCGTGTGCTTTTCCCAGGGCTTAAAAGTTATGCTCCCCATAAGCAAATATAGAATGACCAGATGCCTTTCCTAGTCAGCTGGTCATTGTTTGAAAAGCTTTGCTTTAAAATCCAAAAAGATTGCTAACAGATGCATTTTTTGGCCAGAGAGGGAGAAAAACCTTGCTTAAACAAAAGTGTGTTGTGATTGGAACTAAAAAGGGAATTACCTTTAAAGATAAAAACCATAAATGTTTCCCATTGAAAACTACCCCCAGCCATGCAAACAGCCTGTTTCTCTCAGCCAGTCTGAGAAAATGACACCCGAGGTGATATTTCAACCTGCTTCTGCAATAACCACAGGTATATCTGGATGCTGAGGGGTCACAGGATGCTTCTCATCCATCCCAGGTGACCCAGGAGCACAGCAAAAAGCTGAGCTATTTTTTCCTCCTTCCCTTGCATACCATCTTGGTCAGTTTTTGCTCTTAGTTCAGCAAAAAGAAATAAAATAGATGTTTTTTAAATGAAGAAAAAGCAGCAACAGGAGCCCTGTGAATGAGCCACAGGACTGAGCAGGACAAGTGGAAGAGTGAACTGAAAAGGGAAGCTCTCTGGAGGGAGTGGGTGGAAGGCACAGTTAGAGGGGAAAGAGGCTGTCTGGCTGGGAAAAACAGCAGAACTGGAGAGCCATCACTCATTTCCCTACTTATCACATTTTCCCCCATTCTCCCTTGCCAAAACACCACAACTGCCTTCTCCTAACAAAAAGCAATCCTGGCTCTATATCCGATGTCTGAGGAAATCTGAGATGTAAGCTTTGCTTGCAGAGGACAGCTTAACACTGCTGAGAGCTACATACCCAGTGCTGGCAATGCTCACAGCTTTTCAACACAACTTCAAGAGTGCAGCACTGCTTGGCATCCCTGCAGGTCCTTGTTCCCTCTCCCTGTGGCTTTTCAGATGCTCAGAGAGCTCAGCCAAATGGAAAGGGGGCAAAGCCAGAGCCTGCATTCACCTGAGCTGGTTTGCACTACCAATCCCCTCCAGCTGGTTATTTATACTGAGCTTCTGCCTGTAACCACCCTTGTTTCAAGGCTCACAAAAATGACCTGGTGAGCTGCTTTAATTGCTTGACATGGCTGGCAGGAGCCAAACCTCCTGCAATTAAGAGGTGCTGCAGACTAAGCACAACAGTGTTAATTATTAATTCCCTTTGGAGCGTGGCCTCCTGAGAAAGGCCATCCTGAGTCACCCTCTTCCATGGAAGCAACCCCACAGCCAAAGGAACAGTAAAGCTGGAAACCCTCCTGCTTCCTCCCTGCACTTCCGAGCAATATCCTCTCCCGGAGAGAGGGGCCAGCAGGGAGTGAAATATTTTGGGATGAGGTATGAAACGAGTCATCCTCCAGAAATACCACTTCTAAAAGCAGCTTTCACCCCGCTGTTAATGAATCTCCACCTTTGCCTGCTTTATTACAGCCATAGAGGGGGCTGACAACTTCAAAGAAGGTCTTTGCAATCATCTTTCAATTTCTCTCCTGACCCGAATGCTGCGGGGTCTAATTCAGACTTTCAGTCTCCCCAGACTCACCAGCCCCCGTCACGAGATGCTTTTTATATCTCTGCCCTCCCCCCTGCCTCCAGCATCACAGGGTGATGCAGGTGGGATGGGACCATGAGGAGTTCATCTACTGCAACCCCCCCCTGCTCTGAGCAGGGGCAGGGCTGGGATCAGACCCAGCATCTCTCCATGGATGGACAATCAGGGAGGGCAAAAACTCCGCCCTGCTAAGGCAGTACTTGTGGGTTGGGATAAAAACAGCTGCCTGCAGGGCAGAGAAACCAGGATAAAGGGCTGCAGGCCAGGAGGAAATGTTCCAGGGAAGGAAATATGCCTGTGGAATAGCTGGTTGTCCCTTATTTCCTCTCAGTGAGAGGCCAGGTGCTGCCAGGTCCCTTTCCAGGACAACCCAGCACAACAAAGTGACTCATTTCAGACACTTTTTACCAAATCTGCCATTACAGTAATACATAAAACATGCAACAACTGGGACACCCTCTGGACAGCCAAGTATGGTGGGTGGCACCAATGGCAAGCTGGAAGCCATGGCCCAAGGAATCAGGGAATGTGCTAAAAGGATATTCAGATGCCTCCTGTGCTGCACACACCTTTGCCATCAACAGAGGCAGGGGAGAGTCCTGGCTGTGTGGGCTACATCCAGAGCACCCCATATTCTGGAGCTCAGTAAAGCTGATTTTCAAGGAAAACCCCCAGGAGAAGGCTCAGGAGCTTTTCTGTCCTGTCTCATGGTGTTCTTTTGAGGTGGAGCTCACTGCAGGTAGTCTCTGTGATAGTGGCAGGGCACACCGGCAACAGCAGGGATATGGGGGGA